>NC_137617.1:23775459-23805459 GCF_963280865.1 Gymnoscopelus braueri
ACACACACATGCACACATGCACGCACACACCCAGCATAGCTCTTACAAAAGCAATTTTTTCAACACACAATTACAAATTATGCGTATCTCTCCGCCCTCTATTTATCCCTCCCCCCTGCATCCATCCATCTTCCCTCCTTCCCTCATCGCTCCATTTTTCTTTCCCTGCCTTCTTTAATTCCTCTTCCTTCTCCCTCTCTATCAATCTGTCCTTCCGTTGCCCCATCCCTCCGTTTCTTCCCTTTCTCTCCCCCCCTCTGCACCCACCTCCACCCCCCTCCCATATCCCCCCCAACCCACCCCTCCACCTCTCTATTCCTCCCTATTTCCTATCCTTCTTCCTGCCTCCATCTCACCACCTCTCCTTCCCTTCACATCTTCCCCCTCCCCCTCTCCATCCCACCCTCTATCCCTCCTCGCATCTTTCCGTCCATCACTCATTCCCAACCTTCTTCTGCATCTCTCCGCTGATCCCCTTCACACCTGTCTCCTCGCTCCCTTTCCTTCAATCTTTCCATTCTTCTCTTTCTTTGACTCTCTTGTCGTTCTCTTTCTATCTCTCCCACCACCATCCCTCCATTCCATTCCCCTGCATCCCTGTCCTCTCTCCACTGGTGGGAAAAGTACTCAAATGTTTTACTTAAGTAAAAGTATCAATACTGCAATATAAAAATACTCTGTTACAAGTAAAAGTCCGGAATTCAAAATGTACTTGAGTAAAAGTACAAAAGTATTGGCATTAAAATGTACTCAATTATTATGCAGAATGTCCCATTTCACAAGTTTTCAAATGTATAAATTGTATAAAATATTTTGAAAATAGCAGATCTACAAGCTCACAATTGAGCTCACATTGTGAGCTTGTAGATCGGCTATTTTCAAATGGCCGAAATATACATTGGGTTGAAGTGGTTAATGTATGTTTTGAAATAATAATAAAAATCTACAAAGTAACCAGTAACTAAAGTTTTCAAATAATTGCAGTGGAGTAAAAGTACAATATTTGCCTCTGTGATGTAGTGGAGTAAATGTAAAAGCACTGAAAACTGGAAATACTCCAGTAAAGTCAAAATACCTCAAAATTTTACTTATAAGTACAGTACTTGAGTAAATGTACTTAGTTGCTTTACACCACTGCCTCTCTCCCTCCCCCAGCCCTGCCTAACTGTGTGCTGAGTAAGGAGATGTTGGTGGACGGGCTGAAGATCTTGATCTCTAAGGAGGATGAGCTGCTCTATGCCGCCTGTGTGCACACGCTGGACCTGCCAGACATGTAAGACCCTGCCTAAAAGACACGCTCACTTCACAATCATAAATCATCGCTTGTCCAAAACTACTTTTCCAATGGATGTAATATAGTTAGTGTATTATAGTCACAAGCTCTTGTTTAACCCATTAAGACCTGAGGCCGATTCTACAAATGTCTTCTAAATCCTAGCAGTTTTCTGAAAAACATAATGTTGCTATATCAGTGGTGCTCAAAACTTTTTCATGTCAAGGGCTTCCAAAATGATATGCATTTGGCCCGCCAACCCCCCATCTCAAAATATTTATTTCCAGGGACCTCTAGAAGCAAAGATTTTGAGTTAAAACATGTTTGCTTTCAAAATATATATATTCAAAGATTTGCACACATTTTCACGATTTTTCTAAAATAGCAGATCTACGAGTTTTCACATCTGCTATTTTTGAATAGCCAAAGTATAAAATAATGCGTTTTAGCTTTGATGTAGTTTATTTAGAAAGACATGAGAATAGTACATGACAGTACATAACAGTACATGGAAGTACAAATTCACAATACAAGGTCTACTAAACTGGAAACCCTCATTAAGCATTACGCTTGTTTAAGATGAGAACCCCATGCACACAAATCATGATGAAATATAAGAGGCAGGCAGATATACACGCTACTATACAGAATGTCATACAATCAGCTTTCAGGTTACTGGTATGACGAGAGAAAAAAAATAATATATATATACAAAAGAGGAAAATGAAGGAGGGGGGGGGGTAGCTCAAATCTAAAATGACACAGATGCTTTCCCGGTATTAATGGGTTAGTACTTTTCATTGGTTCAATATTTATCAAACCCACAGACAGATTTAACCACTTTCACTTTTACTTTAAAAGGTTTCCAAACAAGCAAAAATAGCGATGTGACGCGTTGTGAGCTTGTAGATCGGCTGTTTTTGCTACTTTTGTGTGACACCGTAGTATAGTGTAGTAGTGCACTGATTTATGAAAAAACATAACATGTTGAAGACAGTACGGAGATATGAGGTTTCTGACCGACAGCAACAAAAATAAATAACACTTTTGTTGCCAAGAATGAGATTCACTCAAGGTTTTTTTTTTGTGTCTCTGACAACTCGACAAAAGATCGTTTTAACCCAATGTTGAGCAGACTCGCATTAGCACAACATTAGGTCACAGAGCGTGCATGTAGACGGCAGACGTCAGTAGACTACATACATGAACAGACAAAGTCACTGAGGAGGTGTTAGAAATGTAGGACAAGACATGGATACCTGACAAATAACACTGATAATGCTGTCGTTGAGAATGCTGTTTGTAGCTGATTTAAAACCTGGTGTCCGTGTGTTCTTTATAAAATACATTCCACCCACACACACACACCCACCCACCCACACACACACACACACACACACACACACACACACACACACACACACACACACACACACACACACACACACACACACACACACACACACACACACACACACACACACACACACACACATAGTATATAACATATAATTGCTTCTCAAATGTGTTAATTTCTCCATTCATCTATATCCATTCTTTCCCCCACCCCAGTTTCAGTGTTGTGATTGAAGGAGAGAGAGGAAACCGTCCGCGGATCTACTCTCTGGAGCAGCTGCTTCAGGAAGCCGTGAGTTGGAGTTTGTTCTAAGAAAACTCAAAACAGTGGTTCTCAAACATTTTCATGTCAAGGACCCCCAAACTGATATGTATCAGGCCACGGATCCCCTATTGAAAAGATTTCGTGCCCCCCCCCCCCCCCCCCCACAAGAGAAGATTTGTGTTGTGAAAATGTCACCATTTTTAACACGTTGTGAGATTGTAGATCAGCTATTTTTGAATATCCAAAGTATAAAGAGGGTTACAGTGGTTAAACTGTTCCTCATTTTGCTTGGGACCCCCTGAACCCCCTAACGGAGCCCTGGTGGTCCCCGGACCCTAATTTGAGAATCACTGCTTTAAAGGAAGGCATTGATGAGGTGAAGAAAGCGACAGAGAGAAAAACATAATTATATAACAAGCAACCCCAAATTAAAGCAGGCTATGAATAAAGTACATTTTAAGAATATATTGAATTGAAAAAAAGAAATCAAAAGCCTATTTGCTCACAAAAAAATAAGATAATGAATTAGTGCATGTGACTAGTGCATGTGACTAGTGCATGTGACTTCCTTTGTGTTGACTGGTTTGATTTTGTTTGGATTTATCAGGTACTAGATGTGCGACCTCAGACGGAGGCCATCTTGACTGCTGGGACTCGGGTGTGTGCGTACTGGAGTGAGCGCTCACGTTGCCTCTATCCTGGATACGTACATAGAGGTGAGTCACTATGGCAGGGTGCCATCAAACTCCTCAACTGTAGCACACACACACACACACACACACACACACACACACACACACACACACACACACACACACACACACACACACACACACACACACACACACACACACACACACACACACACACATCCTCTGCACTTTACAGAGTTCTTGCATGGTTTTGGCTATCTTGTATGTTTACTGTAAGTACCTGCCGTCCTTTATGCTCCACCGCAAACCACATTTTCTGTTTTGGGAGAAAACAAAGCTTTGAATTTGAATATACACTCGAAGGTCTCACCTCCACAGACACACTTGTATGCATATCGCACAACACCACTAATTAAAGAAAGAAAACAAAGAGACAATAAACTCTGATATCTTTGAGGGCCCCAGTCAGTCCAGGGCCCTTGGTATCTTCCAAACGTTCTTCTTACATTCAGTGTGTGTGTGTGTGTGTGTGTGTGTGTGTGTGTGTGTGTGTGTGTGTGTGTGTGTGTGTGTGTGTGTGTGTGTGTGTGTGTGTGTGTGTGTGTGTGTGTGTGTGTGTGTGTGTGTGCGTGCGTGTGCGTGTGCGTGCGTGTGTTAGGAGGTCCAGGCGAGGAGGAAAAGGAAGGCAGTGTGATGGTGGAATTTGACGATGGAGACAGAGGACGGATCTCCCTCCCCAACATCAGATTGCTGCCTCCAGGATACCAGGTCCACTGTGAGTAGACATGTTCAAAGATGGAAGGAACAAGGCAGGGATGGGACACTGACTAGAATGAGGGAGGGAGGGATGAAAGATAGAGGGAGGGAAGGAGGGAGGGAGGGAGGGAGGGAGGGTGGGCGGAAGGAAGGAAGGAAGGAAGGAAAGAAGGAAAGAAGGAAAGAAGGAAGGAAGGAAGGAATTGCTTGCATCAAAAATGATGTTTACTGACCCTTGTTTAGGTGCGGAACCTTCACCGGCGCTTATGATCTCGCCTGGTCGCCGTGGGCGCCGCAGCTCCACCCAGGAGAAGAGAGACATGGCTGCAGAAAAAACAGCCAATGGGGAATCGTCAGGTAGACCCCAGGAGAAAAGACCAGGTGAAGATTCAGAATAATAATACTACACATCTTACAGATGCCCCGACACAGAACTTTGGATAAATAGGCTCTGTGCATAACTATTTTTATACAGATTGGCTCAGCAGTAGATTTGAACCGGAAACACACAAGGTGTCATATGTGTTTCCAGCTCAAATCTCCTGCCAAGCCAATCAAACGAAGCTACAGGGAAAATGAACCAGAACAGGAAACAGGTATGCCACCTTCTGAAAACCTGGGACTACAGTTATGCGCAGAGCCTATTCATTGTCTTTCCACTTAGAAGAGCATTAGATTTTCTACATAGCAATGAAGTTCATTGCATTGCTCACCGCACAGGCTTCAGGTCCGGATGTGTGCAAAAGCGCTGTACCCTGTTATTTAAACAGTAAACATTATTTCACCCATTTCATTAGTGACAGCAACCTGAAGAATAGCTGGTCACCCTGTCAGTCAGCAGGTGCACATCACTCACACAATGTTGCCTGAAGACAAACTGTCTCAGAGCAGATCAAGATTCTGGTATAACCAGTTAACACAGCCTGTAGTAATATCAGCAACACAAGGCCTCCGCACATCAATCAAATTCTCCTGCTGTCCAGAAATTGCCTTGAAGATGTAGAGGTTCACCTAGCGAGCAGGGTTGTATAAACACACATACACATGTATTTATATTTGTACTTTTGCATATTCCTATTTTGCCCTCCACTTGACTCCATTGAGCAGTATTTTGCAAACTGTCATTGGTGTGCCTGACATATGCACGAGTCACATGCACATAACTCAGCTCAGGGTGACAATAACCTTGGGGGAGGGGGCAGGTTTCATCAGGTTCTCTTGCAGTTACGAATGAGAAATGGATATGTTAAAAACCTACCTGACCAAGTGACTCTCAGTGAGAGACGAGGATATTAAGTTTCTCCAAAGCTTTTAGTTTCTCAATCAATCTCCCTTTCCGTCTCTCTCTAAGACCTGTCGCTTCTTAATGACTAACACCCCTCTCAATCTCTCGGTACATTTTTCCAGTTGGCAGGCCGAAGAAAATCCACTCACTCCCCACGACCGCCACCATGCCCACGTCGTCGTCATCGTCATGCGACACCAGTGCCTTGACCAAAAGCAGCACCTTGTTGAGCTGGTCAGCGCCGAGGAAGAGGCCCCCCGTCGATTTCTTCCTCTTCAACGGGACGTCCCGCAAGACCCAGCGGAGGATGCGAGAACGTGACATGGGGATCTTCCACCGGCCCGCCTCCCACTCCCTCGCCCCGTCCACTCCCCTCAAGGGCATCTTCGGCTCCCCCTTCCAAGTCGACTCCTTCAGTAGCATTGCCAACGGTTACGCCACTTTCGGAGGTGGCGCGAGCTCTGGAGCCAGGCGACCGGTTACCACGGTAAGCTCACTGGGCCACCGGGACTCTACTTCCTCCTCTCCCTCTGCTTCTTCTTCGTCTTCTGGCACCGCCCTGGCGACGGCCTCCGGGAACAGGAAGCCAGCGAACGAGCGCGACAGGAAGCACTTCCTGGTGAAACTCGACCACGAAGGAGTGACGTCGCCCAAGACGAAGAACGGCAAGGCGCTGCTTCGCCTCGGAGGAGGCGCAGGGAAGCCGGGCAAGGGTTTCGACAACATGGGGGCCCCGCTTCGGTACATCCACCCCGGCCTGCTGGTGAAGGACGGAAAGAAAGGGGGAGGAGAGCGAGAGAGCAGCGGGGCCCGATCCGAGGGCCCTTTGAAGGGTGCAGCTTCACCGCTAAAAAAGGGTCTCGTGTCAGCTGGACTCGGAGGGCAAAGTGGAGATTATACTTTAGACTACCCCAGTGACGGCCCCAGCTCCTACTCTGAGCTGGACGAAGATGACGACGAGGACAGTCGAGATGTTGAAGCACGAAGGAGGGTCCCAGCGGGCCCAGAGGGCCCAGCCCTTCCCCGGGGCGGGCGTTTCATCTCCCGCCTGTCTGTGTGCTCCTCCTCATCCTCGTCGTCGTCGTCCTCCTCTGGCTCTCTCTCCTCCTCGTCGCTCTGCTCCTCGGACAACGACTCCTCCTACTCCTCAGACGAGGAGTCCTCCTCGGTGCTGCTGCGCCGCGCGCTCCTCCAGCAAGACAAGAACAAACACAGACAGAATCTGACCTCCGACCTGATGACCCCTGACCCCGCCACAACCAACCATTCTCCCTCCTCATCCTCTTCAGCCCCGGTCCCGCCTCCTCACAGCTACGTGGCCAAAGCAGCAATGGCTGTCTCGGGTTCAAAGGTGAGAGGTGAGAGGTCAGACGACAGGAAGGAATATGTGTCAAAGGGAGGCATCGTTGCTAACAGCGGTGCGACGAAAACCCAGGTGAAGAGGAAAGAAGCAGCTCCTAACACACACCCTCAGAGTCAGACCAATCCTGTGAGCCAGCAACCCAAGCCTGCGCCCAAGGACCAATCGACAGCCAAGAGACAGAGGATGTCCTCACCAGATCCTCTGACCAGTACACTGATGCCTGGACGCCAGCTCTGGAAATGGTCTGGCAATCCCACACAGGTAGGATTGGTCACACCGTTTGTTCTGTTCTGTTCTGGTCTGACCACATCTAGCCACAGCCAGGTTTAACAAAGCCAACAAAGACAAAAACACTCCCCCTTTTAAGCTCATGTTCCATGTTTATTGATCAGACACTCAACTGTAAATCTGCAAAATCATTGAATTGAAGGCTTGTGCTAAGAGAGAGACTGACCTTTTTTTCCAACTTAATCAACATTTGCAGTTACATGAAAGAGTTAAAATACAAAAATAATAATGGAGAATAAGCTACAAAGAACAAGTCAAATAAAAGGAAGGCACAGTGAAATCAGATACAGAATATCCAATATACAGTACATAAGAAAAATAGCAACATGGAAGGCATCAATGCTTCTTATGCAGGTGAGAAACATATCCAGCAGATACAAAAAAGCAGCAGGTATGTGCATGGTTAAAGTGACATGATTAAATAAAGACTAAAATCACCTCAAATGGCAGCAGGTATAAAAAACAGTTTAATTAAAAACATAGCATTTGAAATACAGGTTCTAATAGGGCCTTTTGTCTGCTCCTTTTGTCTCCCAACAGAGAAGGGGTCTGAAGGGTAAGGCCCGTAAGTTGTTCTACAAGGCCATCGTTCGAGGCAAGGAGACAGTTCGTGTGGGTGACTGCGCTGTGTTCTTGTCCCCCGGCCGGCCCCAACTGCCCTACGTTGGGAGGGTTGAGAGCCTGTGGGAGTCATGGAGCTCCAGCATGGTGGTCAGGGTCAAGTGGTTCTACCACCCGGAGGAGACACGCTTAGGGAAGAGACACCGCGACGGCAAGGTGAAGAAAGAATCTTCTTAATACTGTATTTCGTTTTTTTTGTCCTGAATTTCTCATTGATCTAGATCATTCTGGGATCACAAGACTATTTTCTGGCCACTAGGGCTGTAAAATGTGACCTCACAAAGATTCTTTGGGAAGCGATGCATTGTCAAATCTCTAATTTCACCACGATTTGATTACATTGTATTTGATTATTTTCATACAATTAATCAATTTAACACAGAAATATTTTTTTAAAGAATCAAATTCACAAATGTGACTGGAGGAACCGATTTACTAAGTATTAATAGAAAATGACACACCCAAGCTTCAAGTTCTTAGCATATTTATTTTCATATTTCATTCAATTCTATTTTGACAAAACATAATCGATTCCAACATTCCAAATCAATGCAGTTGAGTCACCACCTTAAGGTTGATGATACACCCCCACTGGTCACCATGGCTCTGAAACTTGAACTCCTTACTTTGTAACGTTGTTGATCTCTGACTTGAAGCTTACAGTATATTGTGGTGTTGCAAGTCCCATTGAATAAGTGAGTCAGCTAAATGCCAAAAAGGGTGAAATCTGTAAATCAAACATTTTAATCTAAACGTCTGTTCTTCTCTCCTACCCAGAATGCCTTGTACCAGTCGAGCCACGAGGATGAGAACGACGTGCAGACAATCTCCCATCGCTGCCAGGTGGTCAGCAGGGCTGAATACGAGCACCTGGTTCGCCGACGCAAGCCCGGGGGAGGGGCCAACGATCTGTTTTACCTGGCTGGAACCTACGAGCCAACCACTGGTCAACTGATCAGTGCGGAAGGCGTGGCTATTGTGTCCTAGCAACGACAGCAGCTAGAGAGAAAGGATGAATAGCATTGGACCGACCAACGCGGCTGACCCCTCCAATCACTCTTCGGAGTTAACTAACCTCAAGGAAAGACGGAGGACAAACCAAGGGATAGAGGAGAAACACGAGATAGAGTTCAGTCTCTATTAATCCATCTGTCCCTTGACAGAGAAAGAGCTAGCCCCCTGGATGAAGCCTTAGTGGTGGCTCTGGTGACTGAATAAGGGGACTTTGAATTCCATCTCTGGAGACACCTGGAGACTCCAGGACGGTCTGAAGGAGAGACCAACCCAGGTCTGACTTTTTTTTTGTTGCTCCAATCAGCGTGCGTTCTCAAGTCCTCGAGTTGACGACTCTCCCTGTAGTGGGAAATAGACAAATGCATCATAACGCCATGACAACAAGAGGCCATATAGAGGAAGAACTAGGACCCAAGGACATTTGGAGCACTTTGGAGCTCAGTGAGTGTGATTCTACCTCACTGGCCCTGCAACGTTGACGGAGAAGGATGGCTTAATTGGCCTTCGAAAATAGAGACTGATTCAGCCCTGTGCTCTCTCACTCAGACAGAGAGGTCTGCCAGAGAGAGAGAGAGAGAGAAGGGGAGGGAGAGAGACTGTATGGAAAAGGAGAGGCTTTCTGTAAACCACACTGGTTTGGATGTTTTTTCATGCTCTTAACAGGATTGAGAGATCCTCAAAAGGACCAAAAACACTGTAGTTGGGATGTTATGTATGTATGTATGTATGTATGTATGTATGTATGTATGTATGTATGTATGTATGTATGTATGTATGTATGTATGTATGTATGTATGGATGGATGTATGTATGGATGTATGTATGTATGTACTGTAAATGTGTGTGTGTGTGTGTGTGCGTGTGCGTGTGCGTGCGTGCGTGTGCGTGCGTGCGTGCACGCGTGCGTGCGTGCGTGCGTGCGTGCGTGCGTGCGTGCGTGCGTGCGTGCGTGCGCCTCTGTGTTTGTTTGCAGAGGAGCTGCGATGGCTGGCTTGATGAGCTCAGAGTAAATAGTGCTTTAGAGTGTGTGTGCAGTGTGCACGCACACTTGTACGCATGTGTGATTTTGTGTGTGTTCATGTGCACACACGCTTGTCCGTTTTTGAGTGCACTTGTCAGCCGCGAGCGTAGGCCGTGTTGTAGAAACCCCGGAACGTCTTTAGCACTCTGAGAGTAAATTGTATGAATATTAATCTGTCCAGTGATTTACTGACAGTCTCAGTTTTGGTGACTGACAGACAAAAATGGATGATTTTGTTTTTCTCCAGTCAAGCCATACACGTCAATACCTCTCTCGCATCCTCCTATTCAGGTGCATAGATAGATGTATGTTTGGTATATCTATGTGTAGGTATGTATAAGAGGGATTGTGTGTGTGTGTGTGTGTGTGTGTGTGTGTGTGTGTGTGTGTGTGTGTGTGTGTGTGTGTGTGTGTGTGTGTGTGTGTGTGTGTGTGTGTGTGTGTGTGTGTGTGTGTGTGTGCGCGCGTGTGCGTGTGCGTGTGCGTGTGTGTGTGTTCCTGTACAGCATTATGTATAAATATCTTAAACTGTAAATAGTATATATATATTTGTTTTATTTTGTTTTGTCTTTGTTTTTCTTGAGGGGAGGGGTGTTCAGAAATTATTGGTGGCTTTTTTTTTTAAGGGGATTGGTTCTGGCTGAGAGAAGAGGTGGGGTCATCTCCCATCTCCCTCCATGCACTGAATAGATTGAGAGGTGGGGATCGAGGGTGAGACTTGTACAAATGTGCGAGAAAAGACTTGTACAAATGTGCACAAAAAAAAAAGACAAAACCCTGCTTTAGGCGAGGGATGAAGGTTTTAATGGGCTGTGGAGAGGGTGTTTTGTAACTAAATCAAAAAAGGCTCTTTAAAAAAAAGTGTGTCCACACACCATTGTTGGTCTGTTTTTGTACTATTTTTCTTGTTGGGTTTTAATGTACGATGTGCATTTCCTGTGAGGGTTTCAAATCTCTGCCTTTTTTTCTTTTCTTTTTTAATACTGGAAAAAAATGGAAACTGAGTTTCTGCTGTTCTCTGATCCTTAAAGAACCTAGCTGTTGTATATCTATATTAGAATATATTCCTAAATGAATTGTAGATATTTATCTGGCCTCAAACGAAAGATGAAAACATACCAAAGCGCCTCTGACTTTATGCTTCGCTGCATTTTAGAAGAATGCAATATTATTATTATTAAAAAAGATAAAAAGATATTCAATCACAATCTGATTCCGGGACCCCTTGCAATCACCGTAGTATCTGACAGCGGAGCCTGTCTCTCGTTGACTGCTTGAGTTCACCCACTGTTGCTATGACAGCCTCAGAAAATTGTCACAGCGACATTGCCTGCCCCCCCACCACCAAACACCCCCCCCCCCCTCCCCGGCCGATGCACTTGAGGGGCTCCACGGCAACCACAACAACATCCTGTGACTGTGAAGGACAATCAGAGCCAATCAAATGGGATGATATTGAGAGACAAAAAAAGAAGAAGAATAGAACCAGGATAAGGATCAAATCAGACTTGTGCGTCTTGTCACTTTTTTTCCTGCTTTGCCAAAAAATGTCTCTAATGTGTGTGTGTTCTTTTTTTCATGTTTGCTTGTTTTCCTAGTTTGCCATTGTCTATTTGTTTATGCAAGCCATGTGATGACTGTCATGGGTGTATAGGCTGTACAGAGGGAGAACACCTTTTTTATTTTATTTTTAGGACATCAACTGACTTTTTAACAACAAATGTTGCTGTTACACTGCAAAGCAGAAGCTTTAAAATGAATCTAATGTGAATATCCATTTTTGAAATATTGCGTTAATGGGTCTTTAATTGAGTTTTTTTAAAGAGCTGTTTTTTTTTTCTTTAAGAAACACTGGATGCCGTTGTAAACATCACATTCTAAGGGAAGTGACATCATCATTGTGCGACCTGTTTTTTTTTATTTTTATTCTTAGACCCACTGGAAACTGCTTTTGTACAGTTGAAATAGCATACTTCAAGATATGGAATTTCAGTCATTCTTTGGAAATATTAACTGAAATGTTTCCTTATGTAAAAAAAAGAAAAGAAAACGACAAACAAATTATTTATCTTATTTTATTGCCTCTTTTGTGTTTCATTAAAAAGAAGATTCTTAAGAAAGAGAAAAGAAACCACGCCTGCATCAATTGCTTTTTTTCTCCCCATCTCTACTGGGTGTGAGAGCGGTGAATGCTGTCCGGTCTTGTGTTCATCGGTGCCCCGTCATTTGTCTACGGAGGAAAAATGGACGAAAGGAGAAAGAATGGGGGGACAGGAGGGGGGATGTAACGTGAAACCATAGCCAGCCTGATAGAAGGGAAAGAATGGGGGGGGGGGGGAGATAGAGGAGAGAGAGAGAGAGAGAGACAGAGAGGGCAGGGAAACTGTATCTAATGGTTGTTCTATGAGACAGGGGAAGGGTAGAGTCTCCTCGGGCAGTACAGGTGGGTCAGGCATTCAGAATAATAAAAACGGAACAGAACCATTAAGAGAACAAAGTAGCCGTATCGAGTTACCTCTGCGCTGATTTCACAAACCCTCACTCCCTGTGTGTGTGTGTGTGTGTGTGTGTGTGCGTGTGCGTGTGCGTGTGCGTGTGCGTGTGCGTGTGCGTGTGCGTGTGCGTGTGCGTGTGCGTGCACTTGCGCTTGCGTGTATGTGTGTGTAACGCATGTGTACCCTTACATGTGTGTATTTTAAAATAGGTACATGAAGCCATATGCGCCTACATTCTTTTATGTGAGCAGACTGTGTGCCTGTGTCCATAACATAAATTCAGTTTTGTGTGTGTGTGTGTGTGTGTGTGTGTGTGTGTGTGTGTGTGTGTGTGTGTGTGTGTGTGTGTGTGTGTGTGTGTGAGACAGAGAGACTTTTCCCCTGTGTACACATATGCATGTAAGGCGATATTACCGGGAAGAGAAGTGTAGATTATCCCCCCGTGGGGGTGTTGAGTTTCTGGGACAAAGTGCGCAAATTTACTCTGTTTTATTGGAGGCTTCCTGTGACATATTCACACCTTTTTATCACATTGTAACTGTAGCCTTTGAGACGCGGCTCATTGCGACATTAAAGACTCTATCTAGGGCCTCACCTTCGGCCTCAAATTGCAGTTCAGTTGTTTGCGGCACTATGCAAGAGTACAGCGTTATCTACACAGATGACAGCCATAAACGTAACTTTTTATCAGGGTTTTTTCTATTCCCTCCTGCCTCCTCTGTTTGTCCTTTATTATTGGCTTGCTGTTTGACTGGAAACATTGACTCACCTTCTCTCTGAGCAAAACCTAATTGTCTCCGACGGGCCGGATAGCCATAGGCCGGAGAGTATGTTTTCGCCCTTGTCCGTCCTTCCGTCCGTCCGTCCGTCCGTCCGTCCATCCGACGCTGTCCGTTCATGTGTCAGCTAATCTCCGGCACTGTTGGACTGATTTGCATAAAACTTTGAACAACCAAAGGTGGACATAACTTTGCTGTTGAACATAGCCAATTGAGGACTCCGCTAATGCACCCACCATTGGTTGGTCCTGCATACACTAGTATGCATACACTAGTATGCATACACAAGAGTTATTTCAGACATAACCCCCCCATCTTCAACTATCATTGCCATTGACAATGCATTGGGCGCTTAAAGTTAAATATTTCAAAAACTACACATTATTTCAAAGTAAAAAATCTCAAGCATGCATGTATGTTCTAGGCGTAAGTATGTAAGACTAGTAGCCTGCCAAAGTTTGTACATTTTTCCCAGTTTAAATGTCCATTGCCATTGACAATGCATTGGGCGCTTAAAGTTAAATATTTCAAAAACTACACATTATTTCAAAGTAAAGATCTCAAGCATGCATTTCCACGGTAAGGTGGAATTTTTAAATTGTGAATCAAGTTTATAGGTTAAAGTATGAAAAATGCTTTTTTGAGGTGCCAAAATCTTCCATTGGCCTCCATTATAAATTTCTGAACTTTTAAAGGAGTATATTTCCAAAACTATGAAACATTTCAAAGATTCATTTTCAGGCAAACATGTCCACAGTAAGATGAACGTTTTAAAGTTTGAATGGGGTTTCTAGGTGTAAGTACCAAAGTTTGTACATTTCCCCAGTTTAAATGTCCATTGCCATTGACAATGCATTGGGCGCTTAAAGTTAAATATTTCAAAAACTACACATTATTTCAAAGTAAAGATCTCAAGCATGCATTTCCACGGTAAGGTGGAATTTTTTAATTGTGAATCAAGTTTATAGGTTAAAGTATGAAAAATGCTTTTTTGAGGTGCCAAAATCTTCCATTGGCCTCCATTATAAATTTCTGAACTTTTAAAGGAGTATATTTCTAAAACTATGAAACATTTCAAAGATTCATTTTCAGGCAAACATGTCCACAGTAAGATGAACGTTTTAAAGTTTGAATGGGGTTTCTAGGTGTAAGTACCAAAGTTTGTACATTTCCCCAGTTTAAATGTCCATTGCCATTGACAATGCATTGGGCGCTTAAAGTTAAATATTTCAAAAACTACACATTATTTCTACACATTATTTCAAGTAAAAATCTCAAGCATGCATGTCCACAGTAACCTGGAATATTTAAATTGTGAATCAAGTTTATAGGTTAAAATATGAAAAATTGTAAAAAAAAAAGAAAATGGTGCCAAAATCTTTTAGAGGCATATGTTTCTAAAACTTTAGCTGCGAAGAGTTCTTTCAGACATAACCCCCCACCTTTAACTATCAGGAAAAAGGGGAGGGATGCAGTCCCCCCGATGGTCCTCCATGTATATTGATGGCATGGGACTTGAACCTGCAAACCGTCTGTAGCAGAGGCAACCGATCAAGCGCACCACACCACTGCGCCAACGTGCCTTTGGGCCCTCAGCAAGTGTCTTCTAATGGTTTTAACTTGCTTTTTAGTATTTTGGCCTTGAAACTACAACATTGACATATGGGACAATTGGGATTTGAACATGGAACCTCTGCGCTGAGAGTCTGATCACTATCCCACTCCACCATCTCTCACTGGCTCTAAGCAGATGTCTCTTAGTACTTTTGAAGTGTTCTTTTATATGTCAGCCTTCAGTCAGTTAGTAAAGGTGAAAAGCAATGAACCATAGAAGGACTGGGATTTGAACATGGCATCTCCATGCTGAGAGTTTGATCTTTAGACCGCTACACCATCCCTCAGCCACTCACATTGTATGACTCTTCGTACTGTTGAAGCACTCTTTTGTGTTAGCCTTCAGTTAGTAAAGTTGAAATACTCCAGCATTTAAAGCTTCATTATGTAACTTTCCTGCTCGACCCTGCATTTTGATGGCAAATTCCGAACATTGTTGGCCCACAATAACCTATAGGCTACCTCACCTGTGCTCCGAGGAGAACTTTTTCTAGTTACAGTTATCAGATCACGTCCATACTCTGTCAGAAACAGTGCTGCTGCCTGTGATATGAGAGCCCTAGGTTCAACTCCCATCATGTTTGTCTTTGTTGTTTGATGCTCTTGAGTTCAAACATCACTTAATACTTAGAAGTATATAATATAATAAACTAGACGCGTCGCAATTCAGGGCAATTGCAAAGTGTGGTTGCGCCGACGCCAGTCGCTGCCGCTGCCGCCGGGACTCGAGGAATACGCTGGGAGGAATACCGTCGGAGGCTGCGCCAATTACATTGTCACGTAACTCCTGAGATCACCTGTGTTTCATTTTGAGAGGATTGATCCCCCCAACATAAGGTTTTTGCATCAAACGGTTACATTTTGAGCATTTGTGGCGCCCCCTATGGATCAAAGTGGAAATGCTTTTGGGGATTTGTTGAGTAAACCACCCTTGACATGTGATTTAAATTTGGGATTGACTGGACGTTTCGTTCGTGATTTGTGGCCTTTTTTGTATAATGGACCCCTTCCGCTAACTTTGGAAGCCATTTACGGACGAACGGTAATGACTATCAAAATTCCGCTTGGAGATGTTTATCGCATGGGTCCAGAGATCAACTGTACTGATTTTTGTGAAATTTGGACAAAATATGTGGGAGGAGGAGCTAAAAGTGTGTTTTGAAGAAAATTCAAAATGGCGGAAAATCTATCCTGATGCAAATGGGCGTGGCCTATATGGGGAGTTGCGTCATGACCCAAGGAATCTAGGGGAAGATTTTTATTCTATGACCTACGGTTCAAGAGTTATAGGCCAAAACGTAAAGTGGGCTGTTATAGCGCCACCATGAGGCCGACTGGTGTAATTATTCTTTTAATAATTTCGGACTAAATCATGAACCACCCCTCCAAGTCTTGAAACGCTAGCTCTTATAGTTTCTGAGAAAAAAATACTTGAATGGGAGTTTTTTCATTTTCCCATTAAAGTGGATGAGGAAATGTAATGCACTAATACATCAATATCAATTAAACTATGTAAGCAATCTCTTAGCAAAATACAAGCGCACGATTCCCGGTGAGGCCGGTTATTTTGACATATGGCACTAAATTGGGAAAAATAAACTGTGGGAGATCCGGTTTGAAATAAAGTTTATCTATAATAATAATAAAGTGGGAAGATTACTATAGTCTGGTTGCCCTGTTAGGGCAACCACACTAATTAATGGAGGGACAGCGAGTGCATTTTCCGGCAGCGGCTGCTGCCGGTGGCGGCGGCGGCGGCGCCGGCTGGAGCTGCCGGTGGCGTCAGCTTTGGGAGTGTGCTGCGTTTGTGTAACGCAGTCCCCACTAATATTATTTACGATTCTGTGCCTATCGGTACATAACTCGGACGCCGCTTAGTCGAATAGCAGACCATCGGCCGGTCGTCGCGGGCACTCGCGCCTGGAGGCGCTCGGGCGCGACTCCTTGGCCTCAAGGTCTGCTGATTCGGCGCGGCTCCGTCATGGTCCAAAACTATACTTTATCGGCGGAAAAAGAAGTTGACTGCCGCTCCTCCACCGGCAGTTCCGCGACTGCCGCTCCTCCACCGGCAGTTTCCGCGGCAGTTCCGCTGCTCCGCCGGCAGCTGACGCTCCACCGCCGGCAGTCACTGCCGGGAGCTGCCGCTCCTCCACCAGAAGTTCCGCGGACGTTCCGCGGCTGTTGCCGCTGCCGGAGAATGCACTCGCTCCTTCTGAATTAATGTGGTGAATCATTTAAAAATCTTTCATCCTTTTTTGTCTCTCACTCATTTGTGGTATTTTTTTCCCTTTTTTGCCAGAAACTTAACGGTCATTGTCTCCGCCATGCCGGACTGTTTTCGCCCCTGTCCGTCCGTAGCAGCTAATCTCCGGCACCGTTGGACCAATCTGCGAGAATGTTTACACACACACTCCCAGGTGGCCAAGGAGGAATCTCCACCATGCACAGTTCATGCCGTAGCCAGGTGTTATTACTACTACTATAAGTCACATAGAGGCGGATAAAATATGTGGGAGGAGGAGCTAAAAGTGTGTTTTGAAGAAAATTCAAAATGGCGGAAAATCTATCCTGATGCAAATGGGCGTGGCCTATATGGGGAGTTGCGTCATGACCCAAGGAATCTAGGGGAAGATTTTTATTCTATGACCTACGGTTCAAGAGTTATAGGCCAAAACGTAAAGTGGGCTGTTATAGCGCCACCATGAGGCCGACTGGTGTAATTATTCTTTTAATAATTTCGGACTAAATCATGAACCACCCCTCCAAGTCTTGAAACGCTAGCTCTTATAGTTTCTGAGAAAAAAATACTTGAATGGGAGTTTTTTCATTTTCCCATTAAAGTGGATGAGGAAATGTAATGCACTAATACATCAATATCAATTAAACTATGTAAGCAATCTCTTAGCAAAATACAAGCGCACGATTCCCGGTGAGGCCGGTTATTTTGACATATGGCACTAAATTGGGAAAAATAAACTGTGGGAGATCCGGTTTGAAATAAAGTTTATCTATAATAATAATAAAGTGGGAAGATTACTATAGTCTGGTTGCCCTGTTAGGGCAACCACACTAATTAATGGAGGGACAGCGAGTGCATTTTCCGGCAGCGGCTGCTGCCGGTGGCGGCGGCGGCGGCGCCGGCTGGAGCTGCCGGTGGCGTCAGCTTTGGGAGTGTGCTGCGTTTGTGTAACGCAGTCCCCACTAATATTATTTACGATTCTGTGCCTATCGGTACATAACTCGGACGCCGCTTAGTCGAATAGCAGACCATCGGCCGGTCGTCGCGGGCACTCGCGCCTGGAGGCGCTCGGGCGCGACTCCTTGGCCTCAAGGTCTGCTGATTCGGCGCGGCTCCGTCATGGTCCAAAACTATACTTTATCGGCGGAAAAAGAAGTTGACTGCCGCTCCTCCACCGGCAGTTCCGCGACTGCCGCTCCTCCACCGGCAGTTTCCGCGGCAGTTCCGCTGCTCTGCCGGCAGCTGACGCTCCACCGCCGGCAGTCACTGCCGGGAGCTGCCGCTCCTCCACCGGAAGTTCCGCGGACGTTCCGCGGCTGTTGCCGCTGCCGGAGAATGCACTCGCTCCTTCTGAATTAATTTGGTGAATCATTTAAAAATCTTTCATCCTTTTTTGTCTCTCACTCATTTGTGGTATTTTTTTCCCTTTTTTGCCAGAAACTTAACGGTCATTGTCTCCGCCATGCCGGACTGTTTTCGCCCCTGTCCGTCCGTAGCAGCTAATCTCCGGCACCGTTGGACCAATCTGCGAGAATGTTTACACACACACTCCCAGGTGGCCAAGGAGGAATCTCCACCATGCACAGTTCATGCCGTAGCCAGGTGTTATTACTACTACTATAAGTCACATAGAGGCGGATATCACAGTTTGATCTTCCAACCTTGATGGCTGTTGGTGGAGTGGTTTATAGGCCTACTGTATACACAAAACAGGATGTGATTAATAACGGCATTGTTTCCATTTGAATCACTCAAGTCATATTGTTGGCTTCATATTTATGAAGTCAATCTTGCCCGAATATGGAGGGACATAATTAATAGTATATATATATATATATATATATATATATATATATATATATATATATATATATATATATATATATATATATATATATATATATATATAATTTGGTAGAACAATCGTGGTTGAACAATTAAGCAACACTTCATCAGGTGTTAGGCATATTAGAGAGATGCATTATCCCAATTTCCAACACAGAGATATCCTCTTTTAAGTGTGTTTTTGTTGCTCATAGAATTACATACACCAGGTAGGTTACAATTTACCAATTTATAACTGGTCAACAAATCGTCTCTATACTAAGTTACCAATTTATAACTGGATATTCATAATCATTTGAAGTAATTCTGTGTATGTGATTCATTTGGATCTATATGGACAGTTGTGCATAGATGCCAGGCTAGCTCCACAAGTATAACCAGAATCATCAGGCCATAATTGATAGCTTAATTTGTTACATGTAGGCCATGGGGTTTCAACTGATTATGAACCAGGGACCACCACCCTGACTGAGAATCAACCTGGGGACCACTGTTGTGTTGGGAGGGGGGATATGGATATGGGCGTGGTGTGGGGGAAAAAGCTTGAAATTAAATAATGACTGTTAAGGCCTTAATTGAATTTGTTAATTTGAGGTGAATATGAGATATGCTAGTGGTCCAGAGCTCAGAAAAGATTGAGAACCACTGATCCATTCCTTTCCCATGGTTGCCCTTATTCTGTTATCTTAACCTTCCATATTAAACTCATGTTAACTGATTCATTGCAACATATGTATGAGCAAGCACCTGCGATTGATATGGGCACATTTCCTACTAATGATGACTCAACCAGGTAAACTGGTACAGTTTCCCTTGAAATTCTAAGTCCCATTTCTGTGGAAGTTCTTGACATCCGACTTCCAAGTAACTGACAACATTGATGCGTCATCATACATCATACTGTTTCTCAACTAGTGGTCGATAATAACTTTAAAAAACTATTACAAAGTGCTTTGTACACACAAATAAATACATTTGTGCAAGCTTAAGGGAGAAGTGAAGTTCTCACTAACTATAAACCCATTGTTTCAGAGGACAGATAGACACTAATATAACAAATATAATATAATATAACACTGCATAACTACAAGTAAGACGCGCGAACGCTGGAAGCGAACGCAGCTCGAAAATATTGTGTATTTAATATATATTATATATATATATACAAATTTAATTTGATATATATATATATATATATATATATATATATATATATATATATATATATATATATATATATATATATATATATATATATATATATATATCAAATTAAATTTGGTTTGAAAGACATCAAGATGTAGAATGGACTCATGTGAAACTCAGAGAGGCAACGCTCAGCTGCCGAGGACAGAGAGGGATGTAGAGAGCTGGTCAACAAATTGTCTCTGGTGCCCGAACGACACAACTATGGGATAGGATAGGATATTTGGTTTGGATGATACCTATTGCATGGCATGTATTTCTTATGTTCTGGTTTTATTCTTTCTTATAGTTGAATGTTCATGTGTCCCTATAGTGCCTGCTTATATTTCACTGAGTGCTATACTGTGCGTACATGGAACTGCACAGCAGAGAGCCCCTACACTGCTGTTGCTGATTGTTACTATGATGGGAACTTGTATTTGTTTTCAAGGTATTGATGTCTACTTACTTAGTCGGCTAAACAGGTTTTAGATTGAACTATGCTCTACAAATGTGTGTTATAGATATCTTGAGTGACAATAGCTTGCTTCCAAAATGGAAGTTACCAGTGGTGAAAGATAATTGAGCTTTATTCAGTTTATATGTTGACATGTGTAGATGTTCCATGGTACATCCTCGGTTAATGGAAAGAGCACCTGTTAATGGAATGATCGTCTGAAAAACATACTGCTATCCCAAATTATTAAATTGTACGGTAATACTACCCAGTGTGAGAGAATAAATTAACAGTCATGAATATGTTTTTCTGCCAGGTCTAGCACAATTACCATTCACCTTTTGCGGCGGGTTATAGCCAGTTGTAAAAAGGTGTTTTGTTTTTAATGTAATGTAATAGACCTATTTTTATGGTGCACAGGGGTTTTGCATGATATTTGAGTTTGATCAACAATTTTATTTCTCTCACTATTTCTCCTCTTTTAGCTCTGGTCCTCCCTCTATGTGATTGGCACCGGTGCAGTGGTGAGGATCTTGTGTGGTTGTTTGACTCATCCACATTTTCTGTCAGGTTGCAGTGGAGCCTCTTTGCACCGTGTGTGTACAAACGTGTGAACCAAACACCACCGTGAGGTCGGGTTTAGATCATGTTAACCTAGCCCAGTAACAGGTTTGTGTCAGGGCATAGTAGGTTGCCATCGTAACAGAGACCTTCTGTGATTCACGTTTTTGGAAAACGTATGTAAAAGTTTAGTTTTTTTTGGTGGTAAGAGGCACACATTTATATCTGTAGTTCGCAATAAGTATTTCCATAAACATTTCTAATTTCTCCAATAACCTCAGACAGTTATTTCATGGGTTACATGCCAGTTCAAATATGATTATTTTGGGGGGTCGCGGCCTGAAATGTTTGGGAACCCTTGAAGTAGTACACAACCCATAGATTGTTTGGGCTTGTTTGTTGTTTGCCTGCTAACACCCACACCCCCCGCAGACACACACATACAGTACAGATCTCTGTTTATCATCTAGACTAATAAAAAATGTCACATGTTCCATGGATTTACAGTGTGAACTTCTTGCTTGGGAGTGTTTTGCTCAATGCTAAAAGTCTGCATTTTTTGAATCCATATAAAATGGCCGTATATTTAGAATCAAGATAAAGACTCCCTTAAACGACTTGGACAAGATAGTCTATGCTACAAAGCCTTGTTCATATTTGTGAATGTCTCTCCTTCATCCAATGCAAAGTTTGCAGACTATTCAAATTGATATCAGATTGCATGCCATTCATTCTTGTACGCTATGTCATGGCAGAGGCTGTTAGGCACTCAGTCGTAAACTCCATGTCCCGGAACCACCGCTTCAGCAAAATAAATGATCATTAAACTGGTTGAACTTGTTTCAAGCCCTGCATCTCAGTGAAAAGTGATTAAATAGAGGAACAGAGCATTGTTATTGTACTGCCAGCTCCAGGGCATTGTGTATGTTAAACTTGTGTCAGTGGCAAGGGCCCAAGAGCAGCAGGAAACCGGAGGCAGAGCAGGTTCAATACAATGACTTTATTTACCACTTAGATCCTCCCCCCTTGACCTGAGTTGGCTCAGTACTATTTTCCCTCTATACCAAATCTCTCCAATAACCCTTCAAATACCCCATTTACAAGCTCACATGCCAGGAGGCGATGCATTGTGAACCTGTGGATCTGCTGTTTAAGTTTTGCCGAATGTTCCCCCAGAATAGGGAATCTAGGGCTCAAGTGGTTGAGGGACAAGGCTTACAAATAGGTGAGGCAGGCAGGGTTTGAAACCAGGAGAACAGTCCAAAACAGGCAAACTGATCTAAAAAGGGAGCAGGTAATAATCCAGAATTCAGAGACAGGTAGAAGGTCAAACACACAGGTCAAGCTAGAAAGGACAGGTTACAGACATGGGCCTCCAAAGAGAAACAGAAAACAGAACTTGAGATGTGGCAAACTCGGAAAACAGAATAATGAAATGGACCTCAGAAACAGAATACTAGGTTACAGAGACAAGAGACACAAGGTAGCAATACTTACAATCTGGCCCTGGAGGCAGAAAACCGCAGGGCTTAAATACAGGCCTGATTGCTAATGCCTGGCAGCTGTACCTTCCACTAAAGCCATTGAGAGAGAGCATTGCGACACTCTTGATCTAGCCGCCACGCGTTCACGTGGTGCCTGTAGCTCTCAGTAGTTCCAGATAAAGACACACTGTCAACCTGTTTGAATAGTATTCAGCAATGGCTATATTCACAGCTTTTGTTGTTGTGTTCTATCACTTATGTCTGTTACCTTTTTGGTACCAATTTTATTAAAGTTTCTCCCAATTTTGTCGTTATGCCAATTCCCGATATTCTCTCACACATGTAGTATTGTCACTGCTGACCCTGACTGGTTGGTCTGAACACTTAAATGGCTGCCGTGTCAATTGGTCAGATGGGTGGGCCGCAAACGCTCTCGAGATTTTCAATGAGCCCTGATCCAGAAAAGGTTGGGAACCGCTGCTTTAAAAGTACAATATTGTGTGTAGTCCCTGCCACATACTACTTGGGTTATTAGCACTTAGCTGTGTCTCAATCTTCTCTACTGTGATCGCTCTGTAGAGATTGTAACAGGCTTTTTTGTCATCCACTTTGTCTTCGGAGGCAAAGGCGCAGAGGATGTCTCGCACATTGAGGGCAGCTTGAACGGAACTGTTAACTTGTACATTCCCTTAAATGTAAGGCCTTACCTATTGTATGTGAACTAGTGAACACACCAGTTTTCATGGCTCCACCTGGCGGCTAATGTCAGAAGCGAGCTAATGTTAATTCACAGCTCTAAGTGGCTCTGCGTGAAGACTCACATTTAACTGTGCCGCATCTGTACAGAAATGGACAAAACACACATGATACCCAATATAAACAGTACACATATTCAAAGACATAACAAATGTACACATTGATATGCAGACAGACTTTGTCGAGCAGTGTGTGTGTGTGTGTGTGTGTGTGTGTGTGTGTGTGTGTGTGTGTGTGTGTGTGTGTGTGTGTGTGTGTGTGTGTGTGTGTGTGTGTGTGTGTTGCTTTCCTTTGTCCTTTCCGCTGAGCTGGGTTGGCAGTTTATGTTGTTATTGCAAAGAGAGATATGGAACAGTCTACCAGTCTGACCGCACACATACACCCCCACACACACATACACACACACACACACACACACACACACACACACACACACACACACACACACATTACTGTTCTTTTACATCGTCACAGTCAGCC
Source organism: Gymnoscopelus braueri (assembly GCF_963280865.1). NCBI lineage: Eukaryota > Metazoa > Chordata > Actinopteri > Myctophiformes > Myctophidae > Gymnoscopelus > Gymnoscopelus braueri. The sequence continues at coordinate 23,799,250 of NC_137617.1, forward strand.
CCTTCGATCAACCAACGCCTTCAAAACACACAGACATTAAGTGCAGTCTTTGACTCCTTATCTGTGGGTTTGCATTGGGCTTATCTGGCTGACATTGTTAAACTACTCTACCCAGAATGCTGCAGGAGATAGGGCTACAATGGGAGGCTAAGGGTGCCCTCTGGGTTAATGCGAGTGGGCTTTCACGAGCAAACACCCCACCAGGGTTAGTTCTGTGTGTGTGCGTGTGCGTGTGCGTGTGCGTGTGCGTGTGCGTGTGCGTGTGCGTGTGCGTGTGCGTGTGCTTGTGCTTGTGCTTGTGCTTGTGCTTGTGCTTGTGCGTGCGCGTCCGTGTGTGTGTGTGTGTGTGTGTGTGTGTGTGTGTGTGTGAAAGGTCAGGGTGCTTACAGCAAGGTGAGGTGGTGATTTTTAGAAGGGGTGGGGTGGGGGGTGGGGATTGGGAATGAAGCAAACACACCACACCTCAAACATGTCACCAGCCAGGGGAGTCCAGAGGCTATCCATCATGTCCGCTCAGCAGCTATGTGTGTGTGTGTGTGTGTGTGTGTGTGTGTGTGTGTGTGCGTGTGTGTGTGTGTGTGTGTGTGTGTGTGTGTGTGTGTGTGTGTGTGTGTGTGTGTGTGTGTGTGTGTGTGTGTGTGTGTGTGTGTGTGTGTGTGTGTGTGTGTGTGTGTGTGTGTGTGCGTGCGTGCGTGTGACAGCTGCTTGTGCATGTGCAAGTATATCTATGCAACTTTGTTTGTGTGTTAACGCACATGTGCCGGCAAACAAGCCAGAAAGAGTCTACTGTACTGTATGTGCATAATTGTGTCAGCATCAAAACGTGTGTGTGTGCGTGTGTGTGTGTGTGTGTGTGTGTGTGTGTGTGTGTGTGTGTGTGTGTGTGTGTGTGTGTGTGTGTGTGTGCGTGTGTGTGTGTGTGTGTGTGTGTGTGTGTGTGAATGTTCGCATGTGCCTACAGCGTGTCTGTGTGAGCGACGCGTGTGTTCTGTTTTGTCACAATATGAGAGAAGGAAAGAGGCAGGCAGAGAGACGGAGAGATGAAATAATGAGAAGGTTAGATTGAAGAGGAGAGAGTCGGGGGAGGAGACGGGAGGTGCAATCCAGAGAAAGCTCTCTATTTAGATATAGCCTGGGCATGTCACCGAGCAGAATGAATGGATGTCAGCTGCACTGGGATGTTCTGTGTGTGTGTGTGTGTGTGTGTGTGTGTGTGTGTGTGTGTGTGTGTGTGTGTGTGTGTGTGTGTGTGTGTGTGTGTGTGTGTGTGTGTGTGTGTGTGTGTGTGTGTGTGTGTGTGTGTACGCACACGTGCTGGGGTATTCTGGGGTCACAAGGAGAGGAGGAGAGCGGAGATCAGCGGTCTTCTCAACGTCACCTCATCCATCGTTCACATGAGCCACCGTGAGCTCATGACCAATATCCATCTTGCTATCTCTATTTGTATGTCTCTGTGTGTGTGTGTGTGTGTGTGTGTGTGTGTGTGTGTGTGTGTGTGTGTGTGTGTGTGTGTGTGTGTGTGTGTGTGTGTGTGTGTGTGTGTGTGTGTGCATGCATGTCTCTGCATGTATGTGTGAGTGTACACACTGACATTGTAGATGCACATATAGTCGAGTCTGACTCGTTGGTAGTTGTGCAACATATTCTGTGGCAACAGATGGTAGGCTTACATAAATCATAGATTCCTGGCAGTGTCCAATTCATCTCTCCATGTACCCAACCATTACAACATGAACAAACCCCAACAGTACTTCTATGGTTTTCTTGGATTTCATTACTGATTTGTGATTTCTCTCTTTCCAGACAATTTATGAAATTTGTGTTATGGTAGAATATTCTTACATGGTCTTGGAACAAATGATAAAGTGATTGGAGGTGTCAACATTGGGTGTTAACTGTCACTTAAACAACATGTTTTGTTACAGAGCCATGCAGTAGGTTTACTGGACAGCACAGGAGATGTTATAGGTAGTGCCCGACCAAAGTGAATTTAGGTGTCTGGACAAAATTGTTCTACAGTGGTCAGGAAGTGAAAAACACTTCAACTTCATGAAGAAAATGTCCAAATCAGAAAGCAACGATTATTCTAACAGCTCAGTATAACTGCTAGTTAAAATAAATTACAGTATAACATAAAAAAGACACGTTTGCCATAATAGATGGCATACAAAATGTAATCAAAACAACACCATTGTGTACACTGTAAAAAAAAAGGCATAAAACACACAGTACTACAGTAATCAAAAATAGTCCACACTATTAGGTTCCCAAAATACGCCATACTACTATACCTTTAAAAATAAGCCATACTAATCTGCCATCAAATAACTGTATATATACATACCATGTTACGTTTTCAAAAACAACATACTAGCGTATGTCATCACAAACTATAAAAAATAAAAAATAAACTGTCATCAAAAAGTGTCATACTCTCTATATACATTTCTGCCAGGAGATTGTTTTCTGCTTTACTTTTTACTGCTACTCCTACAGATTGTTTTCAAATCTCACATGGTGATGCACAGGGTTCACTTTTCTTTTTTCTTTTAATTTGTATTTTTGGGGAAGAAAATGGGCAAAACAACGAGTTTACAGTGGTAACAACAACTGATTTAAATAATTTACTCTAAACGAATAGGCCTAGTCTAAATAGACAATACATAAATCTTTTGAGTCTGTAATTTGTGAAATAAATGTGTAAAGGCTACAGATAACTGTCAGCTCAAGTAACGCATTCTCACAAACAGTAGTCCTATATATGAGTTAGGGTTAAGGTTAAGCATAGTTTCGTCAACATGACCCATCATAGGGATACTGACAGAGCTGCAAAATGTGACAAGTTGGGAGTGAGAACGGGTTGGCTCAAGTTATGTGTGAGACAGGGAGACCGAGTGAATGAGAGGAAGGGAGAGAGTGAAATTACATGACGAAGTGAGTTTTGTAACTTTAGAATGATCTTTTTGACAACACCTGAATGGGTTATAAAACTAACATACAGTACTCTTTTTATTTGGAAAAAGCTTCTGCGACCGCGGCCTGCTAAGTTGTCAATCCATTTTGTGTGAGTGTATTGTGTGAAATAAATGTGTAGGCTAATAGTTGTTTGTTATAAACTCTAACGACAACTGCTGTCAGAGTGTAACACTAGACTCTGACGCCGTTGTGTTACATGCCCGTCACGCTTCTCATGTAAAAGCAATTTGGGCATGGCACTCCACTCACTCTCCTGACTCCTGTTTGCTGTCCAGCCTACACACCTGCTCAAATCAGGAGGTCAATGGACAGTTTTGACTTAGGAGGTTAGGAGGTAGCACACACTTTGCCGACTCAGTGTCTGCCGCCAGAAATGGCAAACTCTCATGGTGCGTTCACACGGGCAGATTAAAAGATACAAAGATACAAAAATACGCCGCATCTTTGTCGCTGTGTTGCTTTGTATCTGTGTTGCTCAACGCGGTCGCTGACGTCATCAAACGTGCGGACATCGGAGCTACAGTTGTAGCTTTGTATCTTTGTATCTGGAAGTTGAACCCAGCTCAACTTGAATTTGTAGCTTTGTATCTTTGCCGCTGGAGCTAGGTTATCTGAAACTCTCAGAGCTGAGCAAACACTGAAAGGAAGAGGCGCAAAATAGGCCCATCACCTTTCCTACTTTCATTCACTCCTCTCATTATCCACTGCTAAGACCTCTTTTTATTGAGCTAAGATTCAGTCCTTTGCCTCTAAGAACAAAGGAGTTATTTTCCAACTTCTCCTCCCCTGTCGGTCCCCCCATCCATCTCTGCTGATGCTTTTGTCTCCGACTGTACTTTGATAAGAAGGTTGATGACATCAGAAGCTCTTTCTCCAATCTTCCAACTAATCAATCATCTAACTCACCTAATGTTCACCCCAACATATAATGTCTGTCTTCCTTTTCTCCTCTATCTACAGATAGAGGTCCTGGAACTAGACCATCCACTTGTTCTCTGACCCCATCCCCTCCTGGGTCTCCTGATGTATGTATGTGCGTGCGTGCGTGCGTGCGTGCGTGCGTGCGTGCGTGCGTGCGTGCGTGCGTGCGTGCGTGCGTGCGTGCGTGCGTGCGTGCGCGCGTGCGTGCGCGCGTGCGTGCGTGCACACGTGCGTGTATGCGTGTGTCCTTCAAGAACAACAACAAATTGCGTTGCGATGCGTTGTGGGCTTGTAGATCGGCAATTTTCTTTGTTTTTGTGCAACACTGTTGTACGATTAAGTATAAAATAGTAGATAATCTTACTAATCGATTTAGTCGATTGTAAAAAATAAGTCAATAAGAGTCAATTTGTTGATATTTAGAAGATAAAACAGAAAGAGGTGGGTTCATTGAACATTTAACCCCATATACTTTGTTAACCAAAGTCTCCCAAGGGGTCTATATTTCCCTCTACACCAAATCTCTTCACCAAAAATAGCCGCTCTACGATCTTTGCTGAATATTCGGCCCCCAGAACAGGGACGCTCGTGTCATGTGGTCCATGTGGTTAATTAGCAGAGATAAATCGATCAAAGAACTTATAGAGGCACTGTGATGTCAAGCAGTTCCTATAAGGAGTGACTTAACTGCTGGGACCTTATCTAGGTTATCTGAGGTCACCTTACTCTTGGAACCTCCCCATTGAGGATGCTCTGCACATGAAACATCATTATGACACTAATGGTGTATTTGAGTTACATTCACATGTCAGCTTCTGTAACTTTATGTAACCAAGACACAAACGCGTGCGCGCTCATTTGCTCATTCGCTCGTGCACGCACACGCACACGCGCACACACAAACACACACACACACACACACACACCACTTAAACTCTCTAGACTTAGTAAACTGCAACCTGTACTTGGACCGCTTTTTCTGTCTACTCTACACTACAAGGCGACGCATTGTGAGCTTGTAGATCGGCTATTTTTGGCTGCTGCCCCCCCACATGGAACATGGATGTTGGGGTTCAAGTGCTTAAGCAACACTACAGTACATGGTGGAGACATTTTGCAGACATTGCCCTGGTGGTTTACGACTGATCCCAGTATTTGATATTTGGAATAGCAGCACATAGGAGCAGAGGCACCATATCTACTGGTGGTCATGATAGATGGACCGAGACAGCCCCGAGGCCAGCTGCTATGACGCGCTGCACTCAATTTTAACTGCTGCTACAGCGTCGTCGGTCAGCCATCTTGTAAATTCTTTGTGGACACAGCCATCCGACACTGAAGCCATCTCACAGGGGGTGGTTTGGGAATGTGTGTGATATTTAGGATATGATCTTGCGGTGAGCATGGCGGAATGTGTGTGTGTGTGCGTGTGTGTGTGTGTGTGTGTGTGTGTGTGTGTGTGTGTGTGTGTGTGTGTGTGTGTGTGTGTGTGTGTGTGTGTGTGTGTGTGTGTGTGTGTGTGTGTGTGTGTGTGTGTGTGTGTGTGTGTGTGTGTGTGTGTGAATGGAAGGAAGTGCATAAGAGAGTGAGTGAGAGAGACAAAGAAAGAGAGGAGGGAGGAAGAGAGGAAAGTCAGAGACAGAAAGTGAGAGAAAGATAGACACACACACACACACACACACACACACACACACACACACACACACACACACACACACACACACACACACACACACACACACACACACACACACACACACACACACACACACACACACACACACACACACACACACACACACTAGATGGATGCAGGCAGTTTCCAATCTCACCAGCTGTACATCAGCAACAGCAGGGAAAGGACATGCGTATGTTTATATAAAACAACCAGAGCTTTCATCCACTACCACACACACACACACACACACACACACACACACACACACACACACACATCAGATCCACTTCCATCAAACACACTGCATATACGCACACACACAGACACACGGGACATGAAACACCCACACAACTTTAATTTGCGACAGCCCCTCCCTGTTTCACCTGTATGGATCCATCAGCAACCTAAGACACCTGACACAAACACACACACAAACACGCACACACGCACACACGCACACAGACGTAGACTATCACACCTCTAATTGCCCCGTATGTTCTTTCCTCTCTACGTGCTTCCACCCACATTGCTGGGGTTGTGAAAATATTAGTAATCATATATCATACGTCTGTATGAAATCCATCCATTTAAGTGAGACCCCCTCCCTCAAATCTGCTCATGTTGTTTGCAGCCCC
>NC_137617.1:23810459-23832959 GCF_963280865.1 Gymnoscopelus braueri
GAGAATAAAGTATGGACTGAACCTCTCTGTATTGGAAAGAAGAGAGGAAATAGCGATTCAGGGAGAAAAACAATACGTTCAAAGGCAACTTTATCACCAGCATGTCACCTAGCCTCTATGTCATGCCTGCCTGTTGCTACCTCTACCCACTATATGTGTGTGTGTGTGTGTGTGTGTGTGTGTGTGTGTGTGTGTGTGTGTGTGTGTGTGTGTGTGTGTGTGTGTGTGTGTGTGTGTGTGTGTGTGTGTGTGTGTGTGTGTGTGTGTGTGTGTGTGTGTGTGTGTGTGTGTGTGTGTGTGTGTGTGTGTGTGTGTGTGTGTGTGTGTGTGTGTGTGTGTGTGTGTGTGTGTGTGTGTGAGATAGCATAGCCTGTTCTGTGTTATTCATTTCACGTTCTCTGTTGGCTCAAAGAAAACGTTTCATCTGTAATCATCCCTTCATCTTCTACGCTTGAGACCGTGTGTGTGTGTGTGTGTGTGTGTGTGTGTGTGTGTGTGTGTGTGTGTGTGTGTGTGTGTGTGTGTGTCTCTGTCCGTCTGTCTGTCTGTCTGTCTGTCTGTCTGCGTGTATGCGTGTGTGTGTGTGTGTGTGTGTGTGTGTGTGTGTGTGTGTGTGTGTGTGTGTGTGTGTGTGTGTGTGTGTGTGTGTGTGTGTGTTTGTGTGTGCGTGTGCGCATGCGCACGTGTGCGCGTGTGTGTGTGTGTGTACATATGGAGGCGGTTGTGTATGTATGTATAAGTTGGTGTGGGTGTGTGCTTGTGTATGCATGTGTAATTTTGTGTGTGTGTGTGTGTGTGTGTGTGTGTGTGTGTGTGTGTGTGTGTGTGTGTGTGTGTGTGTGTGTGTGTGTGTGTGTGTGTGTGTGTGTGTGTGTGTACACATAACATGCATGCCCGCGCTCTTGAGCACAATGTGCGTTCACCCACCATGCGCACACATCAGAGGGAGCAACCGTGGCTATGGAACTCATCTCTCAGCGTGTGTGTGTTTGTGTGTGTGTGTGCGTGTGTATATGTGTGTGTGTGTGTGTGTGTGTGTGTGTGTGTTTGCATTTTGCGTGCCGATGGCTCTCCAGTCTTTCATCTCATCATAACACTCGTCACTCCGTCCTTCATCCATTGCTCCATCCCACAGTTCACTCACTACCGGGGGGGTGGGGGCTGGTTTTGTTAACTATGATAGGATCTCTCTGTCCACGGGATTCTGTCAGTCACACACACACACACACACACACACACACACACACACACACACACACACGCACACACACACGCACGCACGCACGCACACACACACACACACACACACGCACGCACGCACGCACGCACACACACATGCACACACGCACGCACGCACACACACACGCACACACACACAACAATATCGTATAGTCGGGCGGGAACCTTGTACGTCCAAATTTTTTTTTTACATTTATTATTATTTCAAAGACATTTTAGAGCTCACAAAGTGGGTAGAAGATCACAACGTGTCACGATGTGACACGTTGTGTCACGATGTGACACGTTGTGGGCTTGTAGATCGGTTATTTTCACTGCTTTCACGCGACACTCATGTATGACAAAGTAGGGAGTTAACTAACGAAAAAACATAACAAGTTGAAGGAGATACAAGGTTTCCACTCGACAGCAAAGATATGTACTGTATATACACATATTCGTGAGCTTACGTGGAGCGCCGTCACGTTCAATTACACACACACACACACACACACACACACACACACACACACACACACACACACACACACACCTGTGCATACACAGAGCATACACAGCATACTCACAGAAGTACATACTGTAAAATCCGGAGTGTTCATTTACAGGAACTCTGAGAGTGTTAAAACTGACTCATAAGGTAAATGAACAGTTACGGGTACTTTGTTAGTCTCTCAAATAGAGATGTCCGATATTGGCTTTTTTGCCGATATCCGATTTTCCGTTATTGTCCAACTTTTAATTTCCAATTCCGATATCAACCGATACCGATATGAGGGCTTTTTTCACCAAAACTAATTGCGAACGCGGGAGGAGGCGCGGCGAAGCCGCGCCTCCGACCAAGTGGAGCTTACTATGTAACCCTGCTCGGGTTGTGTCTCCGTCTGTGTCTCCGTCTGTGTCTCCGTGTGCACTGCCTGTGTGCAGCTCCTCTGAGATAAGTAAATGTCCAATTTAGACGTACCATACATCAAATGAAAGGTCTTTGAAAACTGAACACACCTGTCAAGGTTGCGTTTAAGCCCGCCCCTTCCCCCGGAAGCCACGCCCCGGAGAAGGCTCCTAAAAACTCCCCATTGAAACCCCATGTTAAATGAAAAGTGCCCGAATCGCTCCCAAACTTTTTCTACCCCCCCTAAGTGGGGGTCTACGAACAAATACATCGGGCTCGGATTTTGGCTCCGCCCCCCGGAAGTGGGTGAAACAGGCACTTCAAACACTTTGTTGAATTGTTCAAAAACATTCCAAGTTTTTTTTTTGTGAATTTGTATTTTTCTAAGATGCTCCTTTTAACGCAGATTTTTTTTTTTTTTTAAATTATTTTTTTTATTGGTTACTTTTTTTTAAATATTTTTTTTCATTCTTTTTTTTCTTTTTTTGCGTTCGCTTACCGCGTTCGCGCGTCTTACTTGTGTCAGGTAACAACATAACATAATTAGCTCCTGTTGTGGAATTAACACATTATGCCTAATTGTATTATAAAATTAGGCATAATGTGTTAATTTCACTACATAAATAATTACATTTTATGTTAATATCGGCCTATCGGACATCTCTACTCTCAAAGTTAAATTAACACATTTACTGTGCAGTTCATACAAATACGCACACACACACACACACACACACACACACACACACACACACACACACACACACACACACACACACACACACACACACACACACACACACACACACACACACACACACACACACACACACACACACACACAATTCAAATTCATGAACACACACACATGTACACACCCACTAAATGTGAGCATGTTGTTTTCACGAGGTATTCACTGTGGGAGGCATACAGTAGTCCCTACATATTACACCCTTCCTCTTCCTAGCATGTGTGTGCACATGCACACACACACAAACACACACACACACACACACACACACACACACATGCACACACGCACACACACACGCACAAACACACACACACACACACACACACACACACACACACACACACACACACACACACACACACACACACACACACACACACACACACACACACACACACACACACACACACACAGTTTCCATGGTGACGGATGGGCAGCCATGCAGAATGAGTGCGTACTCCCTTGGGGCATCTCCTTTGTCCATCTTTCTATCACTCTCTTTTAGTGATGACAAGATCTCTCTCTCTCCCACTCTCTCTCTCTCTCTCTCTCTCTCTCTCTCTCTCTCTCTCTCTCTCTCTCTCTCTCTCTCTCTCTCTCTCTCTCTCTCTATCCATCTCTCTCCCTCTCCCTCCACCACCCCCTCTCTTGTTATTATGCATAATGCATGTGGCTCAATTCATAAGCTAAAATTTCATCAATCCAAACTCCACACACTGGAACAACAGACAGCATTCTGTTCCCCAAAGTACAGTATATCTCCAGCGCTGGAAAGCAGACTGAAATGCAGTGCAGTGTTGTTACAGATGCAGTTTCACAACGGAACCCGAGTCACCCGTCCGCTTTTTTTCTGTTTAGTTTTTGTTTTTTGATAAGACTTGTCCCGCAACCTCGCCCTCAATTCACTCAGTTCAGCTTGAGGTACTTTGAATGGCGTTTCTCTCTCGTTGCGACAGGAATGAGAGTGCGAGACGGACAGACACATGGGGGTAGAGGGAGAGAGAGAGAGAGAGAGAGAGAGAGAGAGAGAGGGGAGGTAGGGAGAAGAGGGAGGTAGGGAACAGATGGGGTATATGGTGAGAGATTGTGAAAAGAGGACTTGTGTTTTGTTTGTGTTTCATTCTAGGATGCGATTCCTCTGCTTCCCGTGAGTCACCAGTAGCCTGCATGTTGGGGCTTTTAGACGGTGTAGGAAACACATCTGCTAACAGTCACAACACCAACACTGACCGCAGATGTAAAGAGACGCACATTTTCAACAAAATGTTTCTTTGTACCACGAAATTCAAACAACACCTTACTTACGAACTTGATTTTGGCGTTTGAAATTGGCCGACGAGGCTTATCCTCAGAATTCGGGTGACATGTTCAAAGAGAAACCTCAACTCAACATGATCAGAAATCTGCTATATATACCAAAACATTTTTATTTAAAATGATTGGCCAAATCTATCGATGAATTCATGAAATCTCTGTGTGTCTGTGTGTCCGACTGTACCAGGCATAACTTGGCGAGTGTGTCCCAGATGGCCCAGATGTGAGCAGTGGCGAGTTGGAATTCAGTCAGACCAATGGTTTCTGAGAACCGGAAAATCACGTATATCTGTGTCTGACTGTCTGCAGAGGACACGCCGAATCTCTGTGTGTAGGCGTGGGGTGTATAGGCACCGCCGTACCGGCTTGATTGGCCAACCCGACCGAACGGGTACTCTGACAACAAGTACACAGTGGGTATTGCATAAACGGGTGGGGCATGCATTTCCAACTTGTTTCGTTTTCCGAGTAGGACGATCCCCGGGGGTACTGCACTGGATACTCTAACGGGTAAAGCAAGTACTCTGACAACAGGTACAATGGGTGTTGTGCATGCGTTCCCAACTTGCATCGTTAACGACTTACATCGTTCCAAACCTTTGTGGTCCCCAAGTAGGCCGTTGCCCAAAGGACTCTAGCATATATGGGACCAGGTAGGCCGTTGCCCAAAGGACTCTAGCATATATGGGACCATTAGTCTACGACCTCTTTTCATTTGAGCAATACAATACAACCAGTTTGGAATACTTGACAATATTTAGCTACTTAAAAATGGCTCCTTTTCAGGTGACAGACTGCATGATGCTGCGTTCACAGTGGCAACAGAGCTACAAAATGGCCACGAGTGTCCAGCTACATTGCTGCCGAGTTGGCGTTGAAGTGTTGCTCAGGCCACACTGCATAAATGAAAAGGGTAGGGTTCAACAGCACGGAGACCTGCATGGTGAACGGTAAATATTTTGGTTTTTATTTTCCATTTAAGGAACAGAGCAGGAATTGTGGAGAGTGAGAGGGAGTGGAAACTATGAAAGAAAAACATAATGATTGATTGACGCATCACTGCGTCACTGGAGCGCTGAAAAAGGCTGAGGCCAGCTCAACTTGAATTGCAGCGCGTCATACAGTGATGGGGCGACCATTGGAAATGACTAGTAGCCTGTGGCTTTGTCACCGCTACAGTGTGAACACAGCAGCATCACCCAGTACAGTCAGTATAATTTTAGAGACTTTACTTATCCAATATTATAGCCAAATTTAGGATCTTGATGCAGAACTGTAGTATTGACTCGTACCATTAAAGAATTCTCCACTTCTTATTCGTTATATTGACAACTTACAACATCCAAGGAATGGCGGAGATCGTCGTGTATTTTAGGGGATTTATTGAAAAGTCCAATCTTTTATTTCCATCCAAACAGAATATTTCCTCCTGAGCTTCTCTCAAATAGGATCCTCTTTAAAATAATAAATGGCTTTCCAACAGCAACAAAAAATAATAAAACACGATTCAACTTGTTACATTCGGTTATGTTTTAGCTTACGGTTACGTTACGTTACGGTCAAAAACTTGTATCGTCCCATGCACTCCTGCAGTTACATCATCTAGACTAAAACTCTCACTTTCACTTCCTTGTGATCCTGACGTCACTGGTCCATTTTCACATACCAGGAGCACAGAACAATACAGATGTTTCAGAAATATGTCAAACATATCCAAGTAAACAATACCTAATATTAGTAAACAAAATACTATAATATGCAAATACTAATAATAATACTGTGTCCCTTTGGTTATAACACAATAATAATAGACAAAAAAATACAATAACAGTATAAAACACTCAAATTAGTTTTAGGTCAGTTTTGGCGCTTACAGTCAGTGTTGCCAGATTTAGCTAGAGAAAGAAAATAAGCCCAAAAGAAGCGACTAGGCTATGAGCACACAGCTGTTTGAAAATAGCAGATCTACAACGTGTTGTGAGCTTGTAGATTGGCTATTTTAAAAACAATCTAGAAAGAAATGTGAAACATAATTATGTTATATTTTAGAAACATTTTAACTACATAGATCTTGTATGGGGGTCCCTGTCACAAAATGTTTTTTGATTGTTGACCGCAGAACAAATTAGAACATCCTTGACATAATTGACATAATTGGTCCTTGACATAATTGTTTTTGAGAACCACTGTTTTAGACAATATTAGGAAACAAGCCCAAATAAGCAAATACACTTTGGAAACATGCCCAAAATTCCGCAACCCGCAACTAACAATATTTACAAGAGACTTTACAGAAAAACAAGCCCAAAGTCGCTTATAATAAGCAGACTTGGCAAGACTGGTGAACAAAGCATCACCCAGTACAGTAGAGTATATTCCCACTCGCCTGGATGTGTTGCCGGGTAGAGGGTTCACGAGGGTTCACGGTTCCTGCCCTGTCTGCTGTGAAGTATCTAGAACAGTGGTTCTCAAATGGGGTCCAGGAGTCCTTGAGTGGGTTCCAGGGGGTCCCCAGCTAAATTTGTTAATATAGCATTAAAATCATGTTAACTACTTAAAGTAATACTAGGTAACGTTTTCAACAAAACTAAAGTTAAATTGTATATCTTTTGCGAGTGGCAAAAGTTTCACAACACACACTCCGTGAATTTCACCCCCGGAAGCCTTTTATTTATATATTTTCTATTGAAAGTGGACTGGGGGGACTTTCCCGGGGAAATGACGTTCCTGGCCAACGTCATGACGTCGTGGCCGACGTCCCCAGGAACTACCGCAACGGTTTCCTGTTTGGCCAGGAACTACCGCGCTATAACAAAAAGGAACCTCACGCTGATGTTAAGATAATGTAGGATTGGAAGATCGAAAAAGAACAGAAAAAGAAAGCACAGCTCATGGTAACTAATGCTCCACTGGCTAAGAGAAACGATCCGTAGATAGTATAAAACAATTAAAAGATCGCTTTTTGAAACGCTTCCGGCTTCCGGTGAAAACGAATGGAATTCTGGGTAATCGAGGATTACGGAAATTGTATGCAGTGACGGTAGTGACCAGCAGAGGTTGCTAAAAATCGTTATTTGGGATTCTGCATTGTATAACTTTAATAGCCGATCTACAAGCTCACAATGTGTTGCGATACGATGCATTGTGAGCTTGTTTAAAAATAAAAACTGATTCTTTAAATTTAATTTGGAACATTTTAACTGGCACATTTTAACTGGGGGTCCGCCACCAAATACATATCAATTTGGGGGTCCTTGACATGAAAACGTTTGAGAAACAGTTGTATAGAAGACAAAGCTCCTGCCAGTATTCATGGGCTCACCAGTGGTTACGTAAACAGGACACAATAAGAGCCTGAACTCTAGCTCAAACTAATTAGCTGTTCATTGCAAAATAAGCTCCATTATAGAGCCCATTGCATCTCACTGGTCATCCAGATGAGGGTCAGCCTACCCTCAGAGGGAAATGTTGCAAGTTTGATTGCTACAGTAAATGGGAGCAGTTTGATGCAATCAGGTGAAATGTTGAGAAAATAATGTGAAACTGGCCAAAGCCTCAGAATTCATTGCTCTAATGCCTAGTGACTCTTACCCCATTCACCCAGGATACCCAATAAATTAAATAAAAGTACCACTCTACACTTTTCTGACCCTGCATTTATGTGTGTATGTGCATGTGTGTATGTGTATGTGTACGCTTGCGCGCACGCGCGCGCGTGTGTGTGTGTGTGTGTGTGTGTGTGTGTGTGTGTGTGTGTGTGTGTGTGTGTGTGTGTGTGTGTGTGTGTGTGTGTGTGTGTGTGTGTGTATGTGTATGTGTGTGAGACAGAGAGAGAGAGTGCGCGTCCTTTGGCATGTGGAACATGTTGCTCTGCTGTTTTACAAGCAGGGTGTTAAGCTGTCCGTCAAATGCCAGGAAAATGCCCTGGATCCCCTTCCCTATCTCTCACACACACACACACACACACACACACACACACACACACACACACACACACACACACACACACACACATGTACACACATGCATGTACAAAGACATTGCCTACACATGCATATATTGTAGCATACACACACCGATCCCACCCAGTGAACCACAGCCACAGCCACGGCCATTCCTCAGCCAAGCTCTTAAACACATTGAAAGTGGCCTCGCTCTTCTCTCTTTACGTCTCTACTTTCGGTCTCTCCCTCCGTCACATCCATCAGTCATCTCACATGCGGTCCCTCTATCCCTAAATATCCTCTTCTGCTTAGATACAGGGCCATGTAATAAGGCTCTCGCTGCTGCTGACCAGATTAAACTGTGATACGGCGGGGCCTCGTCGGCGCACTTAGCACCTGAGATTGCCTTACTTCGGGAGATGCGGCCCCACAAATGTAAAATACAGCTTGCAGAAGATATAAGGGAGGCTCCATTACCACAGCTGTTTGCAGTCAGAAAGAGTGAGGGAGCAAAAGGTTCGGCCGGGGTTACGAGTGGGGGGCAGAGGAAAGAGAGAAAGAAAGAAAGAGAGAAAGACAGAGAGAGGGAGAACAAGAAGCAGAGAGAGAGAGAGAGAGAGAGAGAGAGAGAGAGAGAGAGAGAGAGAGAGAACATACCTGGGGAGAGGCAGCGTAGAAATGCTTTTGGACACACTATAAAAGCTGAGAGACAAAGGCACAGAGCTGAAAGGCACAGAGGCAGCACAGGGGCCTCGACGGAGAGGGAGAAACATCAATACAGAGTGCGTTTAAAGACATGCGAGTGAAAGAGCGAACTGAAAGAGATGTATAGTGAGAATAACAGAGAGAATAACCATGTGGGAGAGAGAGAGAGAGAGAGACATAAAGAGGGGGTAAAAAGGAACGGTAGAAGCAGGCTACAGGAGCAGAGGAGAGTTGGAGGGGAAAACACAGTCCTATCAATAAAGTGCCAACAGCTTTTTTCACTGCTTGTTTTAATTCCTCAACACTGACAGAGGGGCTTCTGTTCTCTGCCGATGTTGAGAGGAAATTGACGTCTCTTATCGTCCCACCTTTACGTTCATTCATGTTACAAAGTAATCACAGTAAGAAGGGCGAACGACACAGGGGCTACGTGGTCCACTGCTGGGTCTGTGTTAAGGAAATATGATGTGGGCCGACAGAATTAAAGGAAGGAAGGAAGGATGGAAGGAAGGAAGGAAGGAAGGAAGGAAGGAAGGAAGGAAGGAAGGAAGGAAGGAAGGAAGGAAGGAAGAAAGAACAAAAAAAAGAAAGAAAGAAAGAAAGAAAGAAAGAAAGAAAGAAAGAAGTTAAAAGCACTTTGATTAAACCACTGAGAAACATTCACTGGCCATTTCCTTTTTTTCCCCTCATTTTTTTTTTTTTTTCTTTTCTAATTTTCCACTTTTTGCCCTCTTTCCTGTACTTTTTAATACATTGTCAATTACAATCTTGTGAGGGCTGGGTGGGGTGGTTTGTGTTTGTCTTGTGCGTTTGTTTGTTTCACAGAAAATCTGAAGAGTCCTCTGTCATTGTTTATCCTCCTGTAAAACTGACATCTTCAATAAAAATTATGTGAAAATAAAGAAATATTCACTGGCCATTGTTTATAAAATGGAAAACACAAAATTAAAATGAGACAAAAGAAAACAAACCAACCCAAAAATACCTCTATTAAACAACTACTATAACCAACATCTGTGATTGTGAAGAGTAAAGAAAAACCCTGACAAACAAGAAAGAAAGAAGGAATGAAGGATGGAAGGACGTAAATAAAGTAAGGAAGGAATGAAGGAACGAAAGAAAGAAAAGAAGGAACGAAAGAAATGAAAGTCTTTCATACGTGCTCATGATATACGGAGACCCTTTTATACCTGCAAATAACATTTTATGCGCAGGAAAATAGTAGATCTACAAGCTGACAACACCTAGACACACGTCCACTTCTCTCTAGTTCAAGGCTGTGGCCCCAAACTGTGGCCACAACCTTGAACAGTGTCCTCATCGCCGAGTCTCTGGGTCGCATATTGTATACTGATGGACAGTGGACACCGTGAACAGTTGTAGGCCTACGTTAGTTGCTCATACAGTATGTGTTTGACGCATGTCCCCTCCCCCCACCCTTTCCCTCCCCCCCACCCTTTCCCTCCCTCGCACTGTACGACCCCATCGGACGGCTGCCAATCAGAGCAAAGTCATTAACCAATCGCAGCGTGGCATTTTTGTCCCTGTGGGAGCTAATGATAATAATAATCCAGGGGATCTCCCCGATAACACGTTTATTTCATTTAAAAGCCAAATTAAAGTGTTTAAATGCAGAGCGGGGCATGACGATGCTGGAAGCACATAGGCTACACAGGAGGGCAGAGAACTGCTGTTCCCCCTCTGTCTCTCTCTCTGTGTGTCTCTATCTTTCTCTCTCTGGCTCCTCTTTCTGTCTCTCTCCCTCTCCTTTTTTCCACACTCTTACTCTTTCCTCAATCTTTTATCAATAATTGATTATTTCTTTGTCTGTTATTTCGTAATCATTTTATGTCTCTCGTCTTCTCTCTCTCTCTCTCCCCCTCCCTCCCTCCCTCCCTCCCTCCCTCCACTTCCCTCCCTCTCTCTCTTCCTGGAGCGTCTTCATTAACTGCGTGAGAGGGAACCAAAGACGCCGCACGCAATTAATGCAACATCACAGCACTGACGTTTATCACCCACGCACACCCACACACACACACACACACACACACACACACACACACACACACACATCACACGGGATTGCACATGCACACCAAGTGGCGTAGACACAACAGCGCACTGCTCATTACTCCTGTGTAGGTCTGTTCTCCATGGTCTAGAGGATGTGATGGGGGCTCTGGGACCAAGCCCCCAACCCACTGACACACACACACACACACACACACACACACACACACACACACACACACACACACACACACACACACACACACACACACACACACACACACACACACACACACACACACACACACACACACACACACACACACACACACAGGTACACAGGCACACACAAACAAGTGTGTATGCACACATATTATACATTTGGGCACACACGCACACGCACACACGCACACACACACACACACACACACACACACACACACACACACACACACACACACACACACACACACACACACACACACACACACAGAAGTGTGTACACACATTATACATTCGGGCACACAGGCACACGCACACCCCCCCACACACACACACCCCCCCACACACACACATTTACGGACAGTACACAAACACAGACACAAAACGTGCATGCACTGCAGACAGACACGCACTATGGTTCACCTGCTAGAGGGATCGGGTTGGGGGAAACCTCTGTAATATTAGTCTTTTATCTCAGAGCGTGAGCGCACACACACACACACACACACACACACACACACACACACACACACACACACACACACACACACACACACACACACACACACACACACACACACACACACACACACACACACACACACACACTCTCTCTCATATACAGTACACATACATTCTCTGAGCTGACATCAATGGAGTCATATCTTGATTAGCCTGCTTAGGTGGTCCTGGGGAAATACACTCATATCTCTCTCTTTCTCCCTCTCGCTCTCTTTAACTCTGGGTCCGTTTCTTTCTCTCTGTTCCACTGTCAACCTCCCCCTCCTCTCGCTCTCTCTCTGTCTCCCATCCACCCCCCACCCACATACACCCCCCTCTGTCTCTGAAGAATGTTATCTCTGGGGAGCAAACATTTCCAGATATCTTCACACACACATGCCTGATGGCATAGGACCTCTCGGTTGTCTCCCTGTCCGTCCCTCTCTCTAAAGGGGTGTGCATAGCACTGACCGTGCCCGCATAGCCTGGTCGTGTACAAAGGATTGGCCCCAGCACGATGCGATGCCATTAACCCCAGTTTGTCAAAAGCTACACCCAGTGAGACAAGGTAAAGGCCAGTAGGTGTGTGCGTTGTGCCTCCTGTGCTCCGCAATGCATCTGTAGTCAGATTTCCACAGCTGGCATTGGAAAAGCTGCAGGGAAATGGAAATTTCTTCGGTAGTCAACCAATTTATAGAAAAGGTGTGGATATTCTCCAGGGTGGACATGTTCTTGTAAAGATGTTGAGATAAACACATTCAACAATTTATTTCGCAGTTTGATGGAAACAAAAGAAATTCAGTGAAAAGTAGGCTAACTGCCAGTGTTTATAAGTGCTTTGTTTTTATTTGATATATACATAAAAGATATATAATATTATAGTAGTAATAGTAGTACAGTATATATAATGTTATGTCAGCATCCCAACCCCACCTACTGCAATAAACGACAGGTGCATGTCATGTAGTCTACATCCTGGCCTCAACCAACCACCACTGTCATCAAACCAGGAAGAGAGAACACAACATCTAACTGTCACAGTACACCATCATCACCCGCTCTTATCTTCATATTGTTTAACTTTCCTCGCCTTCGTGTCCATCAGCCATATAGATACAATGACACACGGTTCGGATAATGACGACGTGTGTGCCTCTTGGCCATGCGGCCTTGTTGAACTTGTTACATAATAATCCTTGACTGACACACCGAGCACGTTGCTGAGGAGTTTCCCGTCAGTTACGGTTACAGAGATATAAAAGAAGCACTAAATCAACTAATCGGAGCAGCATGCAAAACAGGAAGACCTTGTTTTCGTTGGATGATTGTTGATATGCCTGTGACAGAGAACAACTGTTTCTGTGTACGGGAGAGTTACACTGCACAGTAAAAAGTAAATGAACTCATCTTACATCTCGTCTTGATTTTAACAGGCGGTTTCAGTTAGCGGGCACATTGCCGGTGACTTGCCGTTTTCTGGTGATGTGCAGCTATCACTTGTCATCAGACTTGTATTGTAAAATATCTAAAATTGCTAAATTGTGTTGACTGTGCCTGTTGAATGGTTCTCAACTCTAGTCCAAGGACCCATGTAGGTTCCCATGCTGGTTTTCATTCTAGAAGTCTATTCAGGGACTAACTGAGAGAAGATGAAAGCAAATTAACTAGCTAGAATAGAGTAGCAACGGTTCAGTGACGGAGTGGATAACCAGTGGCGTTGTGGTTAAAAATATCATGTGTTTGGAGCCACACCTATCAGCCATTGTGTTTCCTGCTGTCTCAATTAATAATAAAAAAACAATTGTAAGGACAACAGATTTGATCATTGGAGCATAACAGCAGTCAAATAACGGTAACACAAGCAACTGCGGTAATGCATGCATCCCTGCTCCTTTACTGGCAACTGAATACATCCAATTACTGTTCAGGTTTATAGACGGTTAGTAAAATAGCTTGTAAGATTTCCTATGATTAATGCATGACTAAGCCAGA
Organism: Gymnoscopelus braueri; assembly: GCF_963280865.1. NCBI lineage: Eukaryota > Metazoa > Chordata > Actinopteri > Myctophiformes > Myctophidae > Gymnoscopelus > Gymnoscopelus braueri. The sequence goes on from NC_137617.1 coordinate 23,824,030, forward strand.
ATGTTCTGTACAGGAGATATTTAGGAGCCGGAGTGGGAGTTGAGGTGTGTTTGTGTGTCTATACGTGAGTGATGATAAGCGCTACAGTTCAATGGGAAGACTGGCAGCACACAGGCTGATGGATGACTGGGGTGGTGACAGACAGGAGACAGTGACACACACCCACACACCCACACACGCACGCACGCACACACACACACACACACACACACACACACACACACACACACACACACACACACACACACACACACACACACACACACACACACACACACACACACACACTAACAAAAGAGAGACACATGCATATAGGCCTACAGACATACTGTATACAGAGACACGCTTGAACACAAACATGCATGCACATTTGAGCCCGTGCGCACACACACACACACACACACACACACACACACACAATGGATACATACAGGTAAATATACACAAACACAAACAAATAGAAACAAGTACACAACTTTGCTCCCGCACCCACTGCCACGCAGGCCTACAGCTCCAGAATATGCTCTGTGTTTCTCTGTATGGTTGAGTGGCCTTCATTCAACACATAATGACTGTGTGTGTGCGTTTTCTTCTTTCAAAATGTCTTTGCTCGCATAGAGTCCTCTCATGCTCGACTGTCTGGAGGAGGGAGGAGGGAATGTGTTTCGAAATGTTGACAGACGCAGAGCTCACTGTTCCTCATTGTCACCAGAACTGATGAGGTGGGATGATCGGTGACTGAGGCCAAAAGCATTGCAGATGCGTTTCAGAAATGGGATATCGAGAGAGAGAGAGCAGAGCGCATTGGAGCTGTCATTGAGGGGTGTTGTTTTTTTCAACCAACATCATATTGAAAGCACAGGGCACTTGTACACACACGCACATGATCACACACACACGTAAACAAACACATGCACACAACACGCACACATGTACACGCGTGTATATCCACACACAAAGAAGTACACTGTACAAAAGTGTACATAAAAGTGAAAACAAGTTGAGTTGTTACTGTAGTTCAAAACCCGCCACGGTTGTTTGACTCAAAAACAAGTTTTGAAGGCTAACATCCAGAACAACCCTTAAAACACGAATACAAGAACCTTCAGTAAAACTATGCCTAACCCCAACCTTATTCCTAACCTTAACCTCAGTAAAACAAATACAAGAATACAACCACGGGGGTGAGCGGTCCGCAGATAACACTAGCGAAACTGTGACGGAACAGCTAGCACCTTGTGTGGTACAGTAAGACGTTCTCTAGATGCTCCCAAGATTGTCGGTTCAAACACTTTTCCCAAATTTACGCTGTTAATTCGCATTTTTGTGAATGGTCCTCGCAGACTATGGGATCTGTAGTCGTGGTTGCAGTCCCGGGTATGGAGTTTAACAATATAATTATAGTTTAATATGAAGTTCAGCTTAACCACTTACTTAAAGGGAGAGTTCACCCCAAAAATATATTTTCTATCGATTAGTCACCCCATGGAGACTTGAATTCATGGATATCTTTTCGTTTTTGTCGCATTCCTAAGCCAATAATTTGATGACCAGCGGACCGGTAGGCAGCGGTTCCGGTAGGAGACACAAAGGAGACTCTTTGTGTCTCCTACCGGAACCGCTGCCGGTCATCAAATGATTGGCTTAGGAATGCGACAAAAACGAAGTCTCCATGGATGACTAATCGATAGGAGAAAAGAAAAAAACCCCGGTGGCCCGCCAGTGTACACGCCCAGCCTACATCATTGCTCAGTATAGCTACCTACAAGGCTTATGGGTGAAAGTAGATTGAAATTATTGCTGGTACTACTACCCCAACCTAAAAATAACCTAGCCTACCTCAACCTTCATCAACTGGTAGCTCTTGTTTTCCTCCCGCCTGCAGATTTGCATCCCTGATTCTTTTTTTCTTTATTGGTGACACTTATAGTGTATAGTGTAGAAATGAGAAACAAATGCTATATCTCCTGGCAGATTCCTCGAGTTCTGACGGCTGCACACACGACCTGACCAGGCGGAGATTTGTGCTCTGCAGAGTACAGCCTTTAGTTCTATCTGTTTTCACACACTGTAGTTATTGGCATACTCACACAGAACCCCTCTCTCTCTCACACACACACACACAAACACACACTCGCACACGCAAACGCGCACACGCACACGCACACGCACGCGCGCACACACACACACACACACACACACACACACACACACACGCGCGCGCGCTTCCCCACAGACAGAGGATATCATGAATTCTAGGCCTACAGTGCCGAGGCGTTCAGTAATTGAAAACAGGGCTTTATAATCTGAGAGAATGACAGCGCTGAAAGATTATGTGAACTCAAACATTAACACAATTAAGTGTGTGAGCACTGGAGTATGTCGCAGCATTAGACAGTGTCTTAATGGTCCCTCAGCACAAAGACAGACGCGCACGCATGTGTGTGTGCGAGCGTGTGTGTGCGAGCGTGTGCGCCGCTCGCTCGCTCATGTGTGTGGGATCGTGTATGTGGCAGTGCATGTGATTGTGTCAGTTTGTATTTGGGTGCATGTGTGTGTATGTGTATGTGTGTGTGTTTGTTTGTGTACATATCCTTCTGTGTGTCAGTGTTTGTAAGGTGTACATATGTGTTCCTCTGCATTCATGTGAACATTTAAGTATACGCACATGTCATTATCTCAGAGCGACAATAAAGGTGCAAAACCAACAGTTACACTGCAAAAGTCTCCGGGATAAATAAGCATAAGAGGTTAAATGTTTTAGTGAGCGGATGTTGCAACACCATGATACAACCATATGTCAATATCAGCTTTTATTACAAAACTCCATCCAACTCCCAGCAACAGGGAAGGAGAATGAGAGAGAGAGAGAGAGAGAGAGAGAGAGAGAGAGAGAGAGAGAGAGAGAGAGAGAGAGAGAGAGAGAGAGAGAGAGAGAGAGAGATACCAACAATAACAAATACAGTAATTATTTTACAACGGTGATATAGTCGTTAACCACTTAAGCTCTGTATACTTCGTCATATGACTTTAATAACCAATTTTGTAAAATTGGAAAAATCTGAAAATGTTGGAAACATGTTTTTTTACATTTTGGCCATAATGACATACTCTAAATAGGGACGCCAGGTTGAAAGTCATTAAAGACAGATGCTTTATCAGACAGCCTAGAAAATGAGTCAGTTGTCTACTTGTGATTCCGCGCCTTAGCAACAGTCGTCGGGTTGGGGTGGTGGTGGCGGCGACATTCTGATTTATCTAGGAGGCTGCTCTCAGGTGCTGTTTTGTTAACAGGATTGCAGCCATTTATAACTGTGTTTCATTACTGTACTAAGAGCCGATAAGATGATCACTCACACACATACACACACATACAATTACACACATACATGGGCAGATGCACATGTTGGTGTGTGTGCGCGCACACACACACACACACGTGCGCGCATGCATGCACACACACACACACACACACACACACACACACACACACACACACACACACAGTTTGTTGGGGAACAAAAAGGCCCAGATAGACCTACCGAGACACTCTCACACACACATGTGCACTGAGCGTGCGTGCACAATGCAAGCGCATGTACACACACACACACACACACACACACACACACACACACACACACACACACACACACACACACACACACACACACACACACACACACACACACACACACACACACACACACACACACACACACACACACACACACACACACACACAGAGAGAGAAAGGCGCTAATTCAATCTGCTGACAAGGAAACATGGCAAACAACATCCATTATGGCCACAGAGCTAATTGGTAATGTTGAGGGGAGGGGGCAACACAGGAGAGAGGGGGATGATAGAGGGGAGGGGGGGAGGAAAGGCAAAGAGGAGGGAAAAAAGGAGAAGAATAGAAGTGGTGAAGGCTGGAAAACAGGGAAATGGGGAAAGACAATGCTGGAACGAAGTGATTTTTATACAGATGGTTATCACACATACAGTAGACTACATTGTTCTTTAATTTATCCTCATTCTTTCTCTTTTTTTCAATAAGGAGAAAGGACAGTAACACCACTCTTTTACACATTAAGGGGCCGTGTCCACAGAATATTCAAGCTGTGAGCTTATACATCTGCTATTTCTTAAACATTTACAATCATTTAGATTTTTTTTTACACAAATCCTCTCTTCTGGAGGTCCCAAAAGCTCGAGACCCAAAAGGGGAATTTGATGTCTCCCCGGGAAACAAACTAGTGAAAATAGTCGATCTACAAGCTCACAATGTGTCGCATCGTGACACGTTGTTGCTTGTTGTGAGTTTGTAGAACTGCTATTTTCACTAGAAAATTCTTGTTGAAATTGTAAAAAAAAAAAAATTGAGAGAAACCTGGATATTTACTCGCGACCCATAACAATTGGTCAGGAACCCAAACATGGATCCCGACCCACTGTTTAGAAAAGTGTGTGGGCGTGTCGTTCAAACCCGCTGGAACCCGTGACATTCGTGTGCGGCGCTCCGCCACAAAATGCTGGACACCAAGAGTGCTGAAAAGTGATGCATGGCACTGGAAAGAGGAGTGCTCCTAGCGCATCATGGAAACGTATGGCAGGAAAAAAATGCTTTCTGTGAACACAGCCCATAGCTCTGGATTTCCTGCATTACATTTTCCTAATTATTCACTACATTTCTCTCTCTCTCTCTGTGTCTCTCTCTCTCTTGTCTAAACCTGCTTCTCAATGCTTTGAAATCAAGGCTTCGCCTGAATGCAAGGGGACTCCATCAGCCAGGTTCTCTCTCGCCCTCCATGCCTCCTCTGACGGCTGCAATAACTGGCAGCAACTGTAAAACCGCAGGGGGGAGGAGATGTGGGAGGGGAAGAATACGCCCCAATAAGGCAAATGAATGCTTCCCTTTGACTGGCAGCGGACATTAAGGCCGAGACCAAAATAAAGATGGCGTCCCGGCCCCTTGTGATGGTAAACTGGTAGTGACATTTAATAACTCCCTCTATCCTGCTAAACCCCCCCCCCCCACCCACCCGTCCACATCCTCTGTTGCTCACTGGGTGGGTAGCCTATTACAATCAGAGATAAATCTTCTGAGAGGAGAGGAATGGAATGATGACTTTGTCTCTTATTTATTTACATCCTCACACACCTCATCAACAGAGCGACAGACAGACTGACAGAAAGACAGTAGGAACGTAAAGAGAGACAAGAAAGGCAGGAAAGAGTACAAAGAGAAAGAGAGAGAAAATGGAACATGAAATGAAAAGAAAGGGCAAGAAAGGGCAACAGAGAGAACGAGACAGAACAGCAGTCAGCGGCCCGGACCGCTGGCGTAGCGGTCCGGGCACCTAGGCTCCAAAGTAGCCTGACTGCGTGTTGCTGTTTCGAATCCCGATCCCGACAGCCTTTGCTGCATGTCACTCCCCATCTCTCTCCACATTTCCTGTCAATAAAGGCATAAAAGCCAAAATATTAATCTTTTAAAAAAAAATAGAACAGCAGTCAGCCTGGGGAACAGCCAGATAAACAGAGAGGCGAGGAGCGACAGAACCGGGAGGGAGGGACAGATGAGCAGATTTGGAGGGCAGGAGATAAGAGGAGAGATAAAAGCAGAGGGGAACAGAAGGAGGGAGGGAGAGAGGGATGGATGGGGGGTAGGAGGAACAGCGTACATTGTTTACATGCACAAATACATCGCCGAACATGTCTGCTTACTTATGTCATTAGCTCAGGCTACTGAACACACACACACACACACACACACACACTGAGCCTGGTGCATGCACACAGATACCAGTACACGCACACGCACGCACGCACGCACGCACGCACGCACGCACGCACGCACGCACGCACACACACACAGACACACACACACACACACACACACACACACACACACACACACACACACACACACACACACACACACACACACACACACACACACACACACACACACACACACACACACACACACACACACACACACACAGTGAGTGATGACTTGTCGGTAAAACAAAAGATTCTGTGTTTCAACAGCGGGAAACATCCTCTTCATTTTGGCAGACATCCTAATCCTGTTCGAAGCTTTGTGTTTGTGTGTGTATTTCTCTGTCTGTTGTCATTGTTTGTTTGCCTGTTTGCCTCTTGTCCTATCAGCATCTTAAAGAACTTCTACACAGGCTTGGTAGAATATACATGACACATAGCACTATCTTTGATCAATTTTGCATATATAAGTAACTGAGTTGTGCAAGATATGAGCATCCAAATTCAATATAAATCTCCTTACTCCATATTCCCCACCCAACCATTAACACCCCCCCCCCAACCCCCACCATATTTTCCCACTTCCCCTACAGCATGTTATAACAAGATCAAGATAAGATACCAAAAGATACATAATAAAAACAACAAAAAATGTAAAAAGCACTCTGCAAATAAAACAAATGCACCAGGTGAAACCCCTGCCCCCTCTTTTTCTGTCTCTCAATTTTGTGATCTCAACATCTGACCTTAATAGGTAAAAAATCAGTGATTGTCATTCTAGGTACTGTGTTAAAAAGGCTCCCCAGCACTTAATAAACAGATTAGTCTTTTTCTTTATAGTATACTCTGTTTCTTTTAACGCTTTCTGTTACAGTGAGGTTCAGTTGACTTCCATAACACTGTTTATGTTCACTGTTATGCACTTTCAAATAAGGATAAATCAAATGCTGAAGCCAAAATATGTTCTTTATTTAAAAGGTTTTTCAGAAAATGTACACATAAACATACATATCCTTCAGCCATATTTGTGACAGCTCCAGTGACACTGGACCCATACGAATTCAAAAGAAAGATTATGCTTACAGTTTTTGACAGCAGAGCAGTCTGTTAAGTGAGCAGCAAGAACAGAACAGTTGTTGTGGTTGAGACCAACAGGCTTCTGGATGATGTGCAGGTGTGTATAGTACTATGTACTGTAGCAGACCCCAGCTTCCTCCCACCCCTTCAATAAACATGCTTTATGTTGAGCAAGATCTACACTATGAAAGTGAGAGAAATGACATCAAAGCAGGAAGTCCATAGAGGTCACATCTGTAAGTAATTATTGTGCCAGGCTAGGAGGTGTTGTTGAAAGTGAGGCAGCAAGTGCTATTGCATTGTCAGTATCGTCACCGTGGTGGCTGGCTTTAATCTCATCTGGACACTAGAGTAGAAAATACTCTGAATTGGTAAGTAGCTCAGTCGCTCAGGTAGATAATGAAGCCACAGTCACTCTTCTCATCTACTATAGACATACTACACACGGGTCTGACACGACCCACATTCGGTTCAGGTTGACAGTCTTAGGAACCAGAACACCTTGGTGAACGCTACAGCATTGAGGTCAGAATGAGACCAGGGGAGATCTACAGAGGAGCCTGTTCAGCTACAGATGTCTTAGTGTTTGTACGTCACATTCCAGCTGGTCTGACCCTGCACCACTGGAATACATTAATAAACACTGTAAAGAGAACATGCCTGCAATTGGTAATAACATGTTTTTTTATGGGAAGGATTTAGAGGTGTTTGGCCTAGTGTCTCCGTCTCCTCTACCTCTGGCTATTGTCAGAGGAAAAAGATTGAGGACTTCAGCAATTCTAGATTAAACAGGTATCAATACTGTATGTGCACACCTGGGTGTATCACTACTGCAAAAAAAAGAGATGAGACTTGTTCGTACGGAAGAAAAACTACTTCTGCAAGTTGGTGTGGTGCAGACCATCGAAATAAATGCAAAAACTAATGAGCCCAGAAAAACAAAAAGAGGCCATATTTACCATATCCACAAGAGACAAGAACCAATGTAAATGTCGCTAGCACCGCCCTTCTTATGGGTTTCACAATCACCTTTAAAAGCAATGTTGAAATTTGGTCATTATATGGTGAAACAGTAAAACAGAATCTCACTTTGAGTACATAAATGAACTCAAACCAACCAAATTATGCCAATATATGAAACAGTATTTTTGGGAAAGTGAAAAGCTGTATCGATTTTATATTAGCCTTCATGGAATTTCTCTAGCAGCACAAAAATCAATAGGTCACCAATATCAGTGTAATGTGAGTGACACCAGTACATGAAAAGGCCAGCAGGCTGGCTAGCAAACTGGCAGAGCTGGGATTGAACGACGTGGTGTGTTTGCACCTGTGTCCTGGACTTCTCGTCTGCCAGACCCCAGGTGGTCAGGGTGGGTAGTCACATCTCTACCACCCGCAATACTGGAGCCCCCCCAGGGTTGTGTAATGAGCCCTCTGCTGTACTCCCTGTACAACCGTCTGGCCAGAAACAGTTCCAACAACACCATCGTCAAGTTTGCTGATGACGTAGAATCCATCTCCCAGGGGTCTAGCGCATAGTAACGGGGACAGACTCCCGCGTGTTACTCGGCTGATACCGACAATAAGCCATCTCCCGACCTACTTAGTGGTGGTGGGCCCGAACTCAAATCATGACGAGGAGGCCTATCTGGAGGTTGTGGCAGACCTGTTGCAGTGGTGCCAGGAAGACCGACTCTTCTTGAATCGGAAAGTCCAAGGAGATGAACGTGGGCTATTGTACGCAACAGCAGAGGTCTTACATGCCCCTATTGATCAATGGGACCCCAGTGGAGAGGGTGAGCAGCTTCATGTACCTCTGTGTTCACATCACAGAGGACCTGACTTGGAGGATGCACACAGAGACTGTGGCAAAGAAGGCGTGACGATGCCTGTACCAGAAAGCTGAGGACGTTCACGGTCTTAAAGAAGGTACTGAGATTCTTCGACTCTGCTATCACCCAGAGCATCCTGACAGGGGCCCTCATCACTGTCTGGTATGGGACCAGCTCTTTTAAGAATCTGTGAGCCCTGCAGTAAGTGGTGCCGTGCGGTCAGCTGATCGCACC
>NC_137617.1:23837011-24069511 GCF_963280865.1 Gymnoscopelus braueri
TGAAGAAGTGTGGTGGAATGACGAGGGGAGGAAGAGGAGTGTGCAGCAGAGAGGAAAAGGGGGGAACACGTAAATATGAGGAGCAGAGGAGAAGGGGTTAGAAGGCCAGGAGAACACTTGGGGTACAGAGGGAGGAGTGTGAGTGTGTGTGTGGGGGGGGCACCCTGCAGTTCCAGGTAATGGGAGAATAGGACTTAATAGGGTAGAAAAAGCTAGGGGCTGTTAACTCAGAAATGGTCATTTTTAAATTCCCCCCACCCTCTCTCTTGTCCCCTTCTCTCTCTCTCTCTCTCTCTCTCTCTCTCTCTCTCTCTCTCTCTCTCTCTCTCTCTCTCTCTCTCTCTCTCTCTCTCTCTCTCTCTCTCTCTCTCTCATCTCTCTCTCTCTCTCTCTCTCTCTCTCTCTCTCTCCTCTCTCTCTCTCTCTCTCTCTCTCTCCTCTCTCTCTGCACCCGTGTGCTCGCTATATGTATCTTTAACTCAGTTTCCTTCCCTCTGTCTATGTAATTTGCCGCCGCGACACCCCCCCCTCCGCCCACAACACTCTCACGCACGCACACACGCACACACGCACGCACACACGCACACGCACGCACGCACTCACGCACGCACGCACGCACACACACACACACACACACACACACACACACACACACAAACACACACACACACACACACACACACACACACACACACACACACACACACACACACACACACACACACACACACACCTCCCACCCGTCTCTCTGCACCCTTAACTATCTCCCACTGCTCACCATTCCAATGTTCCATCCGTCCATCCTTCCCTCCTTTTTCCTCTCATTCTTGGAATCTCTCTCCCTCTCCTCTATTTCTCTCTCAAAGCTCCTCTCTTCTCCCTACTCCTTCCTCCCTCCCGCTTTCACCCCCCCCTCTTCCTTGTCTCTCTCCCTCCTCCTCCTCTTTCCATTCCATTCTCTGTCCCTCTCTTCCCCCCTGCCTATATCCACACCTCTCCCCATCTCTCTGTCTCCCTCCCTCCCTCCCTCCCTTCCCTCCCCCTCTCCTCTCTGTCTCCTTGGAGGAGGTGTAATGATAGCTATTTGAGTGTCATCAGAGGAGCGCCATAATGGCTTCTAAAGCACCATTCCGCAGTTGCCACGGTGAACCTGGCACAGCCTCTCCCCCCCCCCCCCCCCACACAACACCAAAAAAAAGAAAAACATCTGGTTGCCTGGCCATCGACAGGCGTCGCCGTGCCAACGGCTCCAGCAGGAAGCGTCGGTGCGTCAACAGACAATGACAACGGCCCCTGGGGGCCACAGTGAGAGAGCTAATGACGCGTGGGATAGGACGCGTGGATGGGAGGGAACATACAATAATAGTGATATTAGTGAAAGTAATGAAAATAATGGCATTGATAACAGTAACGGCAAACTGCTATTTTTTTTTGGGGGGGGGAGACATGATTTCCTGTCCTTGCTTTTCCTGCCTACTTCCTTGCACTTGCTCTCTGTTGTGTTGTACAGACCAGAGGTGGTATGTAACCCAGTTTCAGTATGTCGGCCCTATTCTGGGCATGTCATGGGTTGAACGTTTTCAAACATTTCTGAGAATTTTCCAATGCGACGCGTTGTGAGCTTATTGATTGGTTATCTATTATATTATACACCCTTGTATGACCAATTATTAAATAGGGCTTAAATGGTTAAAAGAGGGGGTACAAAAGGAAGCGAGAGAGAAAATACTAGAGATGAATGAGCCGAGATGGTGAGTGGGAGAGAGAAAGCAGAAGAGGGGAAGCAGGAAGAGAGTGATGGAGATTGAGATAGAAAGGAGAAAGGGAGAGCGGCTGTCTTCTTGATGAGGACTCTATAGTATGCAAATGTAGGGCTCTGATTTCCAATTCATGTCCGTTATTTCAAAGATAAGGAGTATTGAATTCACAGAAGCGCGCGCGTACACACACACACACACACACACACACACACACACACACACACACACACACACACACACACACACACACACACACACACACACACACACACACACACCACACACACACACACACACACACACACACACACACACACACAAAGCTCTTCTCTTACAGAGGGGGGAGATCAGTTGACTTGGCCATGTAGAGAGCATAGTGAATGTATAATGCACTGTGAAGTGATTTGATCTCCAAAAGTGAGTATCTTTTCAGATCTAGACGGGTCGGGTGGTTTTATGAATGAAAATTCGCATTTCCAAGTGAATCTGTATAGCAGCTAGATCTGAAATGGCAGATCTACATGCATAGAAACACACTCTCAAAGAGCAGGCTTACAATTAAAAAGTAATTTTAAGTTAAATACATCTATTGTATAATTTAACATTTAAACATAGAGGCACACTGCGCTGTAGAAATATAAGCACACTATCAAACAATAACTTAACATCCAAACTTGGGCAGAAAATGCTGAGGCTGCATGTTTGGTCATTCAGTCTATGGAACAGGAGCGCCCCCCTGTTGGTATACAGTACGAAACCTCCCTAGTATGCACATAATATTTGACTACAGCAAATATTTGTTCTAGTCAGAAGTTAGGAGTCATTTTTTTTTCCATTGCTTTTCCTACTCTTAGTCTAGTTTTAGTGTGTTTAAGGACAGTGGGCAGTGGACACTGCTTTTGCATTTTCCATGTACTGAAATAGACAGTAGGAAAGCTGCATGAGTATGCGATGCGCTGGAGAAAAGGCCCCATCTCCACTCTCTCTTAGGTTATGATGCCTGTCGAAGTTGCACTTGGTCTGATCACCCACGAGAGTCACTACCACAGTAGTCTAGAAATGTCCTCTCAGCACAGGGTTGTGTAGCATGGAATGGCCTTCCTCTTGCGTATAAGGGATTGTGCTACATTTCCATCTTTTAAATTAAATCTGAAAAGATGGGTTGCTTGAAAACCAAAGCTGCAACCATTTGTGATCATGTTTTAGGTTTATTTTATGCTGTGTTCCCTATGTAATGTTATGTAAATGTATTCCACCATTTGTCTGTATGTTTTGTCTGATTCTATGTTTTGTGTGAGGACTGCGGATGAAAATTAGCATCTTTGCTAAATCCGGTGTATTTACGTCCATGTGATGTCCATTAAAGGTATCATGACATTCATTTTCACTTTTTTTATTTTCAATGTTTTATTTGGGGTTTTATGACCTCAATTACACCCAAAAACCTGAACTTAGAACATTCAGTGGATTTTCTGTGGTCTGGGGTTTTCTGAATAATTAGGCAGAAAAGTAATCTGAGCTTGGCCCTTCGAACAGTGAGGTCACTGTCGATTAATCCCGCCCACTCTCCTCCTCGCCCCTCCCCCTCCCCTATCCTTTCCTTTGGGGGGGGCGGAGCAGAGGCGATGATTGACAGGCAAAATCCCTCACCAGCGACACCCGCAGGCAACAGATTTATTTTTTCATTGCAGTTGAAAAGGCTTTAGAAATGTGAGAGAAAAACACCTGCCATGGATCACTGGAATGGAATTTTCACTTAAAACTTTTTGTACACTTTTGAAGGACCAGGACAAAGACTTTGAATGTGGTGTAAATTGAATGTCATTAAACCTTTAATATGCTCTGTCCTGTCCAAATAAACAAATAAAGTAAAAGTAAAGTAAAGTGGCCTTTGGCTTTAAGGTTCAAACAAACCTAGAGCATGTTCCATCTGGGCTATGACTTTATCCAACAATCATTGAACGACGTGTTATAGTTTGAGCGTGGGGTGGTCACTCACTGATGAGAATCGAACCCCTAGTGTTTGTGCCAAGTCCAACTTTTTGAGCTTAACTACTACACGGTCAAATTCTCATTCATGTTCATTTCTGTGCAGGATTCAAACCCATGCCAGCGCCAGCTGTACACATGGCGTCATAAGCCAGCAAGTTGACCCACATATACAGTACAGTACATCTAGTAATCAGGGATGTCATTATTATAGTCGATGGTAGCTCTCTCAGAGATCCAGACCATAAGACCATTTCACTCATAATTGTATGATCGAGTTAATGATTTCAGAATTATATGAAGGCTAACATTCCAAAACATTTAGGTGGTAGGCTGTGTATTAGCGGGTATACACTTCATAGAGTATACAATTAAATGAAATTATATTTTTGATTAAATTAATTAAATCTTTGAAACATATTTCTACGGTAACAATATTTTGCAAGCAGCAGATGACTGAACTTGAATAGTAACTAACTCATAATGTGGTTTACTTCACACTCTCCATGACAACAGTGTTGTGGTTTGAGTAGGTGTCATTTCTGTGGATGAATTCTGTGAACTGTGGAGAGAGAGAGAGAGAGAGAGAGAGAGAGAGAGAGAGAGAGAGAGAGAGAGAGAGAGAGAGAGAGAGAGAGAGAGAGAGAGAGAGAGAGAGAGAGAGATGTTGATCACATTTTGGGTAAGTTCAAGTCTGGGTCACAGGAGGAGTAAATCTATGAGTGGGTGGATTCTACTATGACCCTCAGACCTTCCTCTGACCTCTGTGTGTGTCTAACTGAGTGTGTGTGTGTGTGTGTGTGTGTGTGTGTGTGTGTGTGTGTGTGTGTGTGTGTGTGTGTGTGTGTGTGTGTGTGTGTGTGTGTGTGTGTGTGTGTGTGTGTGTGTGTGTGTGTGTGTGTGTGTGTGTGCGCGCGCGTGCGTGCGTGCGTGCGTGCGTGCGTGTGGTGCTTATGTGTATATTGTTAGGGGTGAATAGGTCTATGTGTATGTTTATGGTTACTTGACGGGCAGATGGCCACTGTGTGTGAATGTGTGTGTCTGTGTATAAGTGTGAGTGTGTGTGTGTGTGTGTGTGTGTGTGTGTGTGTGTGTGTGTGTGTGTGTGTGTGTGTGTGTGTGTGTAATAGGGAGAGGGGGTAGTGGTAGTAGATTAGCCAGGTTGGGATAAATGGCTGGAGGATTAGATGGACTCGCAATGGGCACACATGTTTACTCTGCAAACACAACTTCTATCAGGCTGATAACACACACACACACGCGCACACGCACACACACACACACACACACACACACACACACACAGGCCTCTACCCCAATACTCATGCACCGACTGCATAGTCAAATCCTCATGTCAATTTAACTGAGAGAGTGAAATGGACCCAAATTGACCTGTAAACTCTCTGTTTACAGGATGTGCGCTGTCCCACATTCAGACATGTAGATTGTCTCTGTCAGCCTCTCTAGACTTTAACACAAAAACCCTTCGCTGTATCCATCCTCCACACCTCACCTCCCGTCACACTCACACTTGTTCTATTAGCGCCGACCCACACAGAGCTTGAAATCAGAGAAGGTGTGTAACCCAACCCTCAAGCCTCCGCAGGTAAGGGGAGCCGCATTCAAGCTACTGCCCCAAAGACACAGGGAGCACTCTGGTTACCATGCGACACTGTGTGTGTTAGAGAGAAACACACATATACAGAGAGTGGGACAGAGTCAGTGTGTACCTGCACGCACGAGTGCGTGCGTGCGTGCGTGCGTGCGTGCGTGCGTGCGTGCGTGCGTGCGTGCGTGCGTGCGTGCGCCTGGCCTGTGTGTCTTCATGTGTACGCAAGTGTGTGTGTGTGTGTGTGTGTGTGTGCAGTGCACGTGCATTGTTTCCAGTTACCTGTCTTTGTGCATGCCTCATGGTGAGAGGAAGGCGAGAGGAGCAGAGCTTAGGATAAAGTGGAGAGCAAGAGAAAGGCAGGATTACACACATGGTAGGTTACAGAGCGAGAGGCAGAGAGAGAGTGAGAAAGAAAGAGAGGAACAGAGACAGACAGACAGAGAGAGCAAGGGAGCAAGAGAGAGAGGATGAAAAGAATGAGTGACCGAGAGAGAGACTTAAGACTACAAGAGCGAGCGCTCTTTGTTGTTGAAGTTTAACGGCGATGGAGGGCTTATGCTTGGGAGCAGAGTGAGGGATTCGTTTCTTCTGCCGCCTTTGACCTCGCGGGACCTGGAAGGATGTTCTCCTCGCGCCAGGCCTGCTGATCAAACCCGCATCCAAACGCCCCAGGAACCTGGACCACAAGTCAGCGAAGGAATTCAAAGAAGCGTGCATGTGTAGGAGAGAGACGGTCCGGAAAGCTCCGTGGGATAAAAGACGGACAGAGAGAGAGACGGAAAGCAAAGGGAGTAGGAGGAGAGCCAGAAGCTAAAAACAGAGATAGAGAGGAGAGAGACTTTGGAAATATTCAGGGAGAGTAACGGGACAGGTGAGAAGAGGGAGTTGGGGAGAGAGAGCGCTGTCGAGTAGGAGGTGGAGAAAGAGAGAGGCAGTGAGAGAGAGAGGTCGCAGAAGTGGGAAGAGAAGAGAAGAAAAGAAAAGAGAGGAGAAGAGAAGAGGCTGCTGAAGTGGGGATAAGGAGACTGAAAGAGATGGAGAGGGACTGACAGAGGGTTGCAGAAGTGGGGATAACTAGAGAGACAGAGAGAGAGCGAGAGAGACAGGGAGAGAGAGAGAGAGAGAGAGGGGGGGGGGTGACGTCAGACTCCGGATTGAACCATCAAGTCCTTCACTGGTTCTAATCCTGATTAGGGAACATAAACAAGGAAGGAACCCCGAACGACAGAACGTGAGAGAAGGACCACGAGCAGAGAGGAAAGAGAGCCTTGTCCCAGGGGAGAGAGAGAGAGAGAGAGAGGGAGAGAATAAGTGAAAGACAGAATTACAAAGAAGAACCTTTGTAAAAAGAAACCTTTTTTTTAAATCTGGGAGCCCGGGACGGAAAGCCACAGAAACTCCACAGAGGAAGCCACAAACCACAGTAAGTAAATTAGGAGGCTGTGGGTGGAGAGATATAAAACCAGGACAAGGGCGGAGAGGGGTGGGGGGGCAAGAAATTGTGGTCTCTGGAGCACTTTATATACTGTACCTTAATGAATTGATTTCCTGTCTTTCGGCCATTCTCATTTCATCATTCCCAATTTCCCCATGACCTCACCGCTCAGCCCCCCACCCCCACCCCTTGAAATACATGCCTCTGCGTGTCGTGTACTCCTCCTTTCTTTTCAGTCTTTAGCCCCTCTCTCTCTCTTTCTCTACTGCTACACTCCATTCCTGACATCTTTCTCCACTCCAATCACCCCCTCCACCCCACCTCCTCTTATTCACTCTCTCTCTCTCTCTCTCTCTCTCTCTCTCCTGTTTCTCTTGAGGTTACGATGCCTGCCAATGGGAATCGCCCGTTGAAGCTGCAGTTTGGATTGATCAACCACGAGAGTCGCTACCTCACTGCAGAGGCCTTTGGCTTCAAGGTACACACAAACAACCTATGACATATTATTCCATCTGGGGTACAATTTTATCCAACAACCATGACGTGTTATATTTTAAGCGTGGGTGGTCGCCGACCACAAAAAAAGGACCATACACACAGCATACAGCATAGTAACTATGCGGTTTTATCAAACCATGCCCATAGTTTTATAAACCCATGATTTGCACCTTTCTCTGGGCGTATATTCTTCTTGAGAGTTTCATGAACTTAACGGAAGGCATTTGGAAGAACATTTTTGTCCGCGTTACAGACAGTACTATGAGGGGTTTAGGAATGGGCGTTGCTGTTGGGGATCAAATCCCCAAGCCAAGGAGTGCTGGTGAAATCCTCTACCTCTAGAGCCATATAAGAGCACATTAACTATTCTGGCTTACACCTACCTTAGTAGTACTATTCTACACAGTAAAATCCTCAGTGTTCATACTTCATTTAACTCTCCAACTTGAATGGGACTCAGTTAGTTCCATAGAATTTAAAAAGATTATACAAAAATCCATCTGCTGTACCACCAAAAACTTTGTTGGGATAGACGCTAGCAGCCTTCTCCTGAGGATTATTCTACAGTACATTTACAAGGAGGTGGCTACAGTCTGTGTGGAAGAGGATACCCATGCTTCGTTTCACATGGTTTTTAGTGACACACAGATTATCACAAGTTGTAGGTGAGACATCAAAGCCAAACACACAGAGAGGGATTATTGTGTACAGACGGAGGTAACTATATCCATCATACGAGATGCTTCCCACTCGTGTTGGAAGAATGGCAACAGCAGCACAAAACAACAAAGCATTCATAAAGGCCAAGTAACCCGGCGGCCTTCATGAACTGATTATACAATCGCATTCTTCCAAATATTCCTCAACATGAGAGCTGCCTTTATAAAACAAGCCCTCCGTGTCTCTCACCCAGATCAATGCGTCAGCTCCCAGCCTCAAGAAGAAGCAGATCTGGACATTGGAGCAGGACACCCAGGACTGGCAGGTGGTGTACCTACGCAGCCACCTGGGACGCTACCTGGCCTCCGACAAGGACGGAAGGGTCACCTGTGAGGCAGAGGGAGAGGGACGCAACTCTGACTGCCGCTTCCTCATCGTGGCGCAGTCGGACGGGCACTGGGCGCTGCAGTCCGAGCAGCACCTGCGCTTCTTCGGCGGCACTCGCGACTACCTGTCCTGCTTCGCCCAGATCATCAGCAACACCGAGCTGTGGGCCATGCACCTGGCGCTCCACCCGCAGGCCAATCTGCTGTCGGTGGCGCGGCGGCGCTACGCGCACCTCGCCGCGGAGGACGGCGAGATCGCGACGGACCGGAACATTCCGTGGGGCGTGGCGGCACTGCTCACCCTGGAGTACCAGGACGGGAGGTACTGCATCAAGACCTGCGACAGCCGCTACCTCAGCAACGACGGGAAGCTGGTGGCGCAGAGCAGCAGGGCCACGGCCTACACGCTGGAGCTGAAGAGCGGGAAGCTGGCGTTTAAAGACTGCGAGGGGAAGTACCTGTCCCCCATGGGCCCCACGGGGACCTTGAGGTCTGGACGCTGCTCCAAGCCGGGCAAAGACGAGCTGTTTGATCTGGAGGAGAGCCACCCGCAGGTGGTGCTGATGGCCGGGAACGGCCGCTATGTCTCTTTACGACAAGGTGGGATCATGGCACACACAAAAACACACACACAAGACTATGTATAAGAATACGTGTTTAAACAAATATATGAATACACATGCACAAACAAATTAGAGGTGATGTGTTAGACTGGTATACAACAAATTCAACTTGCTGATTATGTCAACTTCTCTGCTCCACTCCTCTCAATATCAAAATGTTGCACTCTTTATGTCGGGTCAAGCATTCATTATCTGTTTAATTGCTGCAGACAGCATGTCATCCCACAAACATAACATGCATACACAAACGCGTGTGCACACGCACACGCACACACACACACAGTACGCTTCAGGAAACCTACTTAGATTCTACATACCAAACTGTCAAGGCACACACAAGCTGATTAGAGGAGGCCGTGCACAGAATCACAGGAGCCAATTACGAGTACGTGGTCAAAGGTTCCCCTTAGATGCTGGCCGACGGTAATCACAAGAGGACGCGGCCGACACACACACACACACACACACACACACACACACACACACACACACACACACACACACACACACACACACACACACACACACACACACACACACACACACACACACACACACACACACACACACACACACACACACACACACACACACAGGGGGACCACTACATCTACTACTATTACAATTACTACTACTAGCCTATACGTATTCACGCTGTACACCGATACCACCCTGAGAAAGCTGAGCTTTGGCTTGCAGAGGAAGCACTTCAGCGAGTGGACACGGTGAATATGCGCGGCCTATAGGGAATAGACCTCTCTCTCTCAAATGATTGACAGCTGATAGGGGTTGCATGGTAATTATGGGTAATGTAGTCCGTGGTGTTCATGTGCCTGTCTCCATTTATCTGTGGAAGGACATCACACTGGCTCTGGCTGGATCTATCCAGGAAAACATGATTGATGTGGCTGATATGGGAGAACTGAGTACGTCATCCCCTTTTTGAACACGTGCCCCCCTGACAACCAGTATTCTGTGTTTTTATTCTATGTAGAGTGGGAGGATTGGGTCACTCTAACGGACTGCGCCATTCTAAAAGCTTGTCTGTCCATTTTGGAGAAAATTGTGATAAAAGGATATTCTGTATTTATTTAAATAAAACTGATAGTATCATTAGTTTCAGGCCAGCAATCCATTTTTCCAGTTAGGCTTTTTTTCTAGAAACGTCTTAAATGTGATAGAAAGAAATGATGGAGAGGCTTTCACAAAATAAGGGAAGCAACGTGAATTGGCCAAAAGGGAATCCCCCTCGGCCAAAGCAGATATCAGGCTTAGATGGGCCTCAGACAGAGCTGCTGTAATACACTGTACTGTACTGGCTGGTGAGGGTTTATTTAAAGAACCTACACTTTGTGCTTCATATGACTTTTGATTGATTCACTACTTCAGTTATACAGTTATACAATAATGCTAAAAGGATAACACAAAATAGCTGCTCTATCAGTACAGCAGCCCAGCCATCAGCTAAGTACCGTTAAACCTCAAACGCCCGCGTAGGTGAGAGGACTCCACTGGTAAAAAACAGTGAAAGTGGCTGGTGAGTTTTCCACTAGGGCCAGTGGACAAAAACATTTCCTGTGGTTGTTCATGGCGCATTAATGCTTTGTTGCTGGGCCAGGCCTGTTTGAGTGGGTTATTTAATCAGCATGTGGGCACGTCAGCACAATAGCATACTGATGAATTACCCTCTTCCCCATGTGTGCTTCAAAGTCATTCTAATTTGGCTCGATACGATCAAAAGCAGCACAATATGTGTGGTCAGTGTTTAAGCAAACATAATTGCGAGTTCACATTTATTGTAAACCATAGGTTTATTAGAGGCCCCCGCGGGCCCCCTGTGAGCTCAGCCCCTGATTGCCTTGAAGGCCAGAGGACTTATTTGGATCTGGGATAGGGGACGGATAAGTGCACACCAATCGTGTTTGTCACCATACTTGGCCATGACGCCCATCCTTTGGCTGCAGATTCTTGTCTGTAGTGTAGTGTTACCTTAGCCCTGGGTACTGTAACTGTAGAGCTGCCCGCTCATTGTTCCTGGTTAGCAGTGGGAGCTGGAGGCAATAACCAAATGGCTGAGTCCAAGCAAACTGATTGGCCTCAGGGCTAGATGACAGAGAAGACAGAATAGATAAAGCATGTGATACACACACACACACACACACACGTTCACATATACCCAAATACATGTTCATATGTTCACACACAGACAGAAACAAGTAAAGGCAAGCATGTGCAGGAAAAGATACGCAAACACATACCGCTATGTGCATATGAATACACAAACTGTATTACTCATATGCTCACATACAAGAGAATTCATTCTGTCTCTCACACACACACACACGCACGCACACGCACACACACACACTTTGTCTTGTCTTGCACAAACAAAAAAGCTTTCTCTTTCTCTGACACACTCACCCACATACAGTAGACTGTCCTGTTGCAGTGAGTGGTGAGGTGAGTTGAGCATGTTGAATTATTGATAAAGCCAGGCCCTTGTGCATGGAAGCTAAGGGGGGGGGGGGGGGTCTGCTTTCAGAAACCCAAGCTGCCTCTAACCTCAGGGCCAGGGCCTCCATGCAGCCAGGGCCCCTGATCTTTTTGGATGTGCCCAATAGCTGGATAATTAACTGATACTTCTAAAAAAAAAAAAAACAAGGAGAGTGGGTAGTCCATTCCCTGCAGTATTTGTATTCAGACAGACAGAAGGAAAGCAGAGAGGGTTATGCAGCACAATGCAGGCACAGCAGAAAGGGCCCTGGTGGGATTCAATCCCAGGCCAGCACGGGTCTCAACTGCTGTGACATCTCTGAGCACAGCTAAACAGAACAATATTATACATTTTATGTCGTTACTTTTAAATCTGAACATGTAAAACAGTCGCCGCACACTCGTTGCTGCCGATGACAGTAATTTATTTAAGACTAAAAGGAGCCCAATGTTTTAGACAGACTAGGCTGCCTTCTTCAGGGTTCAGAGATCAAGGTATGTGTGGCATTCAAGTACACAGGTGACACAAATTACAGATCAGATGTGTGTGTGTGACCAATCAACAATGAGTTAAAGGAGAAGTTCACCCAAAAAAGTACTTATTTTCTATCAACTGCACACCCTATGAAGCCTTGAATCCATGGATTATTTTTTGTTTTTGTCGCATTCCTAAGCTAATAATTTGATTCCCGTCTCCTACCGGCTAATGTATCCGGTAGGAGACACAAAGTAGATTATTTGTGTCTCCTACCGGAAATACACACGGTCATCAAATTATTGTCTTAGGAATGCCACAAAAACAAAAATAAATCCATGAAATCAAGGCTTCATGGGGTGTGTAATTGATATAAAATAAGTCATTTTTTGGGTGAACTCCTCCTTTAAGACTAGTTCTAATGGTGGGACAATTACCAGTCTACAGTGTGGAATGGGAAACAGGTGAACAGACTCAAATTCCCATCAATTCAATCAAGCAAGCAAGCAAGAATACACAATCAAATAGACATCACAAGTGAAAAGAACACCATGACAATACATTAAATCCAACACAAGGACACTTGTAGAAACACGTAAGCCACTTCTAATAAATACAACATGATGCTTTTAACCCATTTAGACCTGTTGTAACTTATACGTTGTTCTACCTTTCAATCCGAGAGACACCTCTGTGTCTCCTTAGTTGTTTCTATGCATATAGCAACATTATTGTTTATTTATTAGTAAGAATTATTTATTTTTCAGAAATTTTGGTTAGGTTTTAGAAGGCGTTTTTAGAATCGGCCTCAGGTCTAAATGGGTTAAAACTGCAACATATCTTAACACTAACACATGTGTTGCACATAGGGTTGCTATACGTAAATGGGGACCACACTCTTATGTCTCATTTCAAGCACTGTGTGGGTTTAGTTTGGAGCAACCAGTAATTTGCCTCATCACGTATCAGTAGCATCACGTACAATATTAATGCAAAGATTTTGTTTTAATATAATGGCAGGTGTCTTCAAGGTTATCTATCACTGGTGCATTGACAATGGAAACAAGCCCTTAGGGCTTTTTGTGTTATCCTTTCAGCATCATTGTATAATCGTACCACTGTACTATATGCAAACGGAACATAAAGTATTCAATAAATCAAAACATAAAAGACGAAAATAAAAAGGAATCGAGGGTCGTCACTCAAATGCTTCAGCCCTAGAACTTATACCCAGGGCTGAATCATTTGTCTATCCTACGCCTGCATGATTCATTAAAAGATACTCATGAAGTTGATTGGGACCTCCAGGGGTACATCATTGACCCCTCCCTTTTTCCCTCTGCACAAAATCTTTTTGCCAAAAATAGCCCATCTACAAGCTCTCAAGCTTTTTGGCCAAATGTTCACCTATTATGACATGACCAGAATAGGGTCCACAGGGTTGAACTAGGGATGGGACGATAATCGTTATTACCGCGATAAGAAGCCGCTCACAATAATCGTATCGCAGAGATTTTGATATATCGTGAAATTGTCCTCCGTCATACACTAAGATCAATTAGCTTTTGTTGAGCTGCAAATTCAGAACCACTTAAACCCTCTATACTTAATAGAACTGAGGATCAGCCAATTGTAGATCGGCTATTGTTGGCGAACATCCCCCCCAGAATAGGAATGCTGGGGTTTAAAGTGGTTTATTATTTTTGCCACAATAATCGTGACATGCAATTTTCATATCGTCCCATCCCTAGGTTGGACTGGTTAAAATATGCCACGTTGAAAAAGCAGCACAGTATGAGTGGACATGTCGAAACTGATATATCTTTTAAGATTGCACCTGTAATGTTGGCCAAATACACCACTTGGACACAGTATGAAGGATGGGAAAGGGAGAAGATTGAAGAGTGCAGGGTTGAAGGTCTAATCCAAAAAAAACAACAACAAAGGGCCATGAGACAATGGAGAAGAAGCAGGACTGAGACAATGAGAGAACCAGTAAGTGAGGAAGTGGCACAGGAGAGAGTATGGGAGTCGATAAGGCGTCACAGTAAAAACCCCTCAATACAAGTGTTCATTTAACTCTGAGTGGTTTTAAATTGACGCAGAGGTTTTGGCGTGTTGGGTGAATGTGATGGAAAGATGACAAAAAGTGAAACAGAAAGTGTAAAAAAAAAACTGAAAGGAATTCTGAAGAAAAAACAGAAGCACTTTAGAATGGTGAAATACGTTGCTGTTAGCATGGAAGCTGAAGAGATGAGGTGGAAGGGGGGGGAGAGAAGGGAGAAGGGAGGATACAAGTGAAGCAGGACTCTCATAGGACTGGAGGACAATAGGAGCAGGTGGGTAGACAGGTGGGCCTTCGCTATTGTCACCTGTGTGTTTGCACATAAATCAACGCCTGAGTCTGTGCTCCCATCAGTGCCGAGGTGTCAGGTCGACTATTTGAAAATTAACACTAATGCAGAAAATGTCTGGATAAAAACACAGGGTTCAGAGCTGCTAACATGGCACTTGCTGTAATTAGTTGGCTGTAAGGGAATCTTTACAATACACCACACAAGGGATATCCGTGCTTTGTGAATAACTTCTTAGCAGCAGCAATTCTGTATTTCTTATCAGAGGGAAGTGGGTGATCCACTCATATTTGCAATTCATGCAGACAGATAAGATATTTATTGATCCCATGGGGGGAAATCATGTGTCACAACAGCAGTAAGACTAAACACAGGAACAGGTGAGAGTCGGGAGCAAATAAATAATACATTTAAAGATTCAAATAAAAATAAACTATCGGGGGGCATGAGCCATAGCGACGGTCAATAGGCTTCATAGTCCTATAGTGGTCATTAAGGGTGCCTTAATACCACTGTACCACAGTTTTTAGGGGAAAATTGACATGGCCATTTGGCCATAAACTGGAAATAAGTGTGTCATAAATGTACAGTCTATCACCAGTGATTATATGAATGACTATGTGAACATAAATCTCTCAGTCTATCACCAATAAATATATGAATAGATATATATGTGTACAGAGCATCAACAGTATATGTTGAGTCAACAGGCTTCAAAAGTGAGTATCTGGGTAATATGTAGTCTATCAGCAATTAATATATGAGTGAATATTAAGTAAGTCTTTCATCAGCACATCCTAGTAGTCCATGTACAAGTGTGGCAGAGTCAGTAGTAATCCAAAAGAACACAGTGCCAGAGTTAAAGCAGAGAGCAGAGAAGCTGACCGGGTCATAGCATAATAGGTGCTTTGGGGAGGTCCAGGGGAAGGGTGGGGGTACATTCTAGGTCAGCTCTGCTACATTTGCGTCCAGAAACAGGACATATCAGCCACTACTAGTGACTACAGCATCACTGTGCCGTGCTTTCTGCTAAACCTTTGTGAAAACCCTACAGCAATACCAATGTACACAATGGTGAAAGTACACCTGTAGAAAGGCAGGTTGAATCCCTTTTCACCACCTATACGGCTTGAGTGTGTGCGTGCGTTTTTGTGCGCGTGCGTGTGTGCGTGACTGCGTGTGTGTGGGTGTGTGTGTGTGAGTGAGTAATTTTGTCTCTCAACACCTCGCTGTGTCCTTTAGTCCAGAGTGATCTTGGAAGGGAAAAAATGATATGCCAAAGACAGACAGACTCACACACTCAAACAACCCAAGCAAGTACGCACTTGCATTTACACACGCGCACGCAAGCACACGCAAGCACACGCACACACACACACTCAGGCACAAACAGAGCAGAAAGACAAATGAATGGAGGGAAAGAAAAAGAGAAATAAAAATGCAATTGTGAAGGATGAAGGATTGAGAGCAGGAAGAAAACAGAGGGATAGTGGGGCCGTGGCATCACCTTACCATTAATAATGGATGTCAGAGCGGTCCATCGCTGATGGATTAGTCAGGTCTGCTCCACTTCTTGCTTCCAGGCAGGACAACACCAGAAAGTCGAGCTGGATCTGGGGTCTGGTCCAAAACACGGCACTACTGGGGCACTGTGTGTGTGTGTGTGTGTGTGTGTGTGTGTGTGTGTGTGTGTGTGTGTGTGTGTGTGTGTGTGTGTGTGTGTGTGTGTGTGTGTGTGTGTGTGTGTGTGTGTGTGTGTGTGTGTGTGTGTGTGTGTGTGTGTGTGTGTGTGTGTGTGTGTGTGTGTGTGTGTGTGTGTGTGTGTTGGTGTTTGAGTGGACGCTTCATGCACAGGCGTGTAAGAATTTGCATGCAGGTGTGTGCTTGTATCTATCTGTACACCTGTGTATGAGTTTGCATGTGTGTGTGGTGCTTGTATCCATCTGTGTGTGAGTGCCCAATGGTTTACAGTAAAACCGAAATGATACTTCATCATATGACTGTGTACAGTAGTTCGCCCCAAAATTGCTAATTTTCAACTACAAACAAACAAACAAAAGATGATTTCAGCTATTTTGGGGCGGGCAACACAGACATACAACTAAGTATAAATTAGCCACCAGCGAGTGTGGTTGTTACGACATCTTCTTTGGTATACTTGACCAGCTGAGGTGTCAAAGAGATGGCCTCTGTGATAAAGCACGCGTCTTCAACACAGCTACTGATATCCTGCAGATTCCTGGCTCAGATTCCACCCCCCCCATCCAATCTCTCTCTCTCTGTTGTTCTCCATTTCTTCTCCTCCTCCTCCTCCGCCTTCCGTCTCTTTTCTCTGGTCTATCAGATAGTCGTTGCGAGGCCCCAGCTGAGCCCTATCCGTGGATCATATCTGGGCTGAATTAGTGTGAAATAGACACACTGGACTGGTAAACAAAGCATGACATTGAGCTGGAATGAAAGTGGCTGATGGGCATCTAAAGGCTAGTGCATGGCTGCATAGTATAGGAGGGTGACTTTGAGAATTCAAATTAAATTGAAATTAATGCTAACTTAATTGGTTACACCAAGTCACTATATTTACTTTAGATGATTGACTTAAAATAACAGCGCGGGTGGGGTGTGCTGCCTCTGTGATAGGCTGTGGTATGAACCCAGATCAGTGTTTACGTATTTCTTCAGCGTTTTCTCCTCACGACTGAATGCTCACGTCTTAGTTGGCACAGGGGTCGAGAGGGGCAGGTAATTATCTGTACATCCTGCCAAGCATGGACTGCAAAATCCTCTGGTATTTTCCTGATTATTATTATTTTTTTGTTCTTTTATTCTTTCAATGAGGGGATTGAAGGATTGGGCGGTTGGTACTCCAAAGCTGATTATGTCAGAGCCCTGCTGTGACAGGGGTGGGGGGGGGGGGTGGAGAGGAGAAGGGGAGGGAGGGTGGAAGGGAGGAGTGAGGGACGGATAAATAAGGAAGAATGTAAAGGGGGAGGGGGGGCAGAGATAATAAAGGGTGGTAAGGGGGAAGGAGATAAAGGGGTAACGTGCATGGATCAGTGTTGTTATTGGATTAAGAAAATAATTCAGGGATATTCAGGGATCCATCTAATGTGGGATTTAGTCCCCCGCAATCTGCATCATGGTTGAGTGCCTGACAACAAACTCACTGCAGTACAAACATTTAGGATAATATTACGATTTGGTAGGTTGAAAATGAAAAATACTGTATGACTGATGACTTCACTATAGCCTATATACTTGCCTGTTTTGATCACAATGATTTAGAATTCAAACGGCGTACTACTGCAGGTTAGTTGCATGCATGTGTGCGTGCCTCAAACTTTTGACACTAAAGTCTTGAGTTTCATATGATCAGGCATGCAAACAGCCCAGAGGTGAAAAAGGTGACAACATATTGTTTCTTTTTTTCGGGTCAGGTGTCACACAATTGCCCTATTTGGATTCAAAACAGCTATTGTAGCTGAAAAGCTACAAGTTTGCTTGTCTGTATGATTTATAGGTGGTTTAATGAAAACCCCTTAGCACTGAGTATGCCCTGCTTCTAAGCCATGCCTATAGAGCTTGTCATTTGATTGAGAGTAGCTATTTTGTGCTTGGGTCTTCATTAAAATGGCAATGAAATGAGAAAAAAAAAAAAAAGAACAGTAGGCCTATATGCCATCAAATAATGTGTTTCCGTTTGGTCCTAAGTGAAGTAGCTATAAATGTATTTTCTTAATTTGCAAAAATCTATAAATAAACACCGACCTACACCAATGACTGGGCTTCTGGTGGGAAGCATTAACAAGGAGAAACAAATTACTGTAATATGGGACAAATTCATTTTTTAGCTCACCTTTTTCGGTTTCAACCACTTAATGACAGCTTCTGGACAGCTTCTTAATGACAGCTTCACCAATGACTGGGCTTCTGTTTGGGAGATTGTATGCATCGGCTTCCCTGATTGGCCAACCCAAACCGTCGGCTTCACAGATTGGTGGAGCACCACGTAACGTTTGAGCCGCTAAGCCAGTATAAGTCCCTGATTAGCTAACACGACCCATCAGCGAAACTTATTGGCCGAGCTTCGCATAACATTTGTGCCTCATAGCAGTATAAATGGAACAACTTGCATCGATACCGACATGCATGTCCCCAAATAGGCCGGCATAAATTAATTAGACCTATTTCATCCCACAGGGGTAATTCAGTTCTCAGCTTCACCCAGCTGATTGCTGCCCATGTAGTCAGACTTGAGCGCAGGGGGAAGCAGTTAGGAGTAAGGTATCTTGCTCAGGGACACCTCGACACATTGCCAGGGCTGAGAATCTAACCTGGGACCTTCCGTTCACACCCATTCAGCTATGGCGGTCCCATTAAGGACGATAAGGTTGAAAATGGGTGAAGTGCTCCTTTAATCTTGAATGACACTTTTCATATAATCATCATCATCGTATTATTATTATTATCATTGTGGTTTCCTTGAATATGCGGTGAAATCAAAAGTATGCTGGCTTTCAGCAGCTGTCAACAACAACAAGCTTGAACTGGTCCCTCACATAGTTCATGTTCGTAGAGCTTAAAAATTGTTTGAGAGATGAGCGGTGAGATATCGGAGGGACAAATACAGAGGCAAAAAATAACAGGCTGTATTTTCTCTCACATAATGAGTGTTCTGTCATTTCTTTAGCCCAAGTATGTTGCCTATCGCCACTTTAAAGTCCATTGGTTAAGCATCATTTGGACATGATAATGAAGCACAATGATGCAAAATGTGGGTGTAGTAAAAAACTAAAACATAAAAGATAACATTGCAAGGGCTTTGGTTAAATCTATGTTTGGCATTATTCAGCCAAAAAGGAATCTCAACTCAATTACTAGGAACCCATTCCACTTGTAATCCTCTACCAGGCAATTAATTCCTTTCACCAGGTTTCCAAGTCTAAATTAGTGCCTAATTGGATAGCTAGATTGGAAACCAGTAATACTCTGGGTCCCCAGGACTGGAGATGAGAACCCCTGGCTAAACAAGATTAAGCTAGTGACACACAACCCTCACCAATCCATATGCTCTATGCAGGAGTGAGCCTCTCAGCCAACCAGGCGGATGAGACAGACATGGAGACATTCCAGATGGAGATTGACAAGGAGACGAAGAAGTGTACATTCCGTACCAGCCAGGGCAGCTACTGGGACCTGGTGGGTCACGGAGGCATCCAGACAACCGGCACTGAAGTGTGAGGAGACATCATCTAACATCTACTACCAATACTACTAATGCAATAACCATCAGTGGTGGAAAAAGTACTCAAATGTTTTACTTAAGTAAAAGTACCAATACTGCAATATATAAATACTCTATTACAAGTAAAAGTCCAGAATTAAAAAGTATTGGCATCATAATATACTTATAGTACCAAAAGTAAAAGTACTAAATGTTTGAAAATAGCAGATCTACAAGCTCACAATGCGTCACAATGCGACGCGTTGTGAGCTTGTAGATCGGCTATTTTCAAATAGCCTATAGGTATAAAATAGGGCTAAAGTGGTAATGTATGTTTTATAATATAATAATTGATATCTGCAAAGTAACTAGTAACTAAAGTTTTCAAATAATTGTAGTGGAGTAAAAGTACAAGTATTGGAAATTAGAAATACTCAAAGAACTAAAGTACAAGTACCTCAATATTGTACTCAAGTACGGTACTTAAGTAAATGTACTTAGTTACTTTCCACCACTGGCAATAACCATATCACGACTCTATGGATGAGCAGAATCTCTGGACTACAGTACAAATAGAGAAAGGTTTTATATAATTAGCCAATTTTAATTTGTAGCCAATATTGTGTAGCGCTTTCCTGTAACTGAGTAGCTTATTCATGCACTCAAATCAGTGATTGTACGTTTCACTTAAATCAGATTAGGCATTGTAGGATGAACTATTCTACTTTTGAAAAGGCAATAATTACGGTGTAGCCTACAGTTTTGCAGTTAACGGCACAATTACAAAAACTGAGGCACCCAATACTGTAGATATGGACTTATACTAAGGAGTGATAGCTTAAGGTATTATAATGGAAACTTTGCTTACAGCAAGTAATAAATGCTACACATAAACAAGATATAATGGAAATAGCAATTGATAGGCAGGGAGAGCATCTGTTAAGCACATGCTATGTCAAATGGAGTTAACCTTTTTGACTCGATCTGAAATGTTGCGTTTCTCCCCTGTGATGTTTGACTGTACAGTTCAGAAAACAGTATGTTTGCACTGGAGTGGATAGGCCACCGGGTGGCGCTAAGAGCCAACAATGGCAAATACATCTGCATTAAGAAGAATGGCCAACTCCTTGCTGTCAGTGATGCCATAGGTAAGAATTGAGAAGTTGACTTTTATTCCACTCGTCATGATATTAAAACTCCAGAAGACATTGTCCTTCATGTTTGCCTGCATGCTCCAGTTACTCAAAACTACAGAAATATCCAAAGACATTATGTTTTGTCCTGCATCTGTCCCTCAACATGATTGTGCTCTTTACTGCACCATTCCTCTGCACTCTCTCCCGGCTCACTCTTTGTCCCTCTGCTACCGCCTGTTGGTCAGGTGAGGATGAACTGTTGATTCTGAAAATGATAAACCGGCCCATGCTGATTCTCAGAGGAGACACAGGTTTTATCTGCCACCACAAGAACTCCAACACGCTCGATGCTGGACGATCTGTCTATGACATCTTCACCTTGGAACACAGTAATGGGGCATACCATATTAAAGGTTTGTACACACACACAGTCATCTTGATAGACTGATTGATAGTCAAATGCACCCACAAAGATGCATGTCCTAACACATTTTTCCTTAAACAAAGTGATATTGTTTTCTGTCTTGTCTCACACATGCTTGTGCAAGCGTGTGCACACACACACACACACACACATACACACACACAGGCACACATGTGTGTTAAACAAAAGATTTTGCTTTAGAGGTCAATAAGATCCTCTTCATTTTAGGAGACACACACACACACAGTATATATATCCACAGACTCACAGTCCATATTACTGCACTCTAGTTATCAGTATCACCTCCCTCAATCGTTAGATATTGATCACCAAAGTGATTGATCCCTCTCCCACTCTCTCTGTCTGACCCTTAAGGCGTGAGCGGGCACTACTGGTACGTGAACAGCGCTGGGCTAGTGTGTTCAGATGGTGAGACTCCGGAGGACTTCATCTTTGAGTTCCTGCAGCGCGGACGCTTTGCCATCCGACGCAAGAATGGCAAGTACTTGCGCGGAGACCAGGGAGGCAATCTGAAGGGAGACGGCCTCGGCCCCAGCACCGGAGCCCTGTGGGAGTATTGACCCAAGACTGGACTACAGCAGAGGCGAGACCTTCCCTCTGACCCCCATGTCAAGGTAGAGGGTGGCCGCTAATCAACGATCACCGCGGGTCAGGATCGCGGGCTTGTCTTCAGCTGCGCTTGGTTGCATTTTGGGGTAAAGGACATTCATCATCAGTGACTAGGTGCAGTCTCTACCGTGCCACAACAGAGAGAAAACTATTTGTTACGAGGGGATGAGAGTGTGTGTGTGTGTGTGTGAGGAGAGACCTCACATATTCAGCCAAGAAGAGCCTTGATGAACTGAATCGTTTTTTTTAATCGATTTGATTTCAGAACTGCAATATCAGTGTGATCAAACGTTACACTTGCCGTCTTCATTTTTTGTTTCGTTTCCCCCCCAAGAGAATTTTATGCAACGTTTTAATGTAATTCTCCCAACAACTCTAACGTGTGGGGATTAGTCACTGATGTCGATTTCCCAAATGACATACCAGACCCATTTTCCTACCAATAGTTATTTTTTCTTCCAACAATTCTGTCTCAAGCTAGCACCCGAGAAGAAATCAAGAAGCTCTGACCATTCATCTACATTTCAACTTGTAACTAGTTCTTATGATTTATCATTCCCTTTTTCTTTTCCTCTTTTTCTGCTTCGCCCTTGTCTATTTCTCATTTTGCCAATCCTGACAGGTATTATTTGAGTGACGGTGTATATTTGGAGTCAGTCAAAGGCAGCATGTCACAACAGAAGTGTGTAATGACCTTCGGGCAAAAGCAGACCATTCACTCATCCACTTAGCGCTCTGGGGAGTCCCTAGGAATAGGGCGCCATTTGAGACAGCGGTATACCATACCATATTGCATGAGGTCACCTTCTAGCGAGGGTCGGGTTCATTAGTATGATAGTCCTGTCAGAGGATATGCTCATTAACAGTCAGGAATGATTGGGTTTCTAAGCTTATTAGCAGTCAGGAATGATTGGGTTTCTAGCACAGAACAGGCGATCTACAATCACTCATAGATAGTAACAGTAGACCGTAACCATAGAGACCACTGCCTGCATGGTAGTTAGTTACTGTGCTGATTTACAACCCACTAGTTGATGCTGATGCATTTTTCATTTATTCTTATGTTATGTTTTCCATGCAGATTTCTTATTTGACTCTTTCATGAACACAGAAATAAATAAAATATAAAAGCAATAAAAAAAACTCCTGTATGACAAGTGATGTTTCATTTCAGTATTGCCGTCTCATAGCATCTGAATATTGGAATTGTCAAGTAAGTAAGTAGCCTTGGGAACCAACGGATCCCGAGACAAGTGGCGCCTATCTCCTGTTTCTGTTGCGTGAGGCAGCTTGATTTACAAGTACACCCCCTGGACATGACACTAGTATGTCACAGGGACTTATTACCCCAGTACAACCCTTGATGCCAAGTGTGAGGCAGGGAGGCATTGGGTATCATTTTTATTTAAATGAGACAATATGCACCGTATTATATGTTCACAAATGAGACAAATCCCCAAATCATACTGCAAGTTGTTATATTTGAGGTAATATTAGCTCAAGACTTTCTTTTTACAGTACTGTAGGTTTGGTTGCCATCCACTATAAAAGCATACAACTCTCAAACAAAATAGAGTTTACCATGACCATACACAAACACGAGAGGAGGTAAACAGTCACCTATTTTACCATTAGCAGCCAAGACAAGGATTGCAGCTGAGAAAGACTTTCTTAAGTTTGTGCATGCGTGACTGAGAATCATACGTATTACATAATAAGGAGAGGATTCTCTCTTAGCTGTCGGTAGACACTGAGAAGAGACTGGGTCATCTGCCCTCCAGACGAGACCAACCTAAAGGCCTCTGAGGTACGACACTGCTGGAGCTGCTGCAACATGGCCTGATGGGAAGATTCAGTTGTTAAAACGGGTAATACTGTAACTAGAAGTAGATATGGATAACAAACAGCACAATAAGAAATAATTTATAGGGCGCCAATTGCCTAGTGGTTAAGGCGCATACACATATACTTAAGGTTCTAATGCAGGCTGACAACGAGTCGGGAGTTCGATTCCCGAGCCCGATGGCCTTTGCTGCATGTCACTCCCTGTCTCTCTCCCTGTTTCCTGTCACTCTTTACAGTACTATCAAATAAATTAAAAGGCAGAATAGCCCAAAAAATCTTTAAAAGAAAGAATTTATCATCATACTATTACATGCATCTAAACAAAATCTGAGACTCTAAATATAAAAAAGATTCAAATGACAGAACTTGGTATAAAAAAGCAGGTGCCACTGTGTACTTCAACACAGTACTAAAACTATGTTGCATAGTGTATAACTTTATGTCTGTGAAATGTAATTCCTTTTGAACGTCAGTGCTGCCTCTATTGAGGGCATATGTATGGGTTTTGAGTTGACACAATGCTTAAAAGGCCATACCGGCGTCAATACATGTAATTGTCTATTCTCAGCTTCGGCCATACAGTATATAATATATAAACGTAAAACATTTTCCCATGAATTACTTCATTGCTAGAGTTGTCATTTATTAAGTCATTAACGGTACTATGACATCAAAATTAACGCTTACATTTTTTATCACTTGCTTCACTTCAAATATATGGCCCCAAAATGACACATACGTTGTTGTTTTTTAGGTAGCTGGTAGGAAAAAGATTTGATGATGCATGTTGCGCAAGGGGTTGTGCACTTAATTTGTAAATATTTGTATTGCATTATTATTGAAAGTATCTGTGGAAACATCAATCCACCAGGCAAGGAGAAACATTCTCTCTGCCTGAGCCCCCTGCCCCCCCGCCCCCTCGCCCCCCATCACACCAAAACCAGTAAACATCTACACGGTTTTCTCTTTTAGTTGTTCATCTGTGTATATAAAATATATATTCCCTTGTGAGTCGTACTCAATGACTGAACAAGTATAAAGGACTGAGTAAGTCTTACCTCAGCCCTGCGTAGAGCCTGTCTCAGACCCAACCCCTCAACTCTGACGGTGGAGACAACCTCTTCAGAAGCTCTCTGCAGCAATGTCTACCAGGTAAAAAAGCAGAAGATGGAGAAAGAAAAAAAAGACAGTTTGATTTCTGAATATTGTTATACTCTTTTTAAAATGTTTTAAATACTCTTCAATCATGATACTGTACATTTCTGTACATGCGCTTGTGTTAAAGGACAACTTAGTTTTTTTACAACCAAGATTTATGTTTTAGTTTGTACTGTAATTAAAGTAAATAAAAGATGAGGGGGCATTCGGGTAGGTGGCTAAATATGTATTTTTTACACAATAAAAAAGGTCCCGTCCGTGGTCTTTGATGGCCAGATGTGAGTTGTTCGGGCTAGAAGAGCTACTGTAAATAATAATAAAGAAATCGCCGGGTTATTGTGTAAAAAAAAGACATATTTAGCCACCTGCCCGAATGCCCCCGCCCACTGTAAAAAAGATCGCGAAAATTGCTAAAACTATAGAAAGCAGTAAATGAAAGAATTAACACTCATCTTTTATTTACTTTAATTACAAGCTAAAACATAAACCTTGGTTATAAAAAAAAGTTCTTTAAGTCTGTACAATTGGCTAAACTTATAACTATTACTCATAATTTGAAGAACAATACTACGTCTCATCTCAACACCGTGACTTTTTTTAAACATATTTTTCAAATCGAATAGGCATTTCAAAAACCATTGTCAAGGCAATGATATTCTAAAATTGCAATATAGGATAACACATTTGATTAATTGTACAGCCTGAAAGAGAGAGTCTCAGGAGCGGACATATATAACTGAATAAAGGCGGCGCTGGAGCAATAAGCTGTAACCCGACATCGAAACATTGTCGTTTTTTTCTGTGCTCTGCAGTCTGCACCCTGCTATCAAAATTTAAAAAAAGGCTCCAATCATCCGAGTTGCTCCAGCGCCTTCTTTATTCAGTTATGTGAGTGTGAGTGTGAGTGTGTGTGTGTGTGTGTGTGTACCTGTAGACGGCGTAACACAGCATGGTGTAGTCCGCACACAGCAGCCATTGAGGAGCTTTCAATCTGTAGCTCCACTGCACGCAGTGGCATCTCTGCCTTCTCCACCATCTCTAAACCTATAGTTACCTGCAGAACAAATATGTTTGGCATTTTATTCATTTTTTTGCGTTTTATTATTTTCATTCAAGTTATTTTCATAAGGGGTTTTGATCTCATTTGTGTTCATTTGTGTAATAGCAGTGAACTCCCCCCCCCCCTCCAATCACTTTTATTTATTATTATAGTGCTTCCACAGACACGATAAAATACATTGGCCACAAACCTCAGTGAACTCCCCCCCCCCCCTCCAATCACTTTTATTTATTATTATAGTGCTTCCACAGACACGATAAAATACATTGGCCACAAACCTCTTTTGCAGTCAGTTTGACCATGTGCCCTCCTGGACCCCGGGCATGGACCACCGAGATTCCCTGTCCACTCATGTCTGCACAGGACCCCATCTCACCTCTCCCAGGACTTTGGGAGAGCAGCCAGTGCAGCATAGACACACATAGATGTGTGGGAGCCAGCATGGGTCTTTTAGGATCCACTTCAAGTGTGTCCAGCACCACTGTGGCACTCAGCAGCTCTGATGACACCCTAATGCACGCTGAATGGTGCTCTCTCTCATGTTCTGGTCCTCCAACTGGCCTGCCAGTTCCTCTACCCCTGCGAGTGCTTATAAAACCTTGGATCGTATCCATGGTGACGGTATCTGTGGAGATTATGCCCAGTTGCAGAGCATCCAACCAATCCACCGTCAACGTTTCCAGGGCCAAACTGACACAACTACTGTCCAATACCGGACGAGGTCCAGCAACGGCATGTCCATGGGCCAGCAGGCTCGCCAGCACATCCTCACCCACCAGGCTTTTCAGCGAGAAGATAAGTGTGCAGCACACCGTCATGGGGAAAGTGACATCACCTGCAGCCGCAAGGGGCAACGACACTTCAAACTTCTCCCCCGGGTGGAGAGAACTAAAGGGGAACATAAAGGTTCTTGAGGTGTTCTTTTCGGCCACAGCGGGAGAATAGGAAAGCGGTAGAACAATGACACAGAAGGACCAGCCGTGTTCTAAAACATAGCAACTAGAATTTTCCAGAACACAGGTCAGGTTCAAGGAGTCCTGCTGTAGCAACCTGTTCCACCTGGACACAGCGTGACATCTGATTGGCTTCTCCTGGACGGGAATCTGTGGTTCACTGTCGTGATTGGCTAGCATCAGGCAGCTAATGTTGAGGACCTGATTCAGGTGGCGTAGGATGTCATTTTTGTCCTGGATGGTCCTTTTCAACACTGAAGCCCTGGAGAACAGAATCTCACGTTTGCATGAACAAAATAGATATTTTTGGCTGCACTAAATCTGTCTCATCAGAGAATGCAGTGAATCACAATCACAGTTATAAGCCCTGACACACTGCAAGCATCAAAGGCACACATGTCATCAAACACACCCATTGTTTGACACTGGAAGAGTCAAATGGACGCGTCAACACGTTTTGATGCGAAGTGGTGTCTTTCAGAGCACAGTTCTATTTTGGAGCATCAAGGCTCTCAGCAGAGACCACTGACTGGCAGCAACACACCATACCAATAACGGTGTGTGTGTGTGTGTGTGTGTGTGTGTGTGTGTGTGTGTGTGTGTGTGTGTGTGTGTGTGTGTGTGTGTGTGTGTTTGGTGCGTCTGTTTCATTTGGATCAGTACAATATGGTTAAAATTACTAATAATTATGGTGCAGCCACATAGAGACTATTAGAGACCAATGTGAAATAGTTCAACATGACACGTGTCCATGACGCTCGCATCAATGACGCTTCAGGGCCTTAAGAGTCAATGAAATGTAATATACCTGTCACACACATCTCCAATAGCTGCCAGCAGGTCTCTGATCCTTTGGCCCACCTGTGATGAGGGTAGGCTGGGCAAGCCTCTGTCATCTCTTCTCTTTGGCAGGGTAATCCTCTGGAGCCTACCTCTGGAAGACAGCCCTACCAGCTGCACTGCACCTGCTGATCAGTTACACAACAGCAATAATAAAAGTCAGTAATACAAACATATAGCTTAGTGTGTGAATATGAAGATCCTAAGAAATAAAACAAATACAGTACAAAGTATGAGTATAATACTTGACTTTGACACACAAGTAGTACTAACACACATAATCTTACCAGGAAAAAACAAAGAGTAAAGACAAAAATAAAATGAACAACATCTAAGATGAATCACCTTAGTCCAATTAACTGCAATCCGGCCAAGTATTATGCCCTACCTGGGATTCGAACCCAGATCTTTCACATGAGAGACCAAACCATCTACTGCTCAGCGAAGAGGGAATCCCTGCTTGGCCAGGGGACATATTGTGTTTATGAGCTTCAGGCAGTACTACTTATCAACAGTAGTTGACATTAACTGTTGTCTGTTGTTGGTCAATCCATCAGCTTTTGATATCAAGTGATCACCAAACAGTTCCTCAGCCACAAAGTTACAGTACCAATGTTTATGTACTGTCGCATATATTTAAATTCAACTTGATTTGTCACATCGCAATTTTACAGGTGTAGAAGTGTGCAAACTCTCCACACATTCTTGCAGTCAAGTAATAATGACAAAAACATTAAAACAGAATACAGTATCAAATATATAAACAAAGCGTACTAAAAAGTCAGAATACCTCAGACTTGTGCAAGTAAAGATATCATATCAAATATAAGTAACAGTCATATATACATAAAGTGATAGTACCAGTGTAATGGGAGCTTATTATGACTGACATATGGCGATACACAGTGTTTCCCCTATATGCATTAAGCAGTGGCGGGCCGCCACCCCTTAAATCTGTCCGCCACAGTATGATTTTCTTTTTTTTTTAAATAATGGACATATCCGTGATTGGCAGGTAATGTGTTAAGTAAGAAGTGTGAGTACTTCCTCCACCACTGTCTTTTTTGTTATGTATGACGTACTTACTTTTTATGGCAATACATGTATATTCATATATTCATTGGTGGTAGACTGTACATAATGACTGTCACCGTACATATGGTAACTATTTCCTTTAGAGACTCAGTGCAGATGTCTAGTGTCAGGGGGAGTCTTACCATTTTTTTATTTGTTCTATTCTTATCCATCTTGGTTTGGTTCTTGCCTACGTGTCCTGTGTTTCACGCTTACTGCTGTTGCTGCTATGACACCTGAATTTCCTCCCGGATCAATGAAGGCTAAGGCTTATCTTTATCTTTTAAAGTACAATTAAATCAAGTATCAAATACGTGTTTGGTTTTAGATCTAATCTGGTTACCTGCGTTTCTGTGAGAAGGTCCAGTTAGGGTGGTAATTCCATAGACATTCAGACTGGCAGGTCTCTGGAAGGCAACCGGAGCTACTGTCTTGCTGGGTATCTCCTCACCATGACCCAGGCTTTGCCTCTCCCTGTGGCCCACTGCATTACTCCCTCCTGGGCCAGCTCTCTCTGATGCTCCCACTGGTAGGTCCAGAGCGAGGAGGTCTGTACCAGTGCTGTAATAGAGACGGTCTTCATCGACGTACCCACACTCCACAGGTCCCGAGACAAAGCCTTCAGTGAAACCAGCGACCTTACCACCTGCTTCTGCCCCCTCCTCGCAGGTGCTGACCAGCAGCAGTCTCCCCTCTCCTCCCACCACCACCAAGCACTGAGGGCCTTCTGTGCCCGTGTCCATGTCAGATGGAACCACATAAGTCCCAATGAGCACCACTGGCTGCTCGATGCTGTGCAGAATTCTGACCTGTGACCCCGGGAGTCGCAGCGGGAAGGAACACAGGCGCCCGTCGGGCAGGCCGCAGAGGATTATGGGTGATTTGGAAAGGGCCACGTCGACTCCAAACAGGAGCTTGAAAAGAATCGGCTGCAGGAGGCAATGGCCGTCGCTCAGGGATGGCGATGAAGGCGACGATGCGGAGGAAGATGAGTTGGCAGATTGTGGTGAGTTATCACTGGAATAGACACAAGTAAGCACTGGCCGCCTTCCACGCCAAGTCCTCTGGTTTAGCTCCATGTTTTCATGAGAACCATCCGACACCACAGAGAGGCTGAGCTCTGTGACTTTCTCATGCCCACTGGCTGCTGACTGTATTGAGGAGGGTATTTTGTAGAGAGCAAACCCCCAATGCGAGTCTCTCTTTGACAGGGTCAGCAGAATGGTACCGACGACAAGCAAGGAACAAACCGTTTCGTCTTTGACAGCCAGCCAATCAGAAGAAATCTCAAACACAGCCAGGCTGGAGGATTGGTCAACCGGGGAGCTCGGAACCCTGGCGAAGACAAGAGCAGTGAAACTGAAGGAGTCACAGTAGTTGTTCAAACACATGAATTACAATTTTCGAAATGTATGATGTGTGAGAGAAACAGATCTGACACAATCTGTTGTCTGCAGCATAATAATCCTGATCAGTAGTCTACTAGTACAAAGGGGTCCTTACCTAGACAGTATAGATGATAAGTTAACACAGTAAACGCCACTGTCACAAACTGCATAGAGGCTGTGCTTATCCTGACACAGAATGACATCAGTCAACGGAGAAGGGAACAGGAGGCTAGCCTGCAATAAAAGGAAAAGCAAAATAACAGGTTAGTAGGAACAATTCTAATCTAAAAGGGACCACCTTTATCCAAAACAGTAAAAGGACACAAATACAATGTCACCTCAGAATCTTAGGATGTATCACCAATTTTAGGCTAAGATTGATGATACATCCTCGATCCTCCAGACTAGAGCAAACTATAGACTAGCAAACTTGCCGTGAGTTTCTTCTCTTGCTTATTGAAGACATGGACCTCGTCGCTGCAGGCACACAGCAGCACATCTGTCCCCATGGACAGAACTTTAGCTGAGCGCGTTGACGCACGACAGCCCAGCTGTGCCCAGGTCTCTACAACACACCTCCCTTCCATACATACAACATATACGTGTAGTCCTCCTACACACTGCACTCTAAAACACACTCTGTTAACTAGCTGGCATTGGATCTGACCGAATAAGATCGATTAAATTAACCAGGGACACCAAACTGCATTCTTCACTGTCACTGATTCAAGTTCTGATTCAAGTGAGACCGCTTTCCCGTTCCAAACAGTGTTGCCAGGTTTCGCGAGAGAAACAAGCAACCAGGTCTATGAAAGCAAGCCCAAAATAAGTGATTAGGCCACTACGGCGATTTGAAAATAGCATATCTATAAGCTCACAACGCGTCGCAATGTGAGCTTGTAGATCTGCTATTTTCAACCCAAAACAAGAGCTTATTTTGCAATACTTTTTAAACATCATTAACAACACACATCTAGTATGGGGGTCCCACTCCCTGGCACAAAATATTTTCAGATGGCATTGGGGGTCCGTGGACAAATACGTATTCATTTGGGGGTCCTCCGGTCCTTGACATGAAAATGTCTATGAACCACTGGTTTAAAAAATATTAGGAAACAAGCCCAAATAAGCAACTACACTTTAGAAACAAGCCCAAAGTCGCTTATAATAAACAGACATGGCAACGCTGGTTGTTGCGTTGACACAGGATGCAAACCTCCGTGCGTGAACTATCCGTCCAATAGGCGTTAAGAACTACATTTCCCATGAAACAA
This sequence comes from Gymnoscopelus braueri, assembly GCF_963280865.1. Classification (NCBI taxonomy): domain Eukaryota; kingdom Metazoa; phylum Chordata; class Actinopteri; order Myctophiformes; family Myctophidae; genus Gymnoscopelus; species Gymnoscopelus braueri. The sequence continues at coordinate 23,868,300 of NC_137617.1, forward strand.
CACAAACCAAATGTGTTTCCGGGTCATAGATCGACCAATCAAATGTCGACGACTCGAATTTTCAAAACCGCTGAAAGTGAAGCAACACCCGCTATTTGTTTGGACCAGGACGGTTTTTTGTTCATTTTACCCATTTAATTTCACAATGGATTTGTTGAACGACGACGACATTAAACTGTACTTTTACGAAAACAGGCTCAAGACTTACGCCGGGTGGCCGTTTGATGAAGACTGTACGTGTACTCCAGAGAACGTGAGTTAACGTTACGTTAAACTATACGCTCAGCTGTAACATAACATTAGCCAATGGCGACATTAGCTCATACAAGCTAAATCCTAGCTGCTAAAGTACCATGTACCATTAGATCACATGCCCCCCAAAAATGTATCGTGCAGTGGTGGAAGAAGTACTCACATTTTGTACTTAATAAAAGTACCAATACCACAATGTAGAAATACTGTTGCAAGTAAAAGTCCGGTATTAAAAATGTACTTGAGTAAAAGTACAAAAGTATTCGCATTGAAATATACTTAAGACTGAAAGTAAAAGTACCAATTTTGCTGAAGGTCCCATTCCACAAGTTTCCAAATGTAAAACAATGCTTTGAAAATAGCAAGCGACGCGTTGTTTTCAAATAGCCAAAGTGTGTAGGTTTTTGTAATGATAATCAAAATCTACAAAGCAACTAGTAACTAAAGTTTTCAAATAATTGCAGTGGAGTAAAAGCACAATATTTGCCTCTGAGATGTAGTGGGGTAGAAGTAAAAGTATTGACAATTGGAAACACTCGAGTAAAGTAAAAAAAAAAATCCTCAAAAGTGTACTTAAGTACAGTACTTGAGTACATGTAGTTACTTTACACCACTGCATGTGGTACCATGGTTGGCTGAATAATGAAAATGTACACAAATGTTTTTTGCGACCTAAACATGGCGCTCTGTGTTGACCTAAATATTTTGTAGTTTTCCCAGAGTCCCTATTTTTTAATCTTTTTACTTTTCTTCCTTCCTTCTAGCCTTGGACCAAGACTGTCAATCATTGATTTATTTGATCAAGTCTGACATATAATATGCAAATGTAAGACTCGAAATCCAAGGCTGTAGTTTTGAGCTTGCCGATCTAGGCTATTTTCGACATTGGCTTAAGTGCTTAACTCTGGAGACGTGGTAGCTGTTTATTTATGCCATTAAATGATTTCCTTCTCCTCTCCAGATGGCCCAGGCTGGTTTTATCCACACCCCATCAGACAACAGTCCAGACACTGCAATGTGTTTCTTCTGTCTCAAAGAACTGGAGGGCTGGGAGCCAGATGACGACCCAGAGTAAGATAACATTATATTATGCCTGTGTTCAGTTTCAAAACTGTCAGCTCATCATCCTATATTTGGCCTTTTATAATACACAGTGGTGGGGAAAGTACTTGCATGTTTTACTTTAAAGTATCAATCTGCAATCATGTACAAATACTGTAAGTAAAAGTCCGAAATTCAAAATCTACTTGAGTGAAAGTATTGGTATCAAAATGTACTTAGAGTACCAAAAGTATAAAGTACTTATAATGCAAAAAAATTGGAGTGGTTAATGAATGTTTTGTAATAATAATACAAATCTACAAAGTAACTAAAGTTTTCAAATAATTGTAATGAAGTATAAGTATAATATTTGCCTCTGACATGTAGTGGAGTAGAAGTAAAAGTACAGAAAATTGCAGAAAAACAAATACCTCAAAATTGTACTTAAGTACAGTGCTTGAGTAAATGTACTTAGTTACTTTACACCGCTGTTTATATATGAGATCACTCAATTTGAGTTGGTCGACACCATCACCAACAGTCTATTTTATTTCTTTCCTTTCCAGAAAGGAGCATAAAGATCATTCCAAAGGCTGCCACTTCATATCCCTGAAGAAGAAAGTGGAGGAACTGACGGTGGAGGAGTTCTACAAGTTAGAAAAAGAGAGACTGAACTATATCATTGTATGTTCCTCAGACTACACCATGAAATACTTTTTTTTTAATTTTTTTTTTTACTGTTGTTAGTTTGATAACTGAACACTGAATTGTTTTTAAACCTAGACTACCAACACTAAACGTAACTTGTAAAATATAACTATATTACTGTAGGCCAGATTGTGATTCCTTTTTTGTCTTTCACAGATCAAAAAAACAGCTGAAATCAAAAAGTTTGAGGAGAAAGCCCAAGAGACGAGACAAGCAATGCTCAACAAGGCCATGGATGAAGAATGACCCGAGATCAATAGAGTCTAGATCTGTGAGGGCGCTGTATGTGTATTCTGTGTGGTTGTGTTGTATAATTTTTATAATGGCGTTTTTTTTTGTTTAATAAAGTTTTGGGGAAGAAACAGTCTAGATCTGTGTGTGAAATGAGGATTGATAAATGATATAGAACATTAATTGAAAAACAGCAACAACATAAACAAACAACAGTGGCTTCATGGTCTCTCTTAGACAAAGATTTTCCGCTGTAGCTGAGGTCCATTTTACCCTCAGATTTACTTAATTAGTTTTTGTCTTATGTTTATATTCCTCTGGTGTTTATATCATTAAACATGTTCTGACTGTTTAACTATCTTGCTTTGCAGTCATTTCTATCATGATGATATAACAGTGTTGTCCAAGCTAACCTAGATACAGATAATGGTACTTTTGGGTATGCAAAGCCATAAAGGTGGCTGTGGCAGTGTGGCCTTATCTACAGTATAACAATCCTTACCATGAGACAAAGACAGCTGAGATACAATAGTCTCACTCTCGGATGTGGGTTTGTTTGTTTTTACCATGTACAGTTGAGTTGAGTTCTGAAAATGTGTTTAGCTGAGAATGGTAGGACAGAGGCCATAAAGTTTGGGCTATAAAATATGTATACTCTTTAAAGGTAGGGTAAGTGATTTGCAATTATTCAAATAATTGCAAAATGGGTCTATGTTCTGATAGAGCTCGTTACTATAGAGTGTCCTGTCCATATAAAGAGTCTCCATGTCTCTCCAGCTCTTTATAAAACAGAAAATGTATTTTGTAGTTTTTTTTTTTTTTTTGTAGTTTCATTTCCAATTTTATCCAACCAGGACAGAGAACTAAATCAGGATATAGATTAAACAAGTGAAATTGGAAGTGATGACACTAAGAAATGAGCAGACAAAATTTTAACTGGAACACTATACAAATTAAGCTTAAAATGGGTACTTTCTCCTGATTGGTTGAGATTTTGACACCTACCGAAAAATGTATTTTCTGTTTATTAAAGAGCTGGAGAGACAGGGAGACATCTGTTACTGAACAAACACTCTATAGCAATGATTACTATCAGAATATAGTATTTTAACCTTTTAACAAAATACTTTTTGTTTTAACCAAAAAATATCACTTACCCTACCTTTAATGCACTGTGTGGTTTGAGTGAGACTGTTTCTTTAAATGTGACTCAAACATTGTGAGTCACATCAAAATCCAGTCTACCCCATGCAGTGGTGTAAAGTAACTAAGTACATTTATTTAAGTACAATTTTGAGGAACTTAAAATAATCTACTGGAGTATTTCCAATTTTCACTACTTCAGTCCTATATTCACTGGTTTCCTAGGCTGTGTGTTTTCCACTTCCTGTCGGATTTCATTGGATATCATTAGTCATTTGACCAGTTTCATTGGATTTCATTGGATCAAATCGACAGGAAGTGGAAAACACACAGGAAGTGAAAAGCCTAGGAAACAGGTGAATACATTCCGGCCATTTGAAAATAGCCGATCTACAAGCTCACAATGCATCGTGAGCTTGTAAATCTGCTATTTTCAAAAGATTTTTATAACTTTGAAATGGGACATTCTGCATAATGAGTACTTTAAGTACATTTTGATGCCAATACTTTTCTACTTTTCTAATACTTGTACATTTTGAATTCCAGACGTTTACTTGTTGTAACAGAGTATTTCTACATTGCTGTATTGATACTTTTACTTAAGTAAAAAATGTGAGTACTTTTTCCACCACTGCCCCCATGGACTTGATTACGCACGGCGTAAACTTGATTGGTGCGTAAAATTGTGCGCCAGTGCCCCAAAAAAAAACTCGTGCCTAGTTGCTGTCGTTGCTCTGTTTTAATCTCTTTAGACCGCCACCCACACGCACGATCGGTCATTTGGCACATTTCAACTCTAACTGAAATGGTAGTGTTAAGGAATCAGCGCAAACCTTTACCTAAAATATAAAAAGACCGATTCCAGGTGATCCGTGGCGTCTACAGCAGGACGCCACTGACTGTCACGCAACGAGTTTAAACTTTAACCAAACAAACAGTACAAGATGAGGATAATAACTTTTGGCACCTTAGTGATTTCTGCGGGCATCTCTGGCATGTTGAGCTTCGCGTTACTGGCAGCAGCCATTGGCAGCGAGTATTGGTACATCATAGAGATTAATCCACTGAACCGAAGCGAGCTGAAGGATGTCAGCTCCCACTCTGGACTGTGGAAAATCGTGGAAAATGGTACGGTAAGCTATTATGTAGTTATTATCATACCTCTGCAGTGGTGTAAAGTAACTACTAAGTACATTTACTCAAGTACTGAGTAGAAGTAAAAGTACTGAAAATTAGGCACTACTACATTTCAGATTGGGGTCTGCGGCCAAATTCATATCAATTTGCGGGTCCTTGACATGAACATTTTTGAGAACCACTATATTAATTGAAGGGGCAGCCATAGCTCAATGGATAGAGCAGCCGCATGGTAAGCAGACGGTAACCATAACAGGTTCAACTCCCACCCTCGCCAGAGTCGCCAGTGTTAAAAACTTTATATTTGAAATCCGAACGTTTATGTAGATATTCTAAAATAGCAAAAACAGCAGATCGACAGATCTCCGTAAACGAGATGGTGTGTCTTGATGATTTTTGTTGCGCGAAAAAAAAAGAAAAGCGTTCAGCATTGGTTCTCAAAGTGGGGTCCGGGGACCCCCAGGCCAGGGGAAAATGTTATTATTAAATATGGCTATTTTAACTTTTTAATGGATCCTACAGTCTGATAAAAGTCCCCAAATACACCAGAATACTGGAAATTACTTCTAGGCTACTCTGTAAAAAAAAAATCCGGGGGGGGGGACCCCCAGCGTGGTCAAGAGCGCCCCCCCCCCGGACGGTCTGAGATTGGCAGGTATGGCACACATACAACAACGCCCAAACGCCGTGTATACGCCGTCCATACGGCGTCCGAGTCAGACGTGAGTCGACGTCGTTTCAACGTATTTTTTGCAAATTAGCTGCTGACTGAGGCTCTTACTCGGACGTCGTATGGACGGCGTATGCACGGCGTATGGGCGTTGTATTGTGTGTGCCCAGTGGGTAAAGAGATATCTCGCAAAACGCTGATGGATGGATTACTGACAATGAATTACGAAATGGTAGAACCCCCCCCCCCTCTAAATTCAATAAAGCTAAGATATGATTGCTATTAACTAAATAGAGAGTGAGGTTCCCTTAACTACCATAAAGAACATAAAGTAAAGCAGGCTAAAATGATTGTGTCAGGCGCCATAGAGTTAAAAAAAAAATAAGGATGTCAACCAGGCAGGGACATTGCCTGGTATTATTATTTTTATTTATTTTTTGATATAAATACATTTGACTACAAAAGGCAAAAAGTCACGTGACTATCAAGTATTTTGGTCTCATGTTGTTGCCGTGACACCTGCTGGCTGACAAAAGTCAATGCAGGGCTTAATAAACGGCACTGACAACATAATTATTCATGGCATATTTTTATTGTGTATGTTACAGGTAAATTGGCATTCCAGGTAAATTGGAAAAAGGGCGCTTGTTTTCACCGCCCCCGGGCAATTCTGTAGAACCAACGCTAGAGGGCAATGAATGCACACTGAATCCACGCTGAATCCACACGCATGCACATGCGTGTGTGCGTGTGCATGTGTGCGCATGCACACGCATGTGTGCACACGCGTGTGCGTGTGTGCATACACAGTTGCGTACACATGCACACGCACACATGTGTGTCGTCGTGGACACTGGATAGTAACCATAGACTGTATGATAGTAACCCATAAAAAGATTTATTCTCCCCCATCGGGTTACAACTCGGACGGCGCTGATTCGAATCAGCAGACCTTCGGCCGGTCGGCGCGGGCTCCAGGCGCGAGCCTCCTCGGCCTCAAGCTCTGCTGAGTCGGCGCGCCTCCGTCATGGACAATAACTATTATCACGTGCGGTCCGCGTCGCATCAAAGCCCCGCATCGCGCCGCCACCTCCTTCTCCTCCTCCTCGCGCCGCCTCTTATCAAAGCCCCGCTTCGCGCCTCCTCCTCCTCCTCGCGCCGCCTCGTATCAAAGCCCCGCATCGTGCCTCCTCCTCCTCCTCGCGAGCCTCGCGCAAAAAACCCTGTCTCGAAAAGCCCCGCCTCGCAGCCCCGCCCCACGCCTAAAAACAAGCGCTCCCCTTCCAATTTACCTGGAATGCCAATTTACCTGTGACATATTCACCTGTTTCCTAGGCTGTGTGTTTTCCACTTCCTGTCGGATTTCATTGGATATCATTAGTCATCTGACCAGTTTCATTGGATTTCATTGGATCAAATCGATAGGAAGTGGAAAACACACAGGAAGTGGAAAGCCTAGGAAACAGGTGAATACATTATGTAGATACATCACTGATAGCATTCGATGTTGGTGGGGAAATGTAAGGTGTGTGCGTAATGAATCTAAAACTCACCTTTGGACAGAGACGACAGGAGGATTGTAGACAGTGTCTTAACACAGTGACCTTACCAGCTGCCTGCTCAGCATCTGTTTTCCTCCTGCTTTAACTAACAACAAACATAATATATATCAAGATAATTATGCAGTTGAATTTATTTTTGTTTTTTAATACAGGTATGTCGTTGTTTGCTGTGCTGTTGCTTGTCTGGATTGTTTATGGAGACATTTGAGCACAATTTTTTTTTATGATAAATCCATTTGGCTTCTGAAAAGTAACAATCTCAATAGCTCACAGTGTAAAAACACTCTGTACATGATCCAAGGGTCCTGGGTTCAAATCCAATATAATTGTCACACAGATTCTTCTCAGTTCAGTCATGATAAAAACCTTTAGTCATCCTCTGAGAGCCTAGCCCACTTGAATTTACCACCATGCTTGTTGTTATCACAATAGTGGTCAACTCAGGAGGTAGCACAATAGAGACACAGACAGGCATATGATCTGTTGCTGCCAGCCCATATAAGATCTCAACTTGCTCCACACTGTCATGAGCGTCAGCTGTGCATATAATATGGTCCAGCCAAGACGTAAATTATGCATTTCATCCTCTATATATTGTCCAGCAACCTTTATGATAAAGGCGAAAAAAGATAGTAGACCCATGGGGGCCAGATTGCTCAGATGCCGAGGTCCTTGTGTTGGGATTCGATCCCATGATCTTGTGGTCTGAAGTCAAGAGCTCTTCCGACTGAGCTAAAGCTGGGGAACATTGGAGCAGCTGCCTTACAACAAGAAGTCACACTTTCAACTCCCACCCTGCATGGTCAAAAACTTTATATTTGAAATCCGAACGTTTATGTAGATGAATGAACGGGTCAAAAATGGAGAAAGTGCAAACACCAGGTCGACCGCATGGCTCATTTGCATAAGACGTTACCATATTGATTTTATCCCACTGTTGAGGGTTAGGGTTATATTTTATATATTTTATTTAAGACTTACAGTAGGCTGCCTTGCCCCACTGGAATACAGTGACTGATATGAATTAATAATATACTGGACCATATGTAAAATGAAGAATACCTTGTGATGGCAGTGACATTTTATTACAAATAAAATAAAAATAAGAAACAGTGCAGTAACAATACGTTTTCGTATAGCAGCAATTTTGCATGTACAAAATATCCTGAAAAGTAACAGTTTTTGCCATAATGAGGTTTCCGCCCGACAGACAATATAACAATTCTAAAATAGCAAAACTAGCAGATCGACAAAAAAGACCAAGACTCTCCCAACTAAAATCGGCAAGACACACATTGGAGGCCCTCATTGGAAACAAGACCGCAAGGACTTTCATGAACAGACCTGTTAGACAAAGTATTTTAAATGTAACTGTGCTGTTAAATTTTTTTTGCCTAATAAAATATTCAATCAATATTCAATCAATCAAACACCATCTCCGGTTTACTTCCCGTATCTGCATAGTCTCGCGTCTCACTATCTGCATAGTCTCGCGTCCCACTTCACGCAGATAGCTACGCGAGACGCAAGACTACGCAGATACATGAAGTAAACCGGAGATGGTGTGTCTTGCCGATTTTAGTCGGGAGAGTCTTGATTTTTTTTTTATCGATCTGCTAGTTTTGCTATGGAAGGAGTGGGAGCAGGGTGGCTGGGAGTGGGACATACCATATAAATAGGCTATGGGACATTTGGACTGCTCCACTCCTTGTAATAATAATAATAATAATAATAATAACAATTATTATTATTATTATTATTAGTAGTAGTAGTAGTAGTAGTAGTATTAGTAGTATTTATTAGTACCAAAAGTAAAAGCACTCATTATGCATTGCAGAACTTGCAGAAAGCTTACCGAATGGCTGAAATGTATATAGGGCTGAAGTGGTTAATGTATATTTTGTAATAATAATCCAAATCTACAAAGTACCGAGTAACTAAAGTTTTCAAATAATTGTAGTGGAGTACAAGTATAATATTTGCCTCTGAGATGTAGTGGAGTCTGTACTTAAGCACAATTTTGAGGCATTTTTTACCTTGTTGGTGTATTTCCAATTTTCAATACTTTTACTTCTACTCCATTACATCTCAGAGGCAAATATTGTACTTTTACTCCACTACAATTATTTAAAAACTTTAATTACTAGTTACTTTGTAGATTTTGATTATTATTACAAAACATACATTAACCACTTCAACCCTATTTACATTTCGGCCATTTGAAAATAGCCAATCTACAAGCTTCCACCTCTGTACCTCTACTTAAAAAGGAAGGCGATTTCAGATGTATTAATCTCACACCACTCTTCTCTTCGTAGAACTGTCTGTCGTATTTCTATGAACCCTTCTCAATAACAAACTGCATACAATTGCAATTAAGTTTTCAAATTTTCCTTAACGTCCCTTTTTTCATTCCAATATCCAGGTGGTAATGTGTACTCCTTCACAGCGGACTCCTCCAACTACTCTGAGTCTGAGCTGCACATGCTGAGTGAGTCTCATTAGTCATTACAACCCCTGAATTGTACTGCTTGACATTAATGAAGTTCCATTGTCAGGGCACTCCTAACTGCTGTTACCACATAGTGTGTGTGTGCGTGAACGTGTGCGTGAACGTGTGTGTGCGTGCGCGCGCGAGTGTGTGTGTGTGTGTGTGTCCACATGCATCTGTCTTTTCTTCCCTTCATGTTTTTTGATAATTAGTTGTCTTTGTTAGCTTGGCACTGTTGTAAATGAGGATAATGATGTGTGTGTGTGTGTGTGTGTGTGTGTGTGTGTGTGTGTGTGTGTGTGTGTGTGTGTGTGTGTGTGTGTGTGTGTGTGTGTGTGTGTGTGTGTGTGTGTGTGTGTGTGTGTGTGCATGTGTGTGTACTGTATGTGTGTGTCTGTCCCACAGACATGCACAGTGTCATTGTGGTGGTCCTCCCCCTCAGCCTGGTCCTGCTGGTGTTTGGGGGAATCTGCGGACTGGTCAGCTCCATGGCCCGCAGCCCCACCCTGCTCACTGGCACCGCCTCATACTTCTTAGTGTGCAGTAAGTAATCTAATAGTTCAGTTCGTTGAAACAATTCCACCAGTTCTGGCTCAATCGTGCCGCCCGACGTCTTGCATCAGAGTCTGGGCCTGGCTGGTAGGTGATGTCTTTTCTCAGCGTTGGCTAGTTTGGAGAAAAGGGCGATTCTGGGATGCATTGACGACAACAAATGTAACTCCAGTCCAGTCCACTTACCTTGTTTTTCCACACACTCATTCTCTTTTCCGTTTACCCCTGTCTTCAGACTTCTAGGCTGTCTTCAGACCTTCAGGCTCTTACATAACACAGGGAGAAAATTGGATTTTCTTAGTAGTCTAGGACCTGGCTAAGATATGTATGCACTTCATTTAGGAGAGAATATCTCAACTGTTCTTGGCTAATTTGACCCCAGGGAACAACTTAGGAACTGTGACTAATTCTCTATCCGGGACGAAATACCCGAAAATGACCACGCCCTTTTTAAAATGACCATAACCGGTGCACTACTTCCAACATGGCTCTATCTGCTAAACCGTTGGAGCTACAGATGAACTGAGGTGCTCAAAATGTTCAGAATACTTATATTTAGGGAAACATAGTAAAGTGTAATATTTCTAATTTGATATTTTATGACAGAACAGCTAAAAAACGCAAAAGAAACTGCCAACATATTACAGTCCAGGGCTATAATTTTGTGTGAATCAGTCTAGAAGAAACTAAATTGATGTAACCCAGGGCATGCTCTAATGATTTAGCAAGGGTACCTGAGCTATTTAACGCTCTGGGTCATCATTGTGGCCAAATCCAATATGGCCACCACCTGAAAAAGGTTTTGGCTAAAGCTTTGAACCAGATGAGCTATAAATGAGCAAACTTGGTGTCTAAATCATGTTTTTTGACAATTAGAAACATGTTGGAATGCTTATCTTTATGACTGGGTGTGGCTGGACCTCCATTTTGCATATTTCAAAGAAAGAAATGGAGGATGGCGCAAGCTTTACTGGCATCTGCAAGATGGGTCCAGTACGGTTCCCAGGTTCTGACATGCTGAATCAGTGCAGCTTAGGTGGGAGGAAGGTTCTCAAGGGACCTGGTACCATTTGACCAACATCAGCCTTCCCTGACTATGGGAAAAGGAGTGCAGGTATCTCAAAGAAACTCTGGTCACCCTTACTTTGGAGCCTGAAAAGATCGATTTTCCATGTCCAAAGATTGGAGTATATGGTCATCATCATATACTGTACGGCAAGAGCCGTGGTGGCCACAGCAGAGTAGATGAATCCTGACAGTGGCTTTTCTCAGTCCCTCAAGAACATTCCTCCCACCCAAGCTGCACTGATTCAGCATGTAAAAACTGCTGCAGACCAGCTCCTATTGGAATCAGACAACCTCCGTCCAACAAAATATCCCAGATTTCAAATTGGGCTGGTACTGGGACTCCATGACTAGTGTGAACCTTACTGGACCTATCTTGCCAGTAAAGCTGTTGCTGTTGTAACACCAAGACCATAATGTGATATAAACATTATTGTAAACAATTCTATACACCTTTGACTATAGTACTGTATGATATCATACTAGTCAATGGTGTATAGAATAGTAATACTATTGTATAGTTGACTCCCACAATGGTTATTTACAGGATTCCCCCATCTGCACTTTAGGCGGATGTACGCGTCGCACCGCAACGCGTTGTGAGCTTGTAGATCTGCTATTTTCAAACATATTAGTACTTTTACTTTTGGTACTTTAAGTACATATATACCAATTATTTTGTACTTTTACTCAAGTATTTTTTTTATTCTGGACTTTTACTTGTAACATTGCAACATTGATACTTTTACTTAAGTAAAACATTTCCTCCAGTACTTTTTCCACCATTGAACATCATCATGCAATGACATTACAATGTCATCATCACACCCATGTCATTTTCTTTTTAAATGAATTGTCGAACACAAAATATCAGTTTAGCTGCTTTTAACAACCGATCAACTAGCTTTCTAGTAACATCCGCAGAACATTAGTTGTGAACTCTGATTCAGGGCGGAGCTGCTGTGTGAAATGATTCGCTGGACCGTACATCTGAAAGAAGGGCCACATACACACTTCCTCTCTGCTGTGGTGGTGGAGGACAAGCTGTACTGCTTTGGAGGAGACTTTGGAGATGTTCACATCTTCAACACAGTCTCTTTATGCTGGAGGAAGTTGACCCCAGTGGCACCTGCAAGAGTTCCCTCCGTGCGTGAGGGACAAACAGTTGTGCTGATAGAAGATACAGTCTACATCTGGGGAGGCAGGTGCAGAGAGGAGTACTGCAATGTGCTTTATGCATTTGATGTCGACACCCACAGATGGTTCAAACCCAGGGTTTCCGGGACTGTTCCACAGGGGAGGTTCAACCACTCAGCCTGTGTCTTGGAGAAGGTCATCTTTATCTATGGAGGATACAACCAGCTGACTGGATACACTAATTATATCTACAAGTTGGACACCAGCACAATGGTCTGGTCTTTAATTAACACCAGAGGAACTCCACCACCTGGTTCATCACGTCACTCTGCCACCATCATCGGGTCAAAGATGTTTGTATTTCAGTGAATATGGGGGGTACAAGAACCAATCCTCAGAGTATTTGACACAGAGACCACCTGCTGGCTGAACACACCTTCTGCACAGCCTCTTTCAGAAAGATGCTGGTGTCATCCATCATTTACCTACAATGGAGAGCTGTACATATTTGGTGGTAACTGGAGCTTCGAACGGACCTTCGATCTGTGGAAATTCAATCCAAAGACCTTCTCCTGGAAGGAGGTTGAGCTCAGGGGGAAAGGACCAGGTCCAGGTCCAATATATAACATTTGCTGTTGCATGATGGGAGATCGTGTCATCCTCCTTGGAAGAGACAACACTACCACTGAGGACCTGTATATCTTAGACTTAAGTCCTCATTTGAAGACACTATGCAAGCTAGCAGTTATTCAGTACGATCTGGAGCAGTCTGAACTCCCACACAACATCAGGTGGGAGCTGGCAGCCATGACAGCCAACAACAAAAGCGCAGGTCTCCGGCAGGCCAGGTTGCCTACCCAGCACCCATAAACTTTGTCATAGCCAATTGCAATGGACTATGACGAATCTGACGTATACGTCACAGCTAGAACAAGGCTGTGCATGGCACTGGGGGCGTGTTCTCTCCTCCGCGTTATCAGTGCCCATACCCTAGGTGGGGTTGGCGAAAGGGTCTTTCTGTGTGGAGTTTGCATGTTCTCCCCGTGTCCCCTAGGGTAGTTAATACCCTCACAAAAACATGCAGTAATCCTGGTCACTATACTGCCTCCCCCTGGTCAGACGGGGCGCCTGATGGAGGGGAAAGGAACTGGTTGGAATAACGTGTTCCTTCCACACGCTACATCCTACCGGGGAAACTCCCCCGTCAGGTGATAAGAAGGCTTGTTAGCTCTCATGCATTGAAGGAGGCATGAGCTCGGCTCTGAGCTCTCCCTAGGTTGGCAGAGGGAGTGTAGTGCCCAGGATTACTTAGATAATTGGCACTGAGTGAAAAAATGGGGTTACAAAATTGTGGGATAAAAAATGTGTTAAACAAATGATAAAATAAAAATAAAAAGGAAAATGTGCTCCTCGGAGCTAGGCGAGTACTGTTCCTGATTAATCCTGTCTTATCTATGACCAATGTTAGCTTGGCTGAGACGGACACACACACGGAGGGTAAAACTCTCCTGGCGGAGACAAAAATCACACCCCGTGTGAAGTGAGCGGTGTTATTTAGAAACAACAGTGGTCATCACAGTGATGGAAGCTCACTTAAAAAAAAAATGCTTTTTTGAAGTGCGTGGTGCTATTTATAGGTTATTATTTCATCATGCGTCTCGCTAGCCAATCAAAGCAAAGGGTCTGAATAGAGTCAGCCAATCACGGTACAATATTACATATTGTCACGTGTCACCGCCTGGGAAGCCAAAGGTCCCAGGTTTGATTTCCCGGCCTGAGTAATATGTGTCGAAGTGTCCAAATTATTATAATTGGGCCGCTTCGCGGCCCTCACATCTAGGCCCTATCAGAGCACTGATCAACATTCTGTGGCAAGTTTCGTGGCAAAGGAGTGATCGTGTGTTGAGCAACCCCGGAGGTACATTGGTGGTCATTTCAATTAAAGTAGTAGGAAGTAGGATACCTATAGTAGTATAGTATAGTAGTAGGACCTATAGTAGTATAGTATAGTATAGTTGTAGGAGTAGTAGGAGTAATAGTAGTAGGACCTTGGCCACCTCTGGGGCCAAGGTCAGTAGACAGGACGAACAGGAAATAGCCATAGATTGCAACAGAACTCAGTAAGGATGTTTAGAGCCCGGAGATGATGTCATCACTTGATAATAACAGAAACTATACTACACTTCGGGGGGGCGCTACGTTGCGGCCCTCACACTACGCAACACAGCCGATCCGACCGATATGCCCATACAGAGATCTCTGTATCTGTCATTCCATGTCCCTTTTATGCCCATACTTTATATGGAGATCCCTGATGTCATCAGTATATGCCCATACATGGGCAGGTGACGAGGTTATGTCCGAGTCATAGTGTCTTTCTTTCTCTATTTAGACGGGACAATGCACATTAATGAGCTCGTTTTCACCAAAAACGCAATTTGAGAAAAGAAATCCGAGAAATAATGTATTATATATATTTTAAATCTGATAACATTGTAGTGGACGGAGTGAAAATGTTCTAGACTACGTCAATTCCGGGTGTATCCTTCTCTCGAAATCAAGGCGTCATTCATAGGTTGGCGAGGAGCGCCCTCTAGCCAGTATTACATTTTATGCTGAGCATTGTTGAACATACTGTATTAGCTGTAGCTGTAGGCCTATCATCATAGGAATTAGTTCTACTGTTAAATCATTCTTGTTTCGATACAATTACATCGTAAGATAGATTGGTTGTTTCATAACATAGTGGCCATATTTGTGATAATCAAATTAGTGTCCTCTAGATGGATTAAATCATAAAGATAAGCATTCAAGCATGTTTCTAATTGTCAAAAAACATGATTTAGACACCAAGTTTGCATTCATAGCTCAAAATGTGGTTCAAACGTTATAGCCAAAACTTTTGTCAGGTGGCGGATATATTGGATTTGGCCACTATGATGACCCTGAAGGTCGCTGGCTCGGGCGCCCTTGCTAAATCATTAGAGTATGCCCTGGGTTACATCTGGGACAAATGTGGTGCTCTTAGATTGATTTGCGCAAAAATATCCCTATGGCCCTGGACTGTAATACATTTTTAGCGGTTTCTTTTAGCTGTTCTGTCAAATATTTACACTTTACTATGTTTCCCTAAACATAAGTATTCTGAACATTTTGAGCACCTCAGTAAATCTGTAGCTCCAACGGTTTAGCAGATAGAGCCATGTTGGAAGTATAATGCACCGGTTATGGTCATTTTAAAAAGGGCGCTGTCATTTTCGGGTATTTCGTCCCGGATAGAGAATTAGTCACAGTTCCTAAGTTGTTCCCTGGGGTCATATTAGCCAAGAACAGTTGAGATATTCTCTCCTAAATGAAGTGCATACATATCTTAGCCAGGTCCTAGACTATAGCATGTTGGCTGAGAAGTGCAAAGAGTGAGGAAACACTGAAGAGCTGAGCAAACACTGTAACATGCCAAACAAGGTCAGATTACTTGGATAGTCTTGACCACAAAGAATGCCAACTACCCAGTACAATAGTACAGTATACTATAAGAGAAAGCTCTTACCCTTTCAGCATCATTCTCCCTATGCTTTTCTTTGACAAGTGCAATGTGCTGCTCCAGAAACGTGTGGAATTTGGAAAGGCTTTTAATCGCCCGATTGTGGCCTTAAAGTGTTAAATCCTGCTTGACAATGACAAACTTGACAAGGCCTTATGTGACTCTTGCATTTGAAGGGCAAGGATGACTAAATGAACTGTGAATTTTAGCTTTTCTAGCAGCGGGTGTGGCAATACTGGCAATATCAGTCCACTTGGCCAACACATTGGTCCCAAACAACATATCTCAAAAAACAACTGGCTGGATTGCCATGGAATTTAATGTGCATCTTCATGCTCCCCAGAGTATGAACCTTACTGATTTTGGTGATCTCATGGCCTTCCCTAGAGCCACCCTTATAGACCAAAATGTCCAAGACAAGATATCTCAAAACTCTAATAGGCGGATTGCTGAACCACATTGGTCTAGTTAGGTTTTTAAAACATTCTTAAATTCTCATGAATTCCCTATGAAGTCCCCATAATTGGAATGGGAAGCAGTCTGAAGCTTTACAGGTGCTCTTTTAACAGCAACACGTTGCTTCATGTGGATACAATAAAACTGCCCTCTATAACCAGTTTTGGAGAAAATGGCCTTTTAAGTGCCTTGCAAAAGGCAGCTGGTCTGGGGAATCAAACCGGCAACGCTTTTGGTCACAAGCCTGTTTCTCCTACTGTATGTCTGGGCCACCTCCACCCTACGCTGTGAAGGCGAAGGTGGAAGGAAGACGAATGCGTGAGGTGAATTTGTTTACCTATTAAACACTGAACAGTTTTGCATCTGAGCTAATTTCAACCCAGAGTGTCCGAGTACAGGCTCTATGGCTTCCTGCAAACATCCCAGTGTCATGCTCCAATCAACACCTTATGACACTGATAACGGAGGCCCTTGTGTGAGAGAATCCACTAACTAACCCCTCTAACCCTTTAATCAGCAGCACATGGAGGTGTATGAAATGGAATCAAGGCGAGAATTAGATTGGACCTGTCTTGTGAATTTTGCACGCCATCTTACTGCATGTCCCATCTTGTCCTTGACACCCTGCCGCTACCCAGGCTTGGGAATGCTTTCCTTTTGATGCCAGTGTTTCCACTGCTTATCTCATTTTATAATTTGTCTCTTAACTCAATTCACTTTAGTTGATCCGGTGAACCTTTCTTGATCTTCTAATGCCTCTGACTTTTCAGACAGGCGCATGCATGTGTGTGACTGTTTGTGTTTTATCCGTGTTCCCTGACAGAACGAAATTTACTGAAACCTTTAAGCTAATAAAACGCTGACATGAACAAGATCTTCAGTGTTAGCAGCCAGACGGGGGGATGTAGAAAAAGAAAAATATCCATATATCCATTATCTTACGGTACACTACCATTAAATCACACCTTTATATATACCAGGTATGCTTGATTAGGCATTAAAAATGTTTTTATTAATTGCTTCCATTGCTGCCACTAAGGTAGGTTGGTTTTATTTGCTCTAACATGGCAACCAATATTTTCCAAAGGCCAATAAACAGTGGGATAAGATATTTGGTTGTATCCATACATGAAACTGTGGATATCAACAAGGTTTATAGTAACAGCATGTAGCCTATTAGTTTAGCAGAGATAGTCAAAAAGATACAAAACATGGTATAAAACTCTGCCATGTACAGAATGTACAGTAGTATCAATAGGGTGACATGCTATGTATAGCATATAGTTTGTAGCATGTAGTTTTGTTTGATCTATACCAATTCTTTATACAGCAGAAAATGTGACCATTCATCCAAGTCAGTGGACAGTGGACACACACTTTATATGCAACAGCAACCTAGAAACAAACAGCCTTACTAACAATATTAACATATTGTGCGTGTGTGCGTGCGTGCACACTCTGTATCTCTATACTTCCATCTGTTTGCTGTGAACTGTAGGCCTGTCAGAATTATTACACAATCGCATTTATTTGAGATCGTACTTATTTCGCATAATTTTCTGAATTGTTTCCACTCATCTGGAAACGATTACATTTACAGTGCCAAAAACACAATGAAATCATTAAATAGTTGTATTTGTACAACCATTAATCGTCAACTAACATTTAACGATCGTGACAGCCCTGACTGTGTATGTCTTCTTTGGAGGATTATGGTTATTTAAGTCAAATGCATCATATGTGTCAGTGCATTTCCTTTTGATCTTGAGATATCGCCCTGTGACGTGGGATATTCTGTGGCTCAGATGTTATTGTTCACTCTTAATATGTTAAATTTGATGAGTGGGCCTCTTTTGTGGTTTCTACTCTGAGTACTCTGATGATGGCTCTGATCTAAAATAACTGTGTTGTGGTAGGATGTACGTACTCGTACATGTATGCTTGTGCATATGCATGAATGCGTGTCTGTGTGCATTGTTTGTGCCCACACAGTCACACAGTGACACACTGCTTTATGTTTCAACATTGTCCTGCATTACACATCATTTTCACACTGGGGACAGTTTGCTCTTGCGTCATAATATTTGAGTATGACATAAGCACAGTAAGAGAAAATGGTCGCTGTGTGAGTATGCTCAATGTCCTCCCTTTTGCATTAGGCCTGCTGACCCTGTGCGGTGTGAGCCTGTACATAGTGTACTCTTACCAGGCCCTGGCTGAGACGAAGAGACGGGTGGGGCCGGAGTACCTGGCTCTTGTCAGCACGTCCTTCGGCTGGTCCCTGGGCCTGGCCTGGCTCTCCTATGTCCTGGAGGTCCTCACTGGCCTGCTGCTCCTCATGGCTGCCCACACAGCCAGGCTCCAGCAGTTGGCCATGGCCTAATGTAAACCTGGAAATGGATGCACGTTGTAGGACATTTCGACAGCACTGAGCTGCCTCTGGGCATTGGAACTTGTGTGGCTAATACATTGCTAATCACTGGTCGAGTTATTGTACACAGGTACAGAAGCGAGATATACGTATAAAGGATGTGATTGAGAAAGGAGACTGCTACCTTGAAAGTGAAAGGAACCTTTTCTTATTAAAGTATTTTTTTGTCCTCAGTATCATAAGCTGTGATGTATTTTAAAAGTTATTTAAGTCAAAGATTGTTCATTGGAGCCCAAACTACAGTACTTGGATATGAACCACATGAACCCCAGTGTCCCTATTCTGGGGGCGAACAATCAGCGAAAACAGCCGGTCTACAAGCTCTGCGAAGATATTTAGTAGAGGTAAAATAGGAGTGGGCCTACTATAATATAGTATATAGGTGACTATTAGGTAGCCTACTGTATATAGGGTTTAAGTGGTTAAGAACTACAGCAGCAGAACAAGTTCTCCCCCTTGTGGTGAGAACTGAAATGACATTTCATTGCACAATGCTTTTGTTAATTGGTAGGAACTTTTACTCTGTGCCAAACATAATTAATATGCTTATTGGTTTATAACTTTTGTTTTGAGATTGAGGTGAATTTTCTTCAGATTCCTACAGTTTGTACAATCTTTTCTTCGAGCTTTTTTGAGTCATTGTCACTGTATTTTACATTGAAATATATGAGTATCAATAAATGTGTTTATTGTACTGCATGTAATGGAACAGTGATGAAGACTGCTATGACACCACAAACCAAACCTAAAAAAGTAGATTATATACATATGTGTTAAGCCATATAAACATTTTCATTGACTGTGCATTGTCCTTTTCATGCTACGTTGATGTGTATACAATTGCTGTAAAACAAAAAATCATCTGGTTATATTATTTGATGAAAACAGACCACTGAAAGGGGACATTGTGACAAATGACTCAATCCTTCTTGAGAGCCTCTTATCTTTTGTGACCAGGTGATGTCACTAAGGACAAATTGTACTCAAATAAAGTAATATACACTTTACACCTGTGGTTCCCAAAACAGTATGCCACGAGACAATTGTGATAACCACACATTATTGCAATATACAACTATACACAATGTTGTGAATTTATTTAATTTACTATATCAGTAATCTGAGTTCCCAGAAGTTTTTGCCAGCTCTCGCATACAAACGGGAGGGGCGAGGAAACTATCAGTAACCTACTTTTTGCACATTCATTCCCCAATACAGACTGGCAAATGATACTCACAAATATATTTAAAACCTATTTGTCATTAGTAAATAAAAATAAACATTTAAGAATGATAACTTGTTATAGAAGATATTTTGCACAAATATGAATACAGCTGTGGCTTGATTTACCCTTTGATGTGCCTTGGCGGACAAAAGCTTTAAAAAAACATCGATTTACACCATGCTGCCCAAATGTACCAAGTAAGTAGATAAAGAAAATAAATGAGACAAAATATTATACATGGTCATTTATTTATTGCAGAAAAGGATCCAATATTGCAGATCTGTGAGTGACAAAAGTATACAAAACTCTAGGAGTTTAATTCATTATTTTTAAATATTTAACACACCTGATTTTAATCTCACGTTGAAATTAACCCAAAATCCTAGAGGTTCACATACTCTTGCCACTAACAGATATGGAATTTTGTCTCAATGGTTTAATTGGGTTCTCTTTATCTACATTTAGGACTTCACAAGGCTTTGGGAGTATGTAGTGTAAAACAGTAGTTTTGAAACCTTTTGAACACTTTCATATTTCAAATAACTAATTTACGCTACTATGAAATTAAAATCAACTCATTGAATTGACAAATTGTTAAGGTGTTTCTCAGGGTTTTATTTACAGTATAATAAAAATCGAATTACTTCCCCTCAAAGACAATGTTTTGAAAAAAATGTATTTGTGACACACCACCACTCGGAACGCATAGCATTTTTTAAACCAGAAAAATGACATTAAAAATACACTAACTGAAGTACTCTGTGTTTAAAAGTACCGTTTTATTTCATGTTTATTTCAGTATTTAAGTTCATCATTAGGAGTACTTTGTAAGAAGATAGTTTGATCAATCTTGTCCACGTTAAGAGCGAGAGGACATGCTCATCGATGTAGCTACTTACCAGCATCCCCCAGTAGCAGCCATTTGTTACCATGGGAACCACAAAGTCTAAATTGAAAAGCGGGTGTAAAGCAACGAGCAAGGACACTGCAAGTACACTTGCAGAGAAGGAGAACAAAAAGTATTTGAATAGCAGCACTTTTGAGGCTGGTTGAATTAGCTAGAAGGTCAGAGGCAGGAAGCATATTGAATATTGAACAATAGCAGGGAGTGGATGTGAACCTCTGCAAACAACATGGGTCTCTGGTCCTGCCGTTCCCTGTGTGCTGTCTATACACAGATAACACACTCACACTCTCTCTCTCTCTCTCTCTCTCCCTCTCTCTCTTCGTCACCATCACCTCTCGCAACAATAAATACTTTTCTATCAGGTTTCCATAGCAACTTTAACATATCCTGCGAGTACTTTAGTGCAATGAACCTCACAGATCCCTCACATGAAGGAAGAAAGTGGATGGAAGAATCGGGCGGCATCTTAGCTCTGCCTCACTGGTGGGAAAAGAAGACAGAACTAAAGGATTACATTTGTTTTAGTTACATGTAACTAACTCCTGCTCCAGAGCGCCACATGACCTTAAACATCTACCAACTCAGCTGAAAAGGTCTTGTGGTGGCATGGTGCTGGTACTTCACCTTAGGAGTGAGTTTTTACACCAAGTTTACTCCAAGGGGACAAATTAATCAGGTTACACATAATACAGACACTAACGCCAATTGTCTCATTTATATCACATAACGATGTGAATTGGTTATCATCAAAACAGTCCACCGCCAGAACGAGTTGAACTAATGAGCGATTGAGTGAGGTGGTTCTCCATACTGATCAATGTATGATCACAGTGCTTCTCAGTCCTATTTGTCTATTGCTATATACAGGAACTGGGCAACAAAATACCTGTATAAACATAGAAAACAAAGACGTTTGACAGATTTATGGACCTCTTTGATGCAGTGCATAATTATCATTTCAAATATAATAAACCACAATGCAGTGAATTAACACATTTGCTACAAAAAAAGGGATTACAACTGAAACATCACCCCCAGAATAAGTTTTACTTGCTGTTTACTGGCTCCAATATTGACCGACTTAAGAGTTCACAGTCAGACACCATCCTAGAGAACAGCTTCATGTCCTACTGTACATGTATGTTATCCAGAGATTAACTTATACAATGTATTTTTTTCTCCATTTACTGGCCCTCTTTCGGCATGATCCTCATATTAACATGGACAGATTCCTGAAAGCATAACCTTGTCAGACCCCACGAAATCTGACAGATTAATGTAAAATTACATTCTGTGACATGTGATCTTCTCGGTCTTGCAAAGACAGAACAGTCAGGAGGCTAGTGGACAAATGCACATGACGACCTCTCACTTTCATTGAGATACAGTATATTGACACACATACGATGGAACAGGCTTCTATTCCAGTATTTCATTCCTATGACTCTCTTTCCCATAGCTTCCTCTCTTCGTCCGTCGGTTGCCCATCAATTGGATCGTTGAGAGCCATCTGAACCCCTCTCACACCTGCCCAGTCTGAGGTCAGTGCTTACAGATTATTCAACGGATACATACTGGGGTAACCAAGCCGCATCAGTACGTTAAGACCCCACAGAAAGATCCACACAGCGGCACACCCAGGTCTACTCATCGTTTTGACGATAGGCTAGTAGCCTCCCGTGCGCGGCACTTTTCTGAAGAACGCAAACGGAAACGCAGGTCCAATGTATCAACCAGGCAAGCAGACCTTGCCTGCGAACAGCAGTCCCACTATGGTGAAGAATATTGAGAGAACAAACAGCACATAGGAGGAACCCACCACCGTGTTGTTAGGGAGCTTGTACGGCTGACCTCCCACCTCATTGATGTAGAAGCCTATCGGGAATATGAGTGCTGCCATGCAGAATAGAACCACTGTGGACGAGAGACAGTGAGAGAGACAGAGGTGGGGAAAGAGAGATGCCGTTTGTTAGAACAAAGTTGAGAACACAATGTGAAACATTCTGTTTGTTATGTACCGGTACGTATACATATGATCCAATGCAACTTCATCCACAACGTGGAGCACCTGCAATCACAGTTATACCAAAACTATTACAAGTACATCAACAATAACAAAGAAACTCAGAAATGAACGAATGTTATTCAATGCCTGTGTGCATGTCTCGCTCTGTCTTTAGGGTGGTAAAAACCCCAGTTGCTGCTCCTCACTGCAGCTGCTAATACAAACAGGCTCCATCTCAGCTCATAAAAATAGAAACAGCTCCATCTAGGACAGCTTTCAAGCAGCCACTCAGACAATGAGATCCTCCTCCTTATTAAAAGCTAAAAGCTTCTTTCTTTTTTTTACTGAAATTATGAGCATGCATGCATGCATGCATCACAAAATGTTAACATCAAATGTAATGTCCATTACACTAAGGCTGCACAATATGGCTTATGAATAAATACATCACAATTTCAGTTTCCACAGTTTTTTTTTGTGGAAACTTTTGAATTAAAATCTGACAGGTCTAAATGGGCCTTAGGTCTAAATGGGTTTTAAATGGTCAGCTTCTAAAGTTTCTTTTTTTTTACTTAATTTTTTTATCCCACGATTTTGTAACCCTATTTTTTACACCCAGTGCCAATTGTCTATGTAATCCTGGGCACTACCTTTCCTCTGCCAACCTAGGGAGGCCAGGGCCGAGCTCATGCCTCAATGCATGAGAGCCAACTGACCTTCTTGTCACCTGACAGGGGAGAGTTTCCCTGGTTGGACGTAGCGCGTGGAAGGAACACGTTATTCCAACCAGTTCCCTTCCCCTCCATCAGGCGCCCCGGCTGGCCAGGGGGAGGCAGTATAGTGACCAGGATTACTGCATGTTTTTGTGAGGGTACCTACCCTAGGAGACACGGGGAGAACATGCAAACTCCACACAGAAAGGCCCTTTCGCCAACCCCACCTAGGGTATGGGCACTGATGACGCGGAGGAGAGAACACACCCCCAGCGCCCACAGCGTCCCCTGCGGGAATCGAACCCAGGACCTTCTAGCTGTGAGACGACAGCACTACCGACTGTGCCACCGTGCCCCCCAGCTTCTAAAGTTTCAACATAATTACCGTAAATCTCATCATTGAACAATACAACTTGGGAATGTATTACCATTTACTAAACCAAAGGACCAGTTACCAAAACCAGCAATATTTTTGTATTTAATCTTCATCATTTTGTTGTATGTTATTCATGTATGTCATGTGTGTATGATATTCAATAATGATTCAGAGGAGGGCTGTGTAACAAATGGACACATTACCCAGGGTAGGGAAGGGAGACCTACTTCCAGTAAAGGCGACCCAGCGTGCGTAGCGCGTGGCCTCTCGCCGCCAGTGTGACATCACCAGCAGGCCACAGGTGACAGTGAGGGAGATGATGCCCAGGATGATGAAGAAGAGGGTGGTCACCCACTCCGGGGGGAGACTGGGGGGGATGCAGACCCGCTCCCGTCCATGGATAGTCTGACACTGACGCACAAGACCCACCGTCAGAGAGCCTAGAACCAGAGAGAGAGAGAGAGAGAGAGAGAGAGTGGGAGAGGGATAAAGAGGGAGAGGGTGGGACACACACAGAGAGAAAGACGGAGGAAGAGACAAAGAGAGAGTGAGGGAGGGAATGAAGAGAAAAGGAAAAAGACAGACATTAATTTTAATTGTTTTTATTTATTTGATGATTATTACATTGTCACTCATTACCTTTTTAAACAGTCCAGTGCAAATACAAAAGCTTCTTGTGAACTCTCTTGGTTGTTTCATAATGAGTGCGGACGATTGTGCGCCCATGACATCATTTATCAAGCAGGCCGACATGTCAGCTGGGCATGTTTCTCTGTATTCCACAGAGGGAACAGAGACCTAATCACCTCCCAGATGACAAGATTTGTGCTCTGGGGCCAAGGACTGAAACAACCGCAATCCAGCAGCAACCAATGGATGGATGGTTCAGGGAGCTAGAGAGACAGATGAGGAGCGAATGGGACGGACAGGCGATCTACCTCTCAATCGATGGAGTGTAAACAGGTACACAGAGGTAGAAATGAGGGGCGAAAAAGAGAACGGGAAGGAAAGGGGATAGAGAAAGAGGAAGAAATGGACACGAGAGGAAGAAACAAGAGAGAGAAAGGGAGGAAAGAGACGGACAGAGTAGTGAGACTCACAGAGCTCCCAGGCAAATGGACAGGAAGAGCCCACAGACCAAGAGAGAGGGGAGCGAGAGACAATGGGAGAGAGCAAAAGACAAAGAAAGACAGCAAGGAAAAAGAGAGAGAGAGACCAATAATTGAAAGTCAGTCTGAAAGTCAATGGAGTGCAGGAGGAGTGGAAAGGACCAATCAGTGGTTCCATGTCAAGATGGTGAGTCACTGGCTGAGACAGAAACTCATATGTGCTCTTAAAAGGCCTGGTGGGTCCAATTAGAAAGACCTCCACTCCACACACGCATACACATCTTGTGTCTGTGTGTGGTCATGGTCTGTCCATTATGCATCTATCCTGTTGTAGGCTATTCATACTAAATTCCTTCTTGAACTTCTCACAGCTGAACAACAAACAAAACTCTCGACTGACAAACTACCAGATGATTCCTTTTCTAACAGCTGATGATGACAGAGAAAATTGTTCAATGTCAGTGGAGCGAAAAAGAACTATTCGTTTTGATCAAGCAAATATAAATGATTAATTGTGCAATGGGCTGCATCTGCACACACACACACACACACACACACACACACACACAGTAACCCCACCCTGGCTGTGAGACCCAGTGGAGATAGAGAAAGCATCTGCTCTCAAGGCCCCGGCTGCCTGACTACAAAGGACTCCTCACAACAGCTTATATCATGTCATGAAAGATGAAGCCCAGTTTTTTACTCTGTTTATACCTTAAATTCAATTCATTCTTTTTTTCTCACTCTTTATATTTATTTATCCAGTTACCCACTAATTGTCTTGGCTATTTTGAGACACCTTGTTTATATACTTCAGTACATAGTATGTAGAAAAAGAATAAAAATAAAGAATGTTTAAAAAAAACTATAATGATGCCCAGAATTATCCTCCTATCTTACAATTTGACCAAATAAAGTCCTTACTAGTTTGTCCTGCCTTCTCTCAATAGTGGTTGCTAATGTTGACGAAACTGTTGATTGGCTAATGTGGTTCATCTGGGAGTTCAAGTTCCTTTTACTGTTGTAGTCATTGGAAGCTGTTGTGGGGAAACAAATCAAACGCAGGTCTGCATTCATTGCCTTTGGGTGACCCTCTATGGACAGCATGTTATGAGAGAAAGCCTAAATATCCCATACAATCAACCCTTTTATCTCTTTTATGTCTCATCACAAGACAGTTGTTTGTTAAGCAAGAGATAAGGCACAATTTCATTTGAGGAACTTGAGGTTAGCGGTTTACAGTTACATTTAAGTTCCTGAAATATTGTTCATTTTGAGAGTGAGAGAATGTAAATAGTGCTACTGTGTAACTCTCCCACAGAATGTACAGAATAATTATAAGCTGATATTCAGCTAGGACTTGAGGTGCGTTGTTCAAATCTCATTTCAGAAGATGCATGCCGAGTTTAGAATGAGTAAGCTATAAAACTCCCAAGTGAAAATAAGATTTGGTAACCTAAGTTCCAGCAAGATACTTCAAAATGTCTGTCTCAGGTGGGAACAGTTTTTTAAGAGGGCAGTGTGTGTGTGTGTGTGTGTGTGTGTGTGTGTGTGTGTGTGTGTGTGTGTGTGTGTGTGTGTGTGTGTGTGTGTGTGTGTGTGTGTGTGTGTGTGTGTGTACGTTCACATCTTTTAAGGGGCTAAAAACAGCACTTCCTGAGTCCCCTTCAGTCCCCCCACAGTTTCAAAACTCACAACAAAGAACCTACTTGAGAGTTGCAGGGTGGCTGGAAAGCACACACACACACACCCACGTACAAAACGCAACCTGCTGCATGACAAAGCCTCAGGGATTATTACAGAGGATAGAATGAACACAGTGGGGAAACAGCAGGTTTGCGTTAAGTGAGACAGCAATGTCACAACAGCGGCTAATGAGCTAAAGTTGTCACCATCTGTGAAACTGCCGTCTAGAGATGATGACTACATTACAAGAGAGAACAATGTGGTGAGCAACAACAAGTGCAATTAGGGATTGAACTTGAACTGGTTGTAGCCTTGTCTCGGACAAAATTTCAGGTTGAAAAAGCCCTTAGCTCTGAGCTCGGTAAAATCTGCACATGGCTTGTTGATAACAAACTGTCACTACACCTGGGCATGGGCAAAACTTCTCCATTCTTTTTGGGCCCTCATAGATTTTTGTGTTATGCTTTTAGCATTATTGTATAACTGTACCTCTGCACCTTTTGCAAACTGTTAAAGTATTCAATCAATCAATCAATCAATCAATGTTAACATTATGAGAAGAACATCACAAGTGTTCTCAGTCCTTGGGGGAGTACACATTCAAAAAGTGCACCCTAACCAACTTTCAGGATGGCGATACACGAGTTAGTCAAAGATGTTTTAGTTCTTCTGCGTAGTTGGTTCTGGGCAGATAAAAAAATGTTTCTCCAGGGTGTGGCACCTATTTTCTATCATCGGTTTGTTGTTCTTTTTCATCCCAATAAATTTTTATTGTAGCCCATAGTCCCTGTCACTGCGAATCCCTACGGTTTGGTCTGGGGAGGATGTAGACAGCCACATATCTCCTCCAATACATTGGCGCTTCTTTTCACCTGACAGTGAGGAGTTTCACTGGGAGGGTGTAACGTAGGCGGGTGTAACGTAGGCGGAGGAACACAATACATCTCTCCCAATTCCGATCCCTGCTGAGCAGGCAGCTCAACCAACCTGCAAGCGACTCCTACAATCACTTCCCACCTGCGAACACGTACGGCCAATTGTGTTTGGTGGAATGCCCAGCCAAGCTGGAGGCACCGTGGAGGAATCAAACCCCAGTCTCCTGGATGTGGCACCTCTTCACATCACAGGAAAACTCCTCTGATTTATTTTTCTAAATTCCTCACAGACGTGGTGAGAAAGCACAACAGAACCAGTGTAGGCGAACACACAGTCTGAGCACCGCCCTGTTGGAACACCAACACCGATTCTGTAATGTTTTTCACTTCTAAAACAAACACCACACAAATGCCTCTAGCCAAGTCAATTTCCGTCATAATTGGGGCTTAGAGAGCCTTAGTTCTCTCAAAGGAAAAGTTTTTCCTTCCCACAAGACCTAATTAAAATTCACTGCATACATCTCCATTTACAAACAACACTTCCCCTGGTCAGGTAATTACCATTAGGCTAATTAAACTGGAACAAGAGCCTTTTAGCTTTGCATCTGCCTGATTTCATACCATGACTTGCAGGATGAAATGGGAGGGCAGAGGCCCTCCCGATAACAAATTGAATTGGGTTTAATTTTGCAGAATGAAAAGGTAGGGCGCCTGGGTCAGTAATCACACACAAACCCTTTAAGATAATTTGGTGGATGGCTGCCTGGTTAATGCAACGCATTCTGCTTATCATTTACTGATTTACCTGCATGACAATTCATGTGGTGGTAAGTTATGAAACACAAAATGCAAGACAAGAACCGTTGACATGAATGTAGTGATATACGCTATTTGCTCTTGCCTATAGTCTATGTGCCTGGCTAGTCAAGTGCACTACTGTGATAATAACTATGTGGTATCTTCAGGTATCTGACAGATTAAGTAGATTGTAACATTTTATCCCCTTTGGGTCTACATTTTTTCTCATCACTGAACAAGTAAACTAAACAGATGAGGAAATGCAACTACAATTCACTAACAATACTGCAAGTTCCACATGGCTATAGCTGTCCATTCTTTCTGTCTATATTGTATATCCCATGCATGGCAGGGTCGGACTCAAACACCCATACACACGTAACACTTTACAATACAAATCTGTTTCAACACTTTTGTCATCTGTCTGTCTTGCCTAGAAACGACACAAAGAAGTGGAGATTCCAAAGTGGAGATTTCTTATTTTTGATTGATTTTATTTCACACTTGCTTTGGCAATGTAAACGTATGTTTTTACAATAAAGCTCCTTTAAATTCAATTGAGTACTTGGGTTCCCAAAAAGGCAAAGGTCCCAAGTAAAAAGGATACCAGGAGACCATTGTATAATGCAAAAAATAAAACAATCACACAAAAGACTTAAAAACATGCACACTACTTGGCAACAGGCTTCGAGTCACAACAACTCTCCCTCCTTGCCAGTGCTGCCTGAGAAAGAGTTTTTGTGACTCCAAATGTGTTGCCGAGTAGTCTGCATGTTTTGTAACTTTTAGTTTAGTTTAGTTCTAGTGCCTAGAAAAACGCTGTAAACTAAAGGATGCAAATTTGAAGGTGTTAAAAGATTTTTGCATTACAGTGGTCTCCCACCCCTACCTTTGTACTTTACATCTAGAAGCGCCTAGACACAGCCTTGAGGGGGTCACAGAATGTGAACATACTGCATAATGACAAACAGAAGGTTGTGAACCACCTTTAGTTCTGTATGCAAAACACAAGAGGTGCCAAGTAACTGCTCAGTAGTTGGAGACAGTTAAACTGGACATTCTGGAGGTGGTGCGGTCGGAAGCTGGACACTGGCGAAGCCCTCCCATCTATGATGAGCTAGCAGAGACAAGGAGCAATTCGCAACCTGGGACAGTCCTTTGTGCCCGTTGCCATCAGGCTCCACAACAGAGCCTGACCCTCATATGAGAAGAACTGAAGACCTACACTGACTACACTGTCTGTTCTGTTCTCTGGGACTACTGACTCCTGCTTGACTAGGTTTTATTTGTCACTGACTCATACAAGTATGTGCAGTGAAATGTTGGTGTGATATGCTCCACAGACTGTGCTAACCAAACACAAACAAGATATAATAACAGGTTATAACAGTTTACAGGGTACACATGCACAATGGACTACTGGGATGTAAATAGTAGCCTACAGAACTGTCACGTTTGCCCAGGACTGCATAATATTCATTGTTGATAGACTGTAGGCCTACATACTTTTGATTGATTGAACACTTTTTGAAACTTAATTCAAAAGGAGAAAAGAACAAAAAAGCCCAATTACTTGTTTCCATTGTGGTCCTTTTGGGGAAGGGAGCAACAACACCAAAACAAAGACAAAACAATACAAAAAACAACAACAATACAAAAACATATTTTCACACAAAAGGGATCAAAATAAAAGTATTTCCACATTAAAGACAAAATAAAAACAGGAAACACGTATTTAAAATTAATCAATATAAAGCAATACTGGGTTAAAAACGAATTATTGGACAACCAGTTTCAGTATACCCATTCATATATTAATTGGCGATAGATATTATGTATATTATGCTTTATGCATATAGACAGATTGTACATTTGTACTTATATTTATACAAAATCTAGTTATTTATAGAATATACGTTCATCTTAATGTTAACTCAGCCAGATCCAGTGCAGATGTATTGTATTTCACGCTGGTGTTGATGCTACGTTTCCAATAAATAACGGTTCATCTAATGAAAATTATTCAGCCTTTTTCATAGTTTATAATAAAGTCTTATACTGAAGGACGGGGGAACTCATACGAGACAGTCCAAACAGCACAATTAACACAGGTTCATGATAGTTATGCATTTGCCACGTATAGGGGGTTTCCAATGCAATGATACTTAGAATAAATAAAGAATAATAACTTGTGCCCTCACCTAACTTACCAGACGATTCCCCCGTGTTGATCCAGTCTGGATTGGCAATGCTGGCGATGGCGAACATGTCTGCGGCCAGGAAGAGACATCCTGATATAATAGTGAGTTTATCCATAGCAGAGAGAGGGAGAGAGTCGTGACCGACGACGGAGCGTGGTGTGTTGCTCCTCTGGAGGTACAAAGGAGGTCAGTTTGTGTTAGCCTCTCTCTATCTCACAGACGGGCTCTTATGTACTCAGTTGCACGGATCCACAACGTTCC
Organism: Gymnoscopelus braueri; assembly: GCF_963280865.1. Classification (NCBI taxonomy): domain Eukaryota; kingdom Metazoa; phylum Chordata; class Actinopteri; order Myctophiformes; family Myctophidae; genus Gymnoscopelus; species Gymnoscopelus braueri. Next base: position 23,898,876 of record NC_137617.1, read on the forward strand.
AATCCTGCCCCTAGCACCGTCGTTTGCGGACAAGGAGATGAGTCTGTGTGTGTGCGTGACTGTGCACCATCTTTAAAGCGACCCCCACGGCGCGGTGGACACATGCAGAGAGGGTTTAGAAGTTCCCTGTGATGTTCTTCAGAGAGTTCACCACCATGATGGCCAGAGAGATGTGGGGAGTTTTCCAGGCAAGGTGGCGAGCTGACCGAGCCCAGCTCGTCGTGCTGGGGGCATTTAAAACAGTACAACTCCCTGCTGTTTTCACACCGTTCCAGACGGCTAAACGGGGTGTTACCGCAAGGAACGAGACAAACCACCCCACTGGTTTATTCTTAAAGCGTTTGGTTTTTAATTAATTTACCCACGATATAAACGAATTCATGCTCGCAGCCTACTTGTTTCCTGACTCCGACGAGAAGCCCCCCCGCTCCTTCTCATTTGGAAGCTGAAGCCCCCCGTTCCAGGCAAACATAAAAGGAAAAATCACATTCCACGCTAACGCGGCCAAAGCTCTTTGTTTGGAATGTTATTGAAAAGGTTACAAAAATCCACTTCCACTTGCAATTCCGTTATTTGTATTGGGCGAGAATCCTTTTATGTCCCGAGTTTCTTCACAACACTGTTGTCTCTCTCCCTAAAAACTGACGAACCGACGCTTCTCTGCCTTGTAGTCATAGTAAGTACACACTGCTCTCTCGCGAGAAACGCCGTGAACCTTGCACAGAGCAAGCATGGTCTATACCTCGCCGTACGACGGTGTCGCGCACCGAAGATAGCCGATCAGCAGCCATCCTTGGGCGCAACACCGCTGTAACACGAATCATAAATTAGGAATCAAAACGAGAATGAGGTGCACGTAATTTCAGCTGCTGTCTGCTGAAACAATACATTTGTTTTTACCATTAGTACACAGCCTATTGATAGAGTACATACTGCAGAATACATTCAGTTTAAAAAAAAGTTATAGATTCACAGAATGTAGCCTAGTATTGTACCAAATTAACTATTTGATCTCTCTTGTTATGCCTTGCACTTGATATATTCATTTTCTTAGAACACTTCTACTACAGTAAAGTTCACATAGGCTGAATGAAAAAGACACTACACAACACACCCCCAAACACCAAGAATGATCTAATGTAGATAGAATTTTATTCATTAATTTACATCAACTATACAGTTCAAGAGGACAAATGAGAGGACCGTGATATTTCAACGCACCAGGGAAGGGTCCACTAAAATATAGTACGAATAGAAACACCCACTTTTGTGGTGCTGGTGACATTTAACCTCTCTGACAAAAGAGCATTATGACAGATCAGTGACCAGTGTATCTCTTTCAATGGTTTGTTGAAATGGAACAGAATGTCAGACTTCGTTCTGTCTTGTGCCATTTAAAATGACAGGTGGATAGAGTGGTAGAGGGAGGCAGGAAGGAAGGAGAAGGTTAGATCTCGTCAACGAAGGGTGTTTTTACAAGGTTGCCACTGGACGCCATGGATTTCTTGCCGGTCACAAACTTCTTTGCAGCCTGGAAAAGAATAGGAATTAAGATAAGGTATTCAGCACACTAACACAAGAAAAACTACAAAATGTTCATATTTACTTATATTAATTAATGTGTTCACAGACAGACAGGCTCCATACAGATAGATAGATAGATGGATATAATATTCGTTTTATGCTGCCGATAGATAGATATAGATATAATATTAGTTTGTTATGCTGCTTTTTATCCAGCTGTTGCATCATGTGACATTCAGTGTAGGCTGCTTGATGGTGAGTTAGTAGTGTAACAGACTGCTTCAGACAGAACATCTGACAGTCAGTGATGGAATGTAACTAAGTACATGTACTTAAGTACAAATTTGAGGAATTTTCACTTTACTGGATTATCTTAAATTTTCAGTACTTTTACTTCTACTCCACTACATCTCAGAGGCAAATATTGTTCTTTTACTCCACTACAATTTAGTTACTTTGTAGATTTGTATTATTATTACAAAACATGCATTAACCACTTTATCCCTATATACTTCAGCTATTTGAAAATAGACGATCTACAAGCTCACTGCGACCCGTTGTGAGCTTGTGAGTATTTCTGCATTGCAGTACTGATACTTTTACTTAAGTACTTTTTCCACCACTGCTGACAGTAGCCTATTACACCTACCTACCTAGTAACAGTAGACTAGCAGGTCACACAATGGATCAATGATATGCATATGCATCCAGCTAATGTTAATTCATGGTGTTGACAAGCTTTTGTAAGCGAGGTACGAATTGTTGTTTTTAATCGGTACGCGAGGTCCGTCGATCCATGTGCGTGCGTGCACTCTTTATGCGGGGATACCGTGGCTGTTTCACCCACGTTTGGTTAAAAGTTATATCGAGTGACGTTCGAACATTGCAAACTTTGCTATTAACTTTAGTTTGCACCGTGTCGGTTTTGGAATATCCAAATGAGCCTGACTCTCCGTCCATTACTGCTGTTGTGCAGACTGACAAGAGCGACGGTCCCCTCGCTGCCAAGAAGAAAGGGGGCGGGGACTTTGGGAGCCTGTGTGATGAACACAACAGATCTTCAAGCAATCAATGCGGTCCGGACGTGCGGTTGAGACGCGTTGTTAGCTTGTAGATCTGCTATTTTTGGCGAACGAAACCGTCGTACTACAGAAGTATAAATTAAGGTATAGAACTGCAAATCATAGAATGTGAGTGCACACTCTATGACTGAGTGACTCACTTTATGACGATAGATACGATAGCTCTGAAAACGCATATCGTGGGGACATTCTATCGTCTCGACGATAGTTATCACAATATCGAACACCCCTAGTTTTATTTATAATGTACATTATGCTTGCTCCAAAGCAAGGAATTCAAGCTATTTTGTGTTTCTTTTTTATCTCACCTACCAAGTGAGCGATTGTTGTTTTTTTGTTATACATTGTATCACAGATTTTAATCACTTGGATTCTGTGATACATTGTAAACTAAACCTAAAAAAGTAAAATAAAAACCTCAAATCCATCCTTAAATAAGTAAGTGTCATCTGACCTGGTCAAACCCACCATCTTACAACAGAGGGTATGAATCACAAGCCAGCATGTCCAGCAAGAAGTCCAGGGAAGCCTATGATTGCTTGGGTTGTGACTGAAATCTGTGGTTGGTCTAATGATAACTAACTTTTTTTGTGTTTTATGTTGGGGTGGTCCTTTAACACTTCTCAATAATTTGCGCACCCGACGGCGGTTTGACGTCTCTCTAATCGGCTGGCTACTGAAAGACTACTAAATAAGTAGTCTTGAAATCCATCCCTAATATTTATACATGTGTTATTACTTTTCAAATAAACTCAACTAAACTAAAGCAACCACAAGCAGAGAGAGGAGAGAAAGCTTACATTGGCAACATCAGTGAGGGAGACATTGTCGATGCTCTTAGTGACTGCGTCAGGAGTGAGGTAGACTCCTCCAGACAGGGCCTGGGAGCCCATAGCATCTATCAATCCTTCAGAGGTCTCCAGAGACATCAGATACTGCGCCTTCAACTTGTTCCTGCACCAACACACATAAAAAAACATCTGATCAGAAGCCTAATAAACCTTCATTTATGTAGCATCTTTCCAAAGTGCTCCATAATGGGACACACAGGGAAAATAGCAAACACATACAGCAGTAAACATGAATCAGAGTCAGAATATGAAAATACAGATTTCACAAGCGGTGGGAGAAACACATCAACATAATGCTAATTAAACATCAGAACCTATCAAAGGCAAGAGAAAAACATGTGAATCAAAATGACAATTGATTCAGATAATTTCACATCAAGGGAAAGGTTCAGAAGAAACTATATTAAAAGCAAAATAACCCTTTAAATTTAGTGAAATTACATCACCAACGAATGCAAAGAAATGGCAAAATACAAAACAACTCAAACAACTAAAAAGTGGTTTTGGGATCAAAACATCCAACAAATGACGGATCACACAAATCACCTAACAGCAATGTGTACTGTAAACCACATACAGTACAGCACAACGCTAAATAAATGTGTGTGGAGTTTTCATACTTGGCCTGGGTGAGGTCAGCAGCAGTGACTGCACCATCAGCAACAGCTTTCACCTGGGCCACAGCAGCTTTGATCACCTGGAGACAAACAGGAGACCATGGACAGGTCAGTCAGCATTTGGCAATGGTTCTTCTCACCTCCAGTCCAGCAGGTTCTTATTTCAACCATCTCTATATATAATATAATCTATTATATATATAATCTACCGTCATGCAGCCGCTGCCACACTCAAGCCTAGACTCAATTTATCACTCAGCTCTGAGGTTTATTACTGGTGACAGCTACAACACTCATCACTGTGCCCTGGGCTAGGTGGGCTAGTCTTCTCTGACGGAGAGGCGCAATAATCATTGGCACCTCTTTATTAATAAAGCTCTGGTTGGAAAATTAACACCTTATATCTCTTCCATGCTACGTCAGAAACCTAGTCACATTCTAACTCGCTCCAGCGATTGGCTAGTCCTTCTGGTTCCTTTTGCCAGTTCGGAACTGGGAAAGACTGCGTCTTGGAACCTCTTGCAACAAGAGCTTAAACGGAATACCCTAGCATATATTGGCCATTTTAGGAATTGATATAATAACCGTGCATTACCTGTATGAAACGGTTTTAACTGATTGCTGTGAACATGCAACTGTTTTAACTGTTTGTTGTCAACTTCATTGCTGTTCTTATGTTATTTATATGTGTGTAATCTCAGCATCATTGTAAATGAGGGTCTCCCTCAATGATCTCTCAGAGAATCTTAAATAAAGGTTGAATGAATTAATGAATCTCATCAGGGACTCATTTAGATCAGGATACCAGGCAGGGGTGGAGCTTGCCTTTTCACCATATGGGTGCAAGCTAGTAGTGAAATCATACCGTAAAAAGCTACCTGCCTGTGTGGAGGAGAAGGCTATGTAGGGCACCATATTTCTGTTTGATTGTGATGAATAAACAAAAAGAGAAATTTCCCTTATGTGTAAATGAGAAATAAGTTGCACATCAATGGAGCCAGTCTAGACTTAGAACAGTGGAATACTCACATCACCGGCTACAGCATATTGGCAGATCGTGTAGACTCCAAACAGACCAGAGTCAGAGTAGTTTGCATTGAAAGCAGAGACCTGCACAGAACAGACAAGAAATTGGAAAACCATAAGGTTACCTTCACTATCAGAATGACTTTTTATTCCACATATGAAAAATAAAACTTAAATGCATAGGTTTGCACTACCAAAGTTCATATAAATTTAGAATCTCATCAAAACCAACTGGGTGGCTATCAGCTGAGTGAAGCTGAAAACTGAATTTCCCCTGCGGGACTAATGAGGTTATCAAAAATGGATGCCCTAGTAAATAAATAAATAATAAGGCTTTGTGGAAATGGCATTAACTCTATTTCCCTCCAAGTCCAGCCCCTGGCTGTGACATTAAGCTATGTGTCAACTTCAACAGAGGGTAGCGTATGAAAATCCCCAACTGCCGGCCACTCACGTCAAACGGGTCACTGGTTGCCTTGGAGACGGCCTGGATGAGTTTGCTAGTGGTGTTGGAGCCCCTCTTGACGTGGGGGCCGGCCCCCAAGATGTGCTGCAGCACGCTGAAGGCCAGGGCCTCCGGGGACCCTACGATTGCCGATTGGCTAACCACCACAGAGTGGACCAGACTGTTGGAGCTCTGCTGACGCACCTCACCTGGAGAGATGCGACCGAGGAAATAGTTGAGAAAGAGACTCGTAGGAGGTAGAAGCACATACTGTACATGTGTAAACACACACAAAGACCAAGACATAGAGATAGAGAGATAGGGAGACAGAGAAAAGGAGACCTAGAGAGAGAGAGACTCCATAACAAAACCCTCATCTACAGAGAAACTCTACAGAGATGCCCCCTCAGCCACACAAACACAAGCAGAGCCACCAGAAAGAAATCCCACTGGACTAAACCAAATTATAACAAAACAAAAAGAAAGATATCTAACACATATTGTAGTATTAACCCAAAACCAGAGCCAAATGGAATGCTATTTGGTGGAATGGTGGAACATGGTGGAAACTGAGCAACACTTTCTAACCACCAACTATACCAAGACATGAGACAAATACTTCCCACAGATGACACAAAAAAAACAGTACAACAATGTGCAAACACAACAGTAAGATTTGTGAGCAGTTGTGACAGGAGAAGGATGTCCAATGGAATACAACATTTGGAAAATTAGCCCAAAAAAAAGAGTGCAGACTAGCCAATACCAACTCAGGACTCCTGAATAGGCTCTCCACTCCCTCCTGTCTGTATAGCAACAGAGGGTCTTGAGCTCTGCAGTATTGCTAGCTCCGCGGTCACAATGTGTCTATGTAGGTGGTGCGCCTCTTTTCCATCCTAGCAGTGCCTTGTGTTGGCTCCCACTGTGTCAGTTTGCTCGCTACCCGTTCCTTTTGCCTGACACAGTACCCTGCTAGCCTCATTCTTCTCTCCCTGACCCTGACCATGTCCATGACGTTTCATGGACGTTTCTGACGTGGTCTGCCCATGTGATATCAAGTGCCATTCCTAGCATTCTTGTGTAGGTCAGAACCTTGGCTAGAGTCCGACTAGCTAGCCGCTATCGTCTACACTGCATCTTCTCAGGACCACCATAGACCCCTTTGCTTTGGCAATGTATAATAAAGCCCCTTTTAATTGAGAGACAGAGAGCTGGAGAGACAGAGGAAAAGAAAGCAGTGTGCAATAATCCAGTAACACTCTAGCTAGTCTGTGTCAAATTTGTATTAACATACAAATCTGACACATACAAACATACTTATACTAACATATGTTGGTGGTATTAAATTACAACTGGAATAGATGCTGTATCTGTTTTTTCACCTCTTAGGGGACAATCACACAGAGAAGCGTTGCTAGAAACGCATCAACAGCAAAACCTTTGTGTTCCGATGGTACATGTACTCTTCCCTTGCGCCGCCGTTGCGCGCATTTTTTAGATGCGATTAAAAGTTAAAATATTCTCAACTTTTCACCACTCCTTCCGGTTTGAAACTGGTAAATGTGGTAGAAATGGTGGGACAAATTATTGTGTGCTTATCAGTAGTGGTACCTGTTGATTAGTTTATGGTGATAGTGACAGTCATCTAAACATGTGGTCTGTATGTGGCATCACTGTGCTCACCTCCACGGTACTGGGACATCGCCCCGGTGGTTCCAAGCCCACTGCGGATGTTGAGGAACTGCTCTCCCACCTGCCTCAGCACAGCATGGTCCACACCTGGATGAGAAAACAAAATCTGTAATTTATTACCACTGTTGAGGAAGTTACTTTCGATGTGTAATTAATTACATACCGCTTTCATATAAAAGTAATGAGCTACCTTAGTAGTTTCATGCATTTAAAGTTACTTCTTTTTTTTAAGTCTCTCTCTGCTGTATTATCTATTGTACAGAAGGCCTTGCCATCTGCAGTTGTCATACTGTTGTCTTAACATGAGCATCCATATATCTTTGTGTAACTGTCACAGACAAATTCCCAGAAGGAGCGAGTGCATTCTCCGGCAGCGGCAGCGGAACTGCCGCGGAACTGCCGGTGGAGGAGCGGCAGCTCCCGGCAGTGACTGCCGGCGGTGGAGCGGAACTGCCGCGGAACTGCCGGTGGAGGAGCGGCAGTCGCGGAACTGCCGGTGGAGGAGCCGCAGTCAACTTATTTTTTCCGCCGATAAAGTATAGTTTTGGACCATGGCGGAGGCGCGCCGACTCAGTAGACCTTGAGGCCAAGGAGTCGCGCCCGAGCGCCTCCAGGCGCGAGTGCCCGCGACGACCGGCCGATGGTCTACTAGTCGACTAAGCGCCGTCCGAGTTATGTACCGATAGGCACAGAATCGTAAATAATATTGGTGGGGACTGCGTTACACAAACGCAGCACACTCCCAAAGCTGGCGCCCCCGGCAGCTCCGCGGAAGCTGCCGCTGCCGGAAAATGCACTCGCTGTCCCTCCAAATTCCAGCAGCGCTACTACACTTGGTAGATGATTCTGTCATCACCATTCATCAGAGGTTTAGTAGGTAATTGTTCGGCTTATTTCAGCAAGTAAACATCCAATAGAGTCAGATGCTGGTAGTAACAACCCCTTACCAAGTCCAACAAGAGCCATTCTCGAGCTTGTGAAATTGTTCTGGACAAATTGGTGCATCTGGGGAAGAATGCAGACATTACAATGTAGGCATCACAAAGATACAAAAACATACTGAAGTACTATTGACAATGTAGTTAAAACTACATTTATGCAGTGGTGAAGATCTAAGGCGTCTCACCTGCTCAGAATGGATGTTGCCGACCATGTGGTCTGGACAATACAGGGAGTTAGAGAGTGCGTTCTTGTAGGCAGCTCCATGCAGACTTTCGATCACAGCTGGAGGAGAGACATCAGAAGAATATGAAGTATAGTGTTTTGATTTCACAAGCTATATAAGCCATGTACGGAGTGAAACATAAAATGAAATAAAAACGGAAACCATGAATTAACCTTCAATTATATGACTTTTAAACCTTTTACAGAATTGGACTGTATACTAATTGTCAGGAAAATGAATGCTAGAGAATGAATTAACGCAGACCATTCTGTGGGCTTTGAGCAGCCAGGGCCTTGTCCATCTTCACCCTGGGGGTGAGATCTGACACTTCCCATGACCTGAACTCTGGTGCTGTGGTCACATTGATCAGGAGCTCCATCACTGTATCACTGTAAGGAAGGAAGATTTTACTTTACATTCACAACATAATAACTTGCAAAGAAAAAAATTATAATTAAGAGACATAAATAAATAAATGAATGGGAAGGTGGGCAGAGGAGGAAATGTTGTCCGCTATGGAGACTGGCTTGTCTGTCTCCTATGATGCTTTTGAAAAGAGAAAAATGCCTGGTTTGCACTTGGAACTGTATGTATTGTCTTCAAATCAAAAATGTCAACAAAAAGGTTGTATGTGTAATACTTTGTCAGAAAGAAAAGTCATTATCCTTGAACTCACATGTCATCTCTCAAACAGTCTACAGAGTAGACCATGTTCTCTCTGGATGCTGTCACACTGCAGGGTGAAAACACACATACGTTAAGCTTAAGCATACGCACACATTAACAGGTTTGTGCTTGGACCGACTATCACCATTTCATAGTCCTCTGAAATGTACTTGTGTTTATTCTACATCGTGACTCAAGAGTTTTTTTGTTTGTTGTACACTGGTTCAAGGTGACCAGACCATATAGGTTGAGCTGAACAGAAATACTAACCTCATGCTGCCTCCCACTGCCTCAACGCCACGACAGATTCTGAAGGCTGAAGCCCCTTTGGTTGTCTGGGGGGGATAAAAGGAATAAAAGTGCCAACATTGGTCAATAGGCAGCTCGGACACAAATTGCATTCAACTTTCAAACAGAAAACTTTCAGACTACGAAAAAAATGATTGTTGAAGACAACCTGACTCATGAAAATGTTTGTTAAATAATGAAATATTTAATTTTAGAGGGGTTTATTTATTTTACTTTATTTTTTTAAACTATTTATGATTTTCCAGCAAATGTGATGAAAACAGGGAATTGTATTAGGAATCTTACCAGGCTGGCAGCCAATCGCAGGAGGTGAGTAACCCCCAGGTTTTCAGGGGTCTCATAGCGACAGCCGGCTCCGACAAACACCCCAATCTTGGAGACAGGGGAATAGTTCTCCAAAGAAGTGATCACCAGCCCACTTGGCAGTTTGGTCACCTAGAGAGAAAGTGTGTGTATTTAATGACAACTTAAGACTCTTTTCCTACAACTTCTCTATTAAATTGCACGATCATTGCAATATTATCACGGCACTTGATCTCTCAACCAGTTAATAGTAGTATCATAGGGATCTAGGAATGTAACCTCACTCTACAGATAGATACACTGAACGTATCTGAAATTGTTAAATGGCCAAAGCACCAGTCCAACACACATACTGTAGTCGTGTTTTTGAATAAGGCAACAAAAACGGCATCCTTATTCTCAGGCCACACACACCCACACAATCAAACCCAACATCCCTTCCTTTCCCGGCCCAGCCCTTCTCCACTATTCCCCACACATACATGGACATCCTGGCAGGAGTGGGCAGCTCCGAGTTTGAGGCCAGATAGGGGCTGGATAAGGGACTGGCCTTTGCTGGTAGCCGCATAGCAGCGTCTCTGTGGAGAAGAGAGAGAAGTCAACACCCACTGACCTGCGCTTCCTGCAGATCAAACTTTACATGGTCGGCGACCTCAACCTTACGGGCAGCCTGGGCCGCATAAAGCCTCCTCTGAAAGAAAACATAAGATACATAGGTGGAACGTCATAGTAGGGCTGGGTAGGCCTGTCACCAATTATTACATAATCGTTTAATCGCAATTATTTGAGATAGTCGCAATTATTTTGCATAATCATCATAATCCATGTTGAGAAAGCAGAGTCATACATTTTTTATCATTTTCTAAAAATAGTGGAAATAGCAGATATACAAGCTCACAACGTGTCGCGTTGGGACACGTTGTGAGTTTGTAGATCGACTATTTCCACTATTTTGTAACAAAGTTTGAGTGTAAAATATGGCGTATTTTCACTATTTTGGCCATAATACATTATTTATTTTGATTATTGGTATCGGTCATTATCAGTCATTTCTTTGTGTATTTAAGTTTTTCTTTGGTCATATCTGGCCTAAAAGCCACACAATTAAATCGTTAATCGCATTTATTTGTACGACAATTCATCTTCAAGTGAAATATCATAATCGTGACAGCCCTAGGTCTAGCTAGGCAATTAACCAAAAATACTTAGAAACTCGTTATTTTGAGCCAATAACCAACTTAATCTTGCTCATGTAGGCTAGCTAATCAAATACATATGTAGTGGGGGCCCCTGCTTTGTCTCTCTCTCATCTTTTTTATACAGTAATTGACCAAATGAATAAGTCTGATTAACCACTTAAACCTCTACTATACTTCGTTGTCACACAATTGTACAAAAGATAGTGAAAATAGCTGATCTACAAGTTCACATTGCGATTCACATCGCCACACTTTGTGAGCTTGTAGATCTTCTTTTTTCACTATATTAAAAAAATCCTTCATTAATAGTAATCGAGGCAAAAGTTTGACATAATCATGATATTGATTTGAAGTCATATTGCCCAGCCCTATGTCATAGCAAAGGGGACTGCAGACCAACACTAAGGCCAGTGTGAGTGTCGGTGAGACGAAATCAATGACAACAATGCTGCAGATTAACAATCTGATGCCTGCTTTAATATGTTCTTGAAAATACTCATTATATATTTAAATTATATTGAACTCCACCAATAAGATATATTTTAATAAATTATATGAAGAGTTCAAGATATTGAATTGAATATACTTATTCACTTTCCATCTTTCAAATATAATATACATTGCTTAGATGTAATTAAGGGTGTTTAGAGATAATGTGATGATATTGTATATTGACACTGTGTCAATGTTCAATATCAACTGTGTGCTAATAAGAAAACACCATGACATGTATCAGAGTAAGTAAGTAGCCAGCCTTCCTAGAAAGTGTATCTCCTCAGTCAGTTCCAGGCTGAGGTCAGGAATGATTATTTAAGGGGTTGACACTTAAGGTCTCAAGAGGCACTTGCCTGTCGGGCAAGTACAAGTCATATTCTACTTGCCCAAAGGTCATGCCCACTTGCCCGAAGGGTTATTTGTCCATTACAAAATTGTGGAAAAACTTGTTCTTCATAAATAGCCAATATTTAATGAAGACTCAATGAAGTCGGGCAACCTGAAAGCAAACACCACTTGCCCAAACGTTTTATTTACTTGCCACGGGCAGTCGGGCAACCGTTACTGTCAACCCCTGATGGTTAATTCAAGCCCATTCTGTCCTGGAACTGGAAGTTTAATAATACTGGCTCAAGTTCATGGAAACTGAATGGTTGGTCCTTCACAGACAAGACTTCTCGTGTATATTACAAAGCTAACCCCATCTGTGTCCTCACCCATTGCTGAAGCTCATCCCGGGCAAAACATAGATACTATAATCACGCCATGGAATTTGTTACATGCTAAACTAGGAATGGCATCGTATTTGTTCCAGTCACCCAATTCCAATGTTGTTTTCTGAGGGGGGAAATGCAGCTGTGCACGTAACTAAAGTTTGCAGTGACTGTATGCTGAAAACACCTGGCTACGAATACGAGTAAGATTACATAACTACCTGTCAGTGGTGTAAGTAACTAAGTATATTTACTCAAGTACTGTACTTGTACTAATTTTTACAAGTACAATTTTGAAGATTTTTTACTTTACTGGAGTTTTTCCATTTTTCTATACTTTTACTTCTATTCCACTGCATCATTATTGTACTTTTACTCCATTACAATGATTTGAAAACTTTAGTTACTAGTTGTTACTTAGTTGTTACGTAGATTTAGATTATTACAACATACATTAACCACTTAAACCCTATTTAAACGTTGTCTATTTGAAAATAGCCAAGTATATTTTTTATTCCGGACTTTTACTTATTATTTTAGTATTTCTACATTGCATTATTGCTATTTAATCAAGTAAAACATGTAAGTACTTCTTCCACCACTGCTACCTGTTATCTGTACATTGTTGACACTATGTGACTGACGGTGGTCGGCGGTCAGATGGATGAGGATCTTTGACAGTCAACGAGCCATCAAATGGTTAAATTAAATAGCATGACATCACGGATGAGTTATGTAGCCTAGTACTGGGGTTTTAAAGAATGACCAAATGTACCCTCTGACTACAGAAACATTCCCTATTTCTACCTTGCGTCAGATAATAAATAACCAGTTAGATTAATATTAGATTTATTTGAGTGAACCTGGTGTTGAGGACAACAAGGTGTGTGTATGTGACGTCTAGATTCGTGTATGACATCAGAGCTGGTTGGGGACACGTTTTAAAAGCAACGAAAATGTCAGAGTTTCGAACAGCGGACTGTTATTGGACGGAACCGTTCCTTTGTGTTAATATGTAATGTTTATTCCTTACCGATAGTTGACTTATTCCCCGAACACCCTTCATATCCCCTCTTCTCTCCTTCAGCCAGGACGATAAAACAATATGGCTGACCTGAACGTCCTACCCAGAATTCCAAGCACGCTGAAGTCTTCCTCGTTGCCTTTATTGGCGGGTTTGACGCGAACGCGTGCGCCCCTTTGCGACGAGGAGAAACATAGTCGTGTACAGTGGTTGTCAAACGTTTTAAGGACCCCCAGCCCCCACAGTTACAGACATGTAAAGGGTCCATTTGGAACAGCAACATAAAGCATGGGTCTTCAACAGGGGGTCCTCTGAGTTAGGCTACTACAGGCTAAATACATGCACATAAATCCAACATATCATTAGCAAAGATAATGTGTAAACAAACGAAACAAAACAAAACAAAACCACAAAAACATTTCATTTACACACAACACTGATAATAGTGATGTCTCAAATGCAAGCGTCATGCTGCAATTTTGCAAGAGTTTCTTTCCCCAAGACATCAGACTTGTGAACTCTAGTGAAAGTGAAGTGCAATATCCCCTAACCTTTCTCCTTATGCTGCTGAGGACTCCTCGCTGTGCAATATCTCATTATGATGAACTGTGATTTAGTTTTTTAGTGGTGTTTTTAGTATTATAGTATTTTAGCATTCATTTAACTAGGAGTAGTTTTAGATTATAGTAAGCCAGTGGAACAATATTTTGTTCAATTATGCATTTCATGTGACAATAAAGCTTTCTATCAAGCTAAATAATGGTGAGCTAGCTTTGAATTAAAGGCTCTTATCAAAGGCTCTTACCCCTGAGGAACCCTGAGGGTCACTGGAGTCTCGAGGACCCGACTCTGAGAACCATGTGTGGAAGAGTTGTATTTAATTACGCATTTGATTGAAATAACTAGCCTAACAAATAATGGTCTGTCAGCAGACCCAGAGAGAATAACTGCATTAACCAATACTGACAAACCAAAAACAGACAATATATTTCCTGACATAGGCTGGTCTGTTATGACAACTTTTCATGTTTGTAGCATGACATTTTAAACAATAGTATGAGTTGTTTTTTTTTTTATTGTTTGTCTGTAAAGACTGCTGGGAACGGAATCAATGGATCATATTACTTTTTTATTACGGGGTTATGACTTCCTTTTAAACTGCACACTCCGGTACGGTAGAGGGCGGTACACACAAAGTATGGGGGCGGGGCAAACTGAATCGTCCAATAAGAAGAAGCCTGGGGGAGCTCAACACGCATGTGTTCCAAGAACGTTTCACACACGCGTCTACTGCTCAGTTGCCTTGCATCTTACCTACATGCTCTACAACTCGTAAAATCTATAAAGTATAAACAGTTATTAAATTTTTTTGGGGGTCCGTTTCTCTATTCTCTCAGTATTCCAGCTTGTGTTAGTTTCACTCTCTCTCTCCAGTGAAGGCACATAGTCCTCCGTGAAGCATTTCGCCGAGAGGACAGAACATCTTGAACACCGAAGCCGCAATCATGGTGAGTTGACGTAGGAGCTAACAAGCTAACCCCATGGAACCCGGCTACTAATGCTAGCGAAGCTCCTAGCCTAGGTATCTTAAAGTACTTTCGGTTTGGGTTGTTGTTCTAACGTGTTTGTTGTAGACAGCCATCTCACGTTTTAAAAGTAATTCGACTTTTGTGTAAACTTTCAGACTGAGTCTGAAGTGAACCCCAAGGCCTACCCGCTGGCCGACGCTACCCTGTCTAAGACCATCCTGGACCTCGTGCAGCAGGCGTCCAACTATAAACAGCTGAGGAAGGGAGCCAATGAAGGTGAGCAACGCGATTTAATTTCAACAGGGTATAAAACTGTTTACCCATCTTCAAAATGAAGTGCATTCATTCTATTAATAGCATGGCTAGATTGAAACATGTGGGTTAAAGAGCTGGCGTAAAAATTCCCATGTGATGCTAGCATAATATGAAATGGGCCTACATTCTATGTTTTGCTATTACTCCAAGCCATAAATAATATAACATGAAATTAATGTAGGGGGCTATTAGTTTATCGATTTAATTGATTATTAAACATATCTATTATTAATAACCAATCCCTGCTTTGGACATGTCATAGGTGAAAAGTTTCAAAAAGTCAAATTTTCAAAAATAGTGAAAATAGCACATATGCAAGCTTGCATGGCAATGTGTTGTGAGCTTGTAGATCTGCTATTTTCCCTTTTTTGTATGATGCAGTTGTGCGATAAAGTATAACTTAACACTTCAGTGGATAATCGTTTTGTCAGAAGAAAATAATGGCTAGTTGCAGACCTAGTGTGTACAGCTTTAGACACTTTATATCCTAACCATGCTGGTGTCCTCTTGTGTTCCACAGCCACTAAAACCCTGAACAGAGGCATCTCTGAGTTCATTGTGATGGCTGCTGATGCAGAACCCCTGGAGATCATTCTCCATTTGCCACTGCTGTGTGAGGACAAGAACGTCCCCTATGTGTTTGTCCGCTCCAAGCAAGCCCTGGGTCGTGCTTGCGGGGTGTCACGGCCTGTCATCGCTACTTCAGTCACCATCAAGGAGGGCTCACAGCTCAAGCCTCAGATTCAGGCTGTGCAAATGTCCATTGAAAGACTGCTTGTGTAATTGCCTTACACAACGATGAAGTTGTCTCTTTGAAAGGGACAATCAGAACGGATTATATTCCCCTTTTTTTTTATTACTTCAAGACATAGACAGTGGTCACTTTATCCGTTTTCAAATTATGTACTGCTGTTCTGTGAATAAACCAGTTTTTTTGTTACATTTCTCTTTTGTCTCATTTATTAACAAATTTGAAATAAACATGGCATTTTTTTTAGGTTTTAACTCCTGAATTTTATAGTGAGAAGTAAATGCCAGTAAAAAACAATACAGCAGTATACTTGTATAATGTATGGGCTATCATAGAAGAGGAAAGGGAAAACTGCAAAACCGTTGTTAAAACCGTTGGTATCGACTTAACCTACTGGATAATGAGGCAAAATGGTAGCTATACTGTAGAAACAATTATACCAAATGGTAGATCAGAAGAAAATCCACATCGACGTAAATGTAACAAGATTTATAAACCAATGAGCATATTAATTGCATTTGGTGCTGTCTATTTACACAAACATGTCATAAGTGCCATGAAATGCCATTTCAGTTCTCACCACAAGGGGGAATACTTGTTCCACTGTAGTTTTGGCACCAGTGAAGAATATCCCATCTTTGATTTAAATTACTTTAAAATGCATTAAAAATAGGCCACCAATTCCATTAACCTTTGAAGTACTCCTCTGTCAATCACATCCTTACTTACTTGATCTTGCTTATGTGTACAATAACTAAACCAGAGTTTAATGTAATCCTACACATTCTTAATGAACTGCTGACTGCAGTGAAACCACTTGAAGGCTGGTACAAAATACGATTCAAATATTTTATGGATAGCACCGACCAACTAAATTATTTTCACTGTGTCAAATGTTTCCTTGACTCATGAACTCTCAAGAGAAACAAACAATTTCAATCTAATGTCTAATTTATACTCCGTAATACGACTGTACCAAATACCCAAAGCCACTCAATGATATTGGCTGACTCTTTCAAAGTTTGGTTTTGTTCTTCCATTGGTCCAACACCAGCTTTGCTGACACTGCATCCTCCACCGCCATCCCTTTTGTAAAAGAAAATAAGAAAGAAGAGACGATTTAGACTTTTTTAAAAACCCTATATACTTCATTAACCGGGGTCCCCCAGGGGTCTGTAATTGGTCCTCTCCTTTTCCCCCTCTGTACACCAAATCACTTTGCCGATCTATAAGCTCACAATGCACCGATCTGCTATTTTCACTGAATCTTTGCCTAGACCTAGGTCACTTGAGTCCATGTGGTTAAGCAAACACATAAAACCAGAGGTGTATGTTTTAAGTCTAGAATACTATGAAAGTAATTACACCTCTACATGTGAATTAACTGTACAAAGGAAGGTGTAATTGGAAGGACAAGCCACTGGGGTGGAGTATAATAAATGTCTCACCAAGGGATTTGAATACAGTTGTCCTCTCTCTGTGGGCAGGTCTAGCTCCATTAAGAACCTCTCCAAGCTCTGCAAACACCTCAGCCTGGAAAATGCACACACACACACACACACACACACAATTTAACAAAATCTCTCTTAATGCACATCACACTTTTCTTTTTCTTATGTATTTGTTACACTTTCTTCTCTTTCATTCAAATCTTCCAACAAGACAGACAAAACACAACACAACCACATCAACACACACCAGATGTATTGTCATTCATGGTGTGTGTTGATGTGCTTGTGCAAAACACTTCACACTTTTAAGTGAAACAGAATAACAGAAGAGTTATAATATGTTTTTATTAAAAAAAACTTAAATAACACTGACTGACACATTTCTCTTTTGTATATGGTGATTCTCTAAATGTGTTTTCAGTTTATATTTGTTACATTTGAATAACAAAAAAATAAAAACAATTCTCACCCCAGAGAGGATGACATCTCCAGACTCAGCCACCGCCCCCTCCTTACTGTCCACGTACACCACCGCCCCCCTCATCAACTCATCGTCCAGTTCCCGCCAGTCTGGACGGCAGGCTCCCACAGCTGTCCAGTCACATGGGAAGAGAGAGAGAGAGACAGACAGAGTGAAGGGAATAGGATGATTCAGCCATGGAGGGAGAGGGAGAGTGGAACCCAGCAATGGTGTGCAAGGCTCTTGCAAGAGTACCAGAGTAGCCCTGCCTGAAGACCAGAAGTCAACGGTGGACCCAGGCTCGATTCCAGATGGTTACACATGCAAGCTAGCCTGGTACATGCAAGCGCACATGCATGATGTACGTGTGTATTTGTGAAAGCATACATATGTGATGAAATTATGCATTCTCACCCGCCACATGGGCTCCTGGTTTGACCCACCGACCAAAAAGGACCGGGTCAGTGGCGCGGGTTACAGTTACTATGACATCTGCTCCCCCAACTGCCTCCTCCACTGTGTCACACACAGTCACAGGCCCACCGACAGACCTCCTAAACCTCTCTGCACTCTCCCTTCTTATGTTCCAGATGCGCACCTATGGAGAAGTCGTCAAATAGTCACTGTAGTACAGTACAGTACATATCCAGCCCATGTTTGTGCCTCGGCTATATTTTCTATAACCGTACCTCTTTAAAAGTAAAGAGTTCTGTGAAGACTTTATAGTGACTGATGGCCTGATGGCCTGTTCCTAGGATGGTGAGCACCGAAGCTCCAGCTGGCATCAGTAACTGCAAGAAGTTGATAAGTTTTGAAATGTTAGTGTGCAGAGGTGCAGGGACAGCCGCTATCACATGCTGCATACAAAGATACTGGGCGAGTATGTTTGAGAAACGGTAGTTAAGTTTATTATAGTTTACTTTTGCAGAGATGGCCGAAACGGCTGCTGTCCTCATGGCAGTGATAACTTCTCCATTGATAACCTGCAGATGGATAGATAGTTAGATACAGTAAGATTTCATGAGTGTGCTATTTATGCAAATGCCTATTAACGACCAAATAATAATATGCACAATATCAGTATGCATTTATCAAAATTATAAATGTATAATGATTTGTAAAATAGAACAGCATGTTCTGGATAGTGTATGAACATACTCAGTAAAGTCTTGATGTTTTGGGGTTGTGCCCGCTTGGAGTCGCAGGGGGGCCGCCAAATCTTTGTGTGATAGGGTCTTTAATTTGTAATTTTTACATGAACCACTTGGACCCTTGCATCCCTATTCTGGGGGGGAACATTAGCCGGAAATTGTAGATCGGCTGTTTTCAGCTAAGAGGTTTGGTGTACAGGGAAAATAGAGCAGACCAAGTACCGAGCCAAAGGTCAAGTTTACAATGTATTGAGGGTTTAATTGGTTAAATGTCTGAAAACACACATTTAACATGAATCCAATATGTGGTGGGGGTCCCTGCTTCATCTCTCTCTTAGCTATGGGGGTCTTGGCCTGAAAAACGTGGAAGACCCCTGTGTTAGAGGTATAGTCAGTCAATAGGAGTGTCTACAACGTGAATCTCTGTCAAGTTGCTCTTGCAACTAAGCTACATCAACTTAACCATGTCATGTGAAATGCAAGTATACTTTGTTGTTAAGTATTACTTACTGGGACCACTACAGAAAATTAGCAGATGAACACTTCAACATCCAGCATCAATTTATAAACACTCCCACACTTAGCCATGGATCAAGACATCGGTCATAATGATATGACTGTCATATAATATATGAGTCTTATATCAAGGCTAGTATCAAGGCTACTCCCACTCTGACTATCCCTATAACATACAATTATTTCTGCTAACTGATGATTAAGCATTAGACCCCCAAATCCTTGCAGCAGTTATACAAACTTAATCAAACATGAATTCTGAATGACTGTAACATTGTTACAGTCATGTTTTGCTTGCATCATATTTTCGTGTGTTAAAAATTTCACCCATCATCATACTCACAGCTTTTACATCCCCATGTTCTGCATCAAAGACGAGTACAGTTGACTGTGTGGATGGCAAAGTAGACCCGACTGGCCGACTGTAAAAGCACACCATCTTTGTGCACAAGATTCCTTCCTGCTCCATGTATGCTGGCATCAGCCCCAAAAATCTGTCAATCCGTGATTTAATGCATGCAAATCAATACTTTTTGCATACAACTGCACTATGTTGTGTCTCTCGAGAATGATGACGAGTTTAAAGTGGAATAACTTACCCATTATATTTCTGTAGAGGAACAGTGCTGCGTACAGGCTGGATCACTAATGCACTGTCCCTTTTTGAAAATGTCCCCAAAGCTGCCTCCAGACGAGGAACGAGATCTTTGTAGTGCAACAGGCTTTCAACTTCAGCTTGCCCGATAAAAACAGGGCTGTCAGCCATGGCTATGGCTGCCCCGCCGCAGACTGTGAGATTCTATTCAGAGCTGTTTGTTTACAGCGCTTGTGTTGAGTGTGTCGACTCCAAAGGTCGGCTGATTCCTGTGAAATATTTGCCCCTGCCCAACCCAGAATGTTTAGTAGGACTGTCGATCCAACCTAGCCCTGAAACATGACTGTCAAGCGTCATGTGAACCATGGATAGATAGATCCAACCAAACGCGAGTAGCGTTCGGACTCGCAATTTGTTTACTTAAATAAAAGTATCAATACTACCACAATGTAAAAATACTCAAAAAGTACTGGCATCAACATGTACTTAAAGTACCAAAAGTAAAAGTAGTCATTACGCGGAAATGTCCCGTTTCAAGTTTTCAAACTGAATAAAATCATTTATTTTGGTGTGACCCCATGTGGCCTTAACTCTAGCGCCACCCCTAGACCCAAATGTCTACTTGTCTTGACTCTTGCACACAGAATATCTCAAAATCTAGGGTAGATTGCTGAACCACTTTGGTCTAGTTAAGTTTTTAAAACATTCAGGTTCTTCATGGTCATTAATTCCCTAGCAGTTTTACGCATAGAGTATAAATCAGTATTAAGGTTATGAAAGCCAAATATCTTCTTGTGACGTGGGATATTCTGTGGCCAGAGAGCAGATGTAATCATCAAGTTCAACCAGGGCCTCTTGGGTGGTTTGATGATTGTTAGTACTCTGGTGGCTCCGATTTAAAATAATTGTGATGTGGTATAGGGTATACATACATACATACATTTGTGTACAAAGTGTGCTTGTGCACATAGGCTACATGAATGTCTGTGTGCTTTCTTTGTTTTTGCCCACAGTCATGCTATTCTACATTTCAATATTGTCCTGCAGGCTGCAATGACCATAATTTTCACACAAGGGACATTTTGCTTTTGCATCATATTTGAGTATGACTAAGTAAGAGTAAATGGTCACTGTGTGATTATGCTTTATGTCCCCCTTGAGTCTGTACATAATAAATGTACTACCAGGCCCTGGCTGAGACCAGTGGGGCCCGAGCACCTACAGTAGCTCGTCAGCACGTCCTACGGCTGGTCTCCTATGTCCTGAGGCCAGTACTCACTGGCCTGCTGATCCTCATGGCTTCCCACACAGCCAGGCTCCAGCAGCAGGCCTTAGCACTGCCTCTGGGCACTGGAAGGTGTGTGGCTGAAACATTCCTCAACTCTGGTTCAGTTATTGTACATACAGACGCAAGATGAAGTATAAAGGATGTGATTGAGAGAGCAGTGCTACTTCAAAAGTGAATGGAATTGTGGCATCCCATAATGGATAAAGGGATTGCTTGTAAAATCTGTGCCTTACTCCCATTTTATTTACCTATAAAAAACACTACTGCCTTGAATTATACACTTTGAGACCATACTATACACTTGAAACAAGAGTAATTTTAAATGAATTTATTTGCTTAAAAAAAAAACATCAGCAGATTACTACTATATTATGTCAAAAATAAAACCACATTTAGCGAGAAGATAAATCAAGTGTGTACTTTTCATTGTGCCAAAAACACTGCTAAAATAAAGTAGTTACAATGGTTCTTCAGACCATCTATGCATTTTGATCACTGCTCTTTTCAAAACTATAAAAAAAAAACATGGACTTGGGAATATCACTGCTTTAAGTACAGTATGCTGGAACAGACAAAGACATTGTAGTCAGTTAAAACCTCTGAATGATAATACATTTGCTCAGATTTAGTGAAATACAGTCATATAGATGTGGTCACAAATGGCATGGTTACAATTACATACTGTCATGATAGCAATAAGAGACTTGGTATATTGGGTCAAAAAGCCTAAATGCCCAGGTAGCAAACACCAGAATTCTTCAAACTGGAGTTTTGTATGAAACTTAAAACATGGCCTCGGCTACCAACCAAGCCTGCCATGGAATGTTAGAGAGTGGTTACCAGTGGTTACAAGGGACGTGCCACCATGATAGATGTTAACCACCTTTCTCACTAATCTTTCCCATCCCTTTTGTAGGAGAAAGATACTGTACTTAGTGTTCCCATGATGGAAGAGGTGACATTTCAACCTCTCCATGTGTCATAATTTCTCCAACATGATTGTGACTCGCGAGTCCCTCGTATTCACTGGTAACCGCTGTCCAAACACACGACATGCCTATGTTGATAAAATGTTTACAGGAATGGAAAAATGCGGGTTCACGCAACATTTAACATTACAACATAACATTGGAGTGTTAAGATTTCTGGCTGACGATGCAGCATCCATTCACCTCTGGTAATTAAACGTATGTACAGAAACAGAAACCAGGAAGTTGGTAAGCCTTTGACTTTGCTCCGAGTAGGAATTTCACCATTAGACTTCCGCGCACCTACGCAACACCTGACATTCAATGTAAAATACTATGTGTTTCACCTTAACAGAATGAGACAGGATGGGCACAGAGATAGTCAAGATTTGTTTACAAAGCTTTTCACTGATTAACAGATAAAATTATAGGCATTGCACATTTAATATCTAGTGTACTACTGTAAAGCCATTGCTCTGACTGTACTGGATGATGACAAAAATGCACTTCAACAAGCATGAGTTGTGCTCTAGATTTTTCTTCCGCTGGAATAATCATTACAGGACTTAGCAGCTACTACTACAACACTTGTTTAGAGCCATATTAGAGTTTGTTAAAAAATTCTTCACAGATGGTTAAAACCATTCTTTCAAGATCACAAAATGATGGTCATATCTGAACAAAACAAAAAACCCTCAAAAGGAACAATATCATTTATACATTTAGTGTACATGGAGTGACCACAAACCGAAGGCTGTTAACTGCATTTTGGCAACGCCTCAACTCTACAGTTTGTAAACAAAAGCAAAATGGGCTCTCGAGAAAAATTGGGGGAAAATGAATTGAAAGCAAGAGTGTTTAGTTTAATCTACCCCCTCAAAAAAACTTGAAACGAAACAAAAAGTAACATTTTTACGAAGGCAGCAGGAATTTCTTAGTGTGTTGGGAAAGGTGACATCTTTCTCTTAGAGTAGGAGAGTTAATTCTAGGGTCATTTTATGATTTAAAAAAAAGAATAAGTAGTACTTATTAAAATACCAGAGAGAAACAAAATGACATATGGATGCATATGCTTTTGTTGAATCCTCCCTCTTTCTCTTAAGACACTAGCCCCCCCAAGGCCCTACTTAATTCACTGTGTTGATCTGAAATAAATTGTATAGATGTAAGCAAAACTATTATAAATCCACTTGAATTATCAGAGGTGGTACATCTATTATAGTGTTGCTTAAACCTAAACAATGTTTTCAAGAGCTTGACAATCAGGAGCATTTGGGGAAATAAGGATTAGAGACTAGAGGCTTGACTAGAGACCCAAGGTAACTGCACTGTCAGCCTTCCTCCTCTGAATAGATGAGCTCAGACTGAAGACATGGACTTTCTCCTCTCCGTTAAATGTGCCTACCACTTTACAACAGTAAGCACTTCCTCTTCTTCCTCTTCACGGGTGGCGGGCACAGGACGGCCCTGATGGCTTCATCGAAAACTGTCTTAAGGCCGCGCTGTGTCAAGGCTGAGCATTCCAGGTACTTCACTGCTCCTAATGGGTTAAAAAAATGGTAATACGTTTACTTTGATTGAAAAATAGAGACAAAGTGATAGCAGTCCAATAAAATGTTGACAACCTGGACGGAAATAATCAATTTGCAATATAAAAAAAAGAAAAAACAAACTTCATGTGTTTTAAGTAAATAATATAGAAATATTGCAATTAGTCATAATTAAATGCATTAATTAGAACGGACCAATCTCTTTGGCCATGGCCAGGCCCTGAGGGTAAGTGATAGGGGAGAGCTTCTTCTCCCTGAGCTTTTCAATCGTGTCCTTATCGTCCCTCAGATCCAGCTTGGTGCCCACCAGGATAATGGGCGTGTTGGGGCAGTGGTGTCTCACCTCAGGGTACCACTGGGGACAGACGAGAGAAGAGAGAGGACAGAGTTAGAGCCTATGGATAGTATAGTCAGAGGCAAGTGCTGAATATTTTCTCTGAAATGTTATGGTATGAAACAAAACAAATAGTTTAAAAAAAGAGAAGAAAATCCACACCAATACAGTACTACAGAATTTATTAGGTAACACTTCAAGCCTCTTCCTCGGACCATACCCAAAACAAAAAGACCTGGACAGCCAAGTGAATTTAACCCCAGTACCCAAGAACTAAGCATGCCTTTTCAAAATGCACAGAATATGAACGCTGATGAAAAGCAAAGCTATTCTCACCTTGGCACGGACGTTTTCAAAGGAGGCGGGACTCACTAGAGAGAAACAGATCAGGAACACATCCTGCGGGAGGCAGAACCATACATTTGTTATTTGAAGATGTAATGGCTAACAGAAGACTGTGAATCTTTGTTAAATGACATCAGAACATCATCAGAACATCATTCGATCTACCAGCAGCATTGTGAGCTTAGATCACAATCAAGACCCGCTATTTTCAATTTTTTGCATGATACCGCCGTGGGACAAAGAATAAAATAACTTAATCGATTTGTTGATGTATTAAAAAAAGAGAATAAAAAACACTTTTTGTTTATTCGATAAACCAAAAAAAGTAATGGACAGAATAATTTCTCAAGCCATAGCATTGAAGCTCATCATAAAATGCCATGTAAATGGTTTGATATGTACATTGTTTTTAGCATTTAGTCTTTGCGTGCAGACACAACAATAAAGTGCAAATGACAGCAAAAATAATTCCAGACAATTTGGTTGAAAACGTATCAAGTCTAGTCGCTAAATGGGGACTGGCTCCTTTCACTTCCCTGTATGCCACTGGCTGATGGTTAAGAGCACAGAGCTCAGTGTGTTGTGAAGACAAAGAAAGCGAACAGAGTCCCCTTTCACTTCCTCTAGACATTGTATAGGTGCTGTGGACACAAGGCTCCACTCTCCACTGAGTGCACCATAGACTCTGTCCCTTAGCCATCATATACTGTGGCTCATGAATAACTCCAGTTCAATCCGAAAAGTGGCATTCTCAAGCAAATGGTGTTCATGCATTGTCTGTCTGGCTGGTTTGGTTCAATGTTAAACAGTGGCCTGGAAGAAGCCATTATTTAAGTGTGTGTTTGTTTGTGTCTGTGAGAGATAATAGATGCTATAGATTCTATCTGTGCCTAAGGCATTTGTCTGACACCAACTATTATTTGTGTTTTGTGTAAGCGTGTAGATCTTTTGTGTGTATGTGTGTCAATACCGTCTGTGGGTAAGACAGTGGTCTGAGCCTGTCATAGTCCTCCTGTCCAGCTGTATCCCATAGGCCTAGGTTGACTGGTTTTCCATCCACCATTACATTGGCAGAGTAGTTGTCGAAGCTACAGGGAAGGAAACGGAACGTTAAAAACTACCAACCATCTTTCATTCTGGCTGATGAATAACACAAGTTCAACACAGATGATTGCAAACAGAAAAGGGCGTTCAAGTGGGACAGTAGGGACTAGGGAGTCGAGCACTAAAAGCTCAAACCTGGCATCATTCCACATGCTGACTAACTCCTTACATCAGTCATTCAGAGGACAACTGCTCAAGAAACGTACTTGAACGCAAGAAGAGGGCTCTCAGAGTCAGCAAGGGTCTGTGTGTGTGTTACTTACACTGTGGGGATGTATTCCCCAGGGAATGCATTGGTAGTGTAGCTGATGAGCAGGCATGTTTTACCAACCGCTCTGGGGGAAGAGAGGGAATACATGTTATTTTTAATACACAATGATAAATAAAGCACAGAAGCTTGCTGATAACAACTGTAACCTCATTATTATTTTCGACATCTGGCATTTTGTTTTTCGTCAGGGCTGGTATGGCAGACTTTAAGGGATTTAGAAAAATGTATATGAGTAGCTTAAAATAAATTATATATATATATATATATATATATACACACACACACACACACACACACACATATATACACACACACACGCCATTAAAACAGATAAAGAGGATTTATGGGCATTGAGGAAGGGCGATGGGAAGGGTAAGAAATGTTAGTGATGGTGTTGCTAGGTCCAGTTTTCAGTCTCTGAACTGGAAATGAATGAAAGTGACATTTTAGTCAGTATCGTTGTGATATCTGTCAACTTAAAACAAATGCGACAAAATGGCATTTATTGTAGAATGTTTTAAAAGGCTTAAACATTCGGCAGCATACTGAATTA
This sequence comes from Gymnoscopelus braueri, assembly GCF_963280865.1. Taxonomy (NCBI): domain Eukaryota; kingdom Metazoa; phylum Chordata; class Actinopteri; order Myctophiformes; family Myctophidae; genus Gymnoscopelus; species Gymnoscopelus braueri. The sequence continues at coordinate 23,925,168 of NC_137617.1, forward strand.
ACGAGTTACTCTGATGCAAACACGTGAGATAATAACATGTGTCTTTAGTAGTTAAGTAGGAGAATCTATAAAATGCTTGTGACCCTTCCAAACGCAAGGAATGCGGAAAGCTAGCTTGCTAATAAGTATCTAACAGTGTGCTGTGACTGACTGACTGACCAGCTGGAGCCACAACAGTTGTCAATAGTTAACGTTAGCATGTTAACTAGCCTGCCGCAACACAACTAGTATCGTCAACTAGACTTGAGCAAATCAATGCCCCAAAAAAATGCCAAAAACTGCACGAACTTAATTTTAATTTAATTTAACTAAGGTAGTGTTGTAGTTAGCAGTGGCATTTCCTAGATATAAACAATAGTGCAACTTACCCGTCCCCCACCACCACACACTTGATGGCCTGCATTGGACGCCTCTCTCTCTCTCTCTCTCGCTAGCAAGCCAGCTACAACCCAACAGCCCCTTCTCTAGTTAGCTTAGCTCAACTAAAACCACTCTTTTTGTTGGTGTGAAGCTATTTTCCCAAACAGGGGGCAACAAGCGATAACAAGGCCTCGGGTTTACGGATGAAAGTGTTTAAAACGCGCTGTTGTGAAATATCCCTGTCGCCCCTCTCTTGGTGGAATTCCAAACTTGTAAAACAGGAGGCAGCCACCACCCAAAAAAACCTCTGGAGCAGATTGAAAGAGTACGCCCTCCTTATCCCATGGCCAGGACGGATGGTCGCGTTATGATTGGGCACTTTTTGGTTGTCAAGGCAACTGCTTCGTGTGCTCCGTTTAGAGCAATTATAATGAAACAATGTGATCAGTGGTGGGGAAAGTACTCGTATTCACTGGTAACTTAAGTAAAAGTATCCTATACAGCAACGTAGATATACTCTGTTACAAACAAAGTAGAAGTCAAAATGTACTTGAGTAAAATTACAAAATATTGGTATCAAAATATACTTAAAAGTACCACATGTAAAAGTACTCAATGTGACTGTCCCATTTCAAAATGTATAAAACATCTTTTGAAAATAGCAGATCTACAAGCTCACAATGTGTCGCATCGTGACGCATTGTGAGCTTGTAGATTGGCTATTTTCAAATGGCCAAAATATATATAGGGTTGAAGTGGGTAATGTATGTTTTGTAATAATAATCCAAATCTACAAAGTAACTTGTAACTAAAGTTTTCAAATAATTGTAGTGGATTAAAAATACCTCAAATGTTTTTTACTTAAGTGCAGTACTTGAGTAAATGTACTTATTTACACCACTGATAATGTGATAATAAGTTAAGAATGTATCGGACACGAGGAGCCAATATTTCCAAATATTTTATATAAAATATGGATCAGCAACTTTGTACAGTGGTAGAGGTTTTCATTAGACTAATATTGTATCTTTAAGATCTATGACTTTTGATTGGTTGATTGAATACTTTACTACAGTTTGCAATTTGTGAGGTACGGTTTACAATGATTGAAGTTACCCTCACGTCATAGCTTTACAGTACACACTCTCTAGGTGTAAAAACCATGGAAGAAACCTAACTCTATGGGAAGAAATCGGTGTAAACCATAAACTCTGTAAACAGTTGCCTGACTACCAGTAGCCAATCTCAGCGTTGCCTACGTCCCTCCTGGCAATGGGATTTTTTGATTGAAACGCCCTCGGACGACGGAAACTGCAGCTCCAAAGCGTGCAAGTCATTTCCGCCGTGGAATTTTCAGAGAAGCGTCCAAAATTGCCACCTAGTGGCGACAATTAAATAAAAGCGACAACATTCTAGTGTTAAAAATATCCCCATATCCTTTATATTTGAGCATTTGACCACCAGAGAGCAGCACACCCTTGGCATTACCATAGAGTTGGGCATTACCCCCCTTGTTTTGTGCAATTGGAGTTTTGTTGTATAATATGATATGGAAATCTCTCTTACAAAATTATTTAAAAAAAAAAAGGTGCAGTTTCTGTCAAAAATAGTTATAGGCCTACATCCATATAGGAAAGGGTAGCTTGGTTTAAACTTTTGGAAGTTGATAGCAGTATTTCAATGTTTTCCATTCAGTTGCTATAAAACCTTTGAGACAAATAGCAGCAATTTATTCAAATGTAATTAAAGGTAGTTGCTCTCTCTCTCTCTCTCTCTCTCTCTCTCTCTCTCTCTCTCTCTCTCTCTCTCTCTCTCTCTCTCTCTCTCTCTCTCTCTCTCTCTCATTGCCTAATGGCTTTGCTTCTGCGTTAATTAATTAGTGTTGCCATAGTAACCATTCTTTGCAATATCACCTTTAACCCCTACAGGTGCACATACACATTAACCTTGGCTCAGGATGTCTTGAATAAACAACTCATTAATAGGAGATAACATCAACATTAAAAGTGTGGGGTTGGGGGGGTGGGGGACTGAAAGCAGAAGAAGAGATTAATGAAGGATGGAGAGGCTGTGCCAGGGACATTAGAGTCAGTGAGACAAGAGATGGGGGACCAGAGGACCTTGTCATGACAAACACAAGATGTGTCTAATCTGTCCAAATCTGACCAAAATGTGACTAAAGGATTGGGGCAGCAATCAGCTTGGTGAAGCTGAAAACTGAATCCCCCCTGCAATCCCCCCTGCATTCACTTGGTACAAAACCTTTGCGACAAATAGTAGAAATGTATTCAAATGTAATTAAAGGTAGTTGCTCTCCCTCTCCCTCTCCCCCCTCTCTGTCTCTCTCCCCCTCTCTCTTTTCCCTTCCAGTCCCTTTCCCATCTTCCCTCCATAAAAGTGAGAATGCATGGAAACACCATTTAACTGGATCATTATCCTCCAATGTTATTTCTCAGAATAATCACCAGTACTTAATGACCACACATTTCGCATACCAGTCAGCTTGACGGTCTAGAGTCGAATCTCATGCGTATGCTCAAACCTATGTATGTGGACTTCATAACAGTAGCACTGACACTACATACCATGGTCGTGGTTGTTCTACGACAGTGGTTCTCAAAGTGCAGTCCGGGGACCCCCAGGGGTCCTTCAAGGGTTCCAGGAGGTCCTCAGCAAAATTCGTTAAAATAGCACTACAATCAGTTTAACCACTTTAACCCTATTTTATACTTATGCCTATTCAAAAACAGCCGATCTAGATGTGCCATTTTTGAAAGATTTAGAAAAATCTTGAAAACATCACAATATTTTGAAATAATTTATCTTTTCAGATAGTTGTCCACAGCCAAATATATATCAACATGGGGGTTCTTGACAATGTCCTTGACAATGTCCTTGAAAATGTTTGAGAAAAACTGTGTGGGCGTCAGCAGGAAAAACACGACATTAACCCTACAATGAAATGGAATGAAAAACAGGTGTGAGAATCAGTGATGGAAGTAACATGGAATATTAAATCCCCTACTAAATAAAATCTTCTGTGTTAATTTAACTTTTAAAGTGAAATTAAAGTGTCCGTATTTAATGAATACAGAAGCTGAGGCCATGCTGTTGATGCACATACTGTTACTTGATGCTTTGTGATCAATAGATGACCATAATGTAACATGATACAGCACATTTCTATGTGTCATGCCTGTCATTAGCCGTTTGGGACACTTGATGGATGGAAGGCATCTGTGGGTACTGCATGGTATATTTTGACCTAATAATATGGGTTTTATAACTGTGCGTTTTGATTTCACAGCTGCACCAAAGAACAAAAATATTTGGCTCCACACGGACGTCTTTCCTTTCCATAAAATCCACCCACTAAGCTGGATGTTGCACATAAACTAACACAGGTCACATGCACATTCCGTATGTACAAACACACGCACGCACGCACGCACACACTCACGCACGCACGCGCACACACACACACCTTCTATTTCAGTGGTGAAGCTCTACACAGCTGTGTCAACACAGCACCACAACGCAATAAACCATCCCAAGAAATGCTGTCTCAACATTGGAAATTAATTAATTGTTTTGCCTGTTCACTTTCTCAAAAACACCATATTAGTCTAATAATATGAAGGTCCGTTTTATGTATTTTTCAGGTTGCTTTGCACAACCTCTTGGTTGCCTGTATAGCTGCTGACTATGCACAGTAAAAAACCTTGGAGTTAAATTAAAACTCAGGATGTTACAGTATGCAAAAATCCCCTTTGATGATGTGTATGTCCAACAGTGATGTACAGTTCAGTACACAGTGCATGTGCAGTACAGTACATGTTGGTTGTCATGGCATGAAAGGGTCTTATTGGTGTGATGTGGATCAAGTGTCCAGTCACATCTATTCATAAGACCGTTGATAATATGCTCTGATGAGGGCAGCGTTATAAGAATCAACAGTGAGTCATGTGCAATCACATTTGATCAGACGGAATAGAATCGGTAGATCCACGTTGAGTCACATCAGACTACAGAATACATGACTGATGATGAGTGAATGATGAGTGACCCAGGCCGGAAGAATGTCTCAACCTCCCACCACCACCCCACCTCTCTCTACTGTATGTCCCTCTTCTCTCACTATAAAGCCTGCTTCAATCTCCAACTCTCTGTGAGAAAGGAAGCGTACACTGTAGTCTTCCTTTCTCACACACACACACACACACACACACACACACACACACACACACACACACACACACACGCGCGCGCGCGCGCGCGCGCGCACACGCACACGCACACGCACACGCACACGCACACGCACACACACACACACACACTCTATGATAAGGAATGTGTGTGCATGTGTGCCTGTATGCATGCGTGCGTGTGTGTGCATGCGTGTGTGTGTGTGTGTGTGTGTGTGTGTGTGTGTGTGTGTGTGTGTGTGTGTGTGTGTGTGTGTGCGTGTGCGTGTGTGTGTGTTTGTATTAGCAGGAATGTGTGTGGGTCTGTTTCCTCGTGATGAAGAAGAGCTTCTTACGCAGTATGTATATATCTGTGTACATATAAAGAAACCATAGTAATTGTTATGCCATATTTGACTATATAGGCTTCAGAAAGTACCAAAAATCCATGGAAATATTGAATTCTTCAAACATAACTCAAGTTTGATCCTCTTCTTCACAAGCAAACAACTGAATGTGGCCTGGTGAGAAGAACAATAATTCAACCATTTCCTCTGCTACGTTATCAAACATGCTTTTAATAGATCTCCAACATTATCTAAACATTTGCCCTGCCTATTCCTAAAATTCTACAGAGAAGTGTTACTGGGAGCGCCCCAGTGGATCACCTGGTAGGAGTGCATACCACATAAATAAGCTGGCCCGGCTTTGAATCCAAGTTACCTGAGGTGCTTTGCTGCATGTCACCCGCCTCTCTCTGTTCACTGTCTCTATTCAAATAAAACAGAACTCCCCAAACATATATATGTTTTAAATTATTTTAAAAAGCATTACTGTAAATTCTCTTAATCACTGTGCTGTTTTGTTTAGGAGATGTCCAACTGGGAATGTCTTAGCTCAAACACTGCGTGCAAAATCATGTTGATGGCAAGATATACTGCAGTGTATCACATGACTGAAAAGATCTTAAGTAGTTTGGGAAAGTCCCAGAGCATCCTTGGACTGACTGGATCAATGGAGGTATCTGGAAGAAGCCTACACCGCTCTTCTCTCATACAGATGACTCAAGCTCATCCGGTTGGCTCTCAACATATAGCCCATTAACATCATGGGTCATGGGTTGTTCTATCACTTGTGTATAACATGGCCTCAGTTGCCGCCGAAAGATAAAACTGGCCTCATGAGTGGTAATTTGCTGGAGGAGTATAAAGAAACTTCAGAGCATTAAATATGAATGGAGAGATGCAGCAGGGATATGAGGAACACAGGCATGTGTGTCACAGAGGCTGGGCTTCAGTGGAGCTAGTCCAATGAGAAATCCCTTGCGGGCCTACAGGCATAGTAGAGATGGTGGAGAAGGGTCCTATACTTACCATGTTACTGGAGTTGCTTATGGCACACTGCTGTGCTTGCATGTGTGCGTATGTGTGTCTCTGTACGGGTTTATATAAAAAATGCTCTTGCATATATGATGAGACACATATACCGTATCTGCTTGTGTATAATGTGCATTTGGCAGTACATCTGCATGGATCTACTGTACTGTATGTGCATTTGCACATGAATGCCCATGCTTGCAGCATGTGTTGTTGCTCAAGACCCACACAGAGCCACCCCCGGCTCCCATCAGGGACAGAGGCAGATGAACATGATCATCTGTGACGGCTCAGCGCAAAGGGGAGGTTAACTTGGTCCACTCACCACCACCACTCCCTGGCGCCGCAGTGCGATGCCTTAATCTGGCTGACATATGCTGCACTGAGGGAAGCCGCTGTCAGTGGCGGATGGAGAACATCCATGCACATTTCTTCTCCTGGTCTGTAATTGTAAAAAGAAAGAAAAAAGGAGAAATATTGCTGGATGCTATTACGGTCCACTTTATTTTAGGAGCAAGTTCAAGAGGGAAGGTGACATAGGATGAGAGAGCGAGGCTCTGATAGGTTCACAGTTAAAGTAAAGAAAGTCAAAAGTCTGTGTTAAAAATAGGCCGTAAAATCCTCAGTGTAACTTCACGTAAATATCATCAATTTGTGTAACTTTTTACACCATCAGAGTGAAATGAACAGAGGATTCTACTGGGAATATTATGTTTCATCTGCATTTATCAAAAACTAAAGATGTGTCTGCACTCACATACTGTAGGTGAATTAGAATAGAGTAGAAATAGAATTCCAAATCAAATTCCTGCACGGTTTCCCTTCCCACAGGACTGAGGTAGGTCTAAGTCTAAATATTCCTAAATCAAATTTCCCCCGGAAACTATGTGAACAGCAAATGAGCCAACTCGCCCTCTCTGGTGTTTTATATTGATTTGAGGAAAGAGAACACATTTTGTCTGATTGTGCCTGCATGTACTCCACCCTGTTGGCGTATTTAAACGCCAGTGAAACAGTGGAAATGGAGCCTCTTCCTGGACTGGGCCGGACATGCTCTCAGCACAGGAAATCATTCCCCAGACTGAAGGCCCCCGCTTCCCTGACGCACAAATGCTCTCTGTTTCTGTGTGACTGAGAGAAAGTGTGAATGTGTATCTCTACATAATGTGTCCACATGTTTATGTGTTGGAATCTATAATAAATGTGGCGTGTGTGTGTGTGTGTGTGTGTGTGTGTGTGTGTGTGTGTGTGTGTGTGTGTGTGTGTGTGTGTGTGTGTGTGTGTGTGTGTGTGTGTGTGTGTGTGTGTGTGTGTGTGTGTGTGTGTGTGTGTGTGTGTGTGTGTGTGTGTGTGTGTGTGTGTGTGTGTGTGTGTGTGTGTGTGTGTGTGTGGGTGTACTGTATGTTGCAGGGGATGTGAATTGTTACATGGGACTTCCTCCTGTGCGCCAACACAGAGTGTGTTGCTGGAGGAGAAACATATAATTATCTAGATCTTCACTCTTGACTGGCCCTAAGAGCATTGTGAGAAACTATCAGTGAGTGTATTATTCTGTGCTGTGGGGAAATAGAGATGAAGAAACAGATGTGGGTAGATAGAGACAGAGGATCAGGATAGATATGGAAGTGTGTGTGTGTGTGCGCGCGTGCGTGTGCGTGTGCGCGCGCGCACGCGTGTGTGTGTGTGTGTGTGTGTGTGTGTGTGTGAGTGAGGGCCAGCTTGGGCAAGCCACAAGTGTAGTGGGATTAGAAAAATAGACATTGTGAGGACAATTGTCCTGGTCCTCGCAAGAGAAATGGTTGTTTTATGGTTTTAAAAGATAGAAAATGCAGGAAACAGAAACCCACATTGTGCTTCTGGCTATAGCTATGCAGGTCTATAAAGAAATATCAAGAAGACTTTATGAGAATGTACTGCAAATTATCTGTAACCACCAATGCTGAAATAAGCTGAAGACACAATATTTGTTTACGCCTGCAGGCTGCAGCCTTCGAAGGGGGGGAAATCTGAGGACATTCATTTTCTATTCTACGACAAATATGGTACAAGATAGCACAGTACGGGTGGATAGCAACCGAGATACCTTTACTCAAGTCTTGCACAAAAAGTACTTGAGGTTAGATAATGAATAAAACATTATATTAAAACAACAGGGGTTATTTCAATACTGTATACTGTACTGTACAGCCACTTGTTTAGAAAAACCTCCATCCATCCAGATGATATGTTTTTCTTCACTTGTTTTAATAAAAGCACTTGATGAATATCAAACTAAAAACAGATGCACACCCAGTCACCACATGTGCTACAATCTGGGAACCCATTCAGTAAAAAAAAAAAGGGAAACAAAACATTTTTTTAACCTCTGGGGGCACCACCTCCTTTTTTGTGTAGAAACAGTCCACTTCCGTTTGGCCCCTCCCCTTTCTTAGTCCACTTCCTCCCGGGTGCTTCTGTGTTTATTCCTACTAATGTGCTGTGACTCTGTGAAATGTCTTACAATATCTTCATAATATAATAAAAGATATCTTGACACATGGTCATCTCCAAACATCTGATGACATCTTTAAATTAACTCCAAAGGGTCTCTAACATTGGGTACAGATATAAATATAGGTCAAACAACGGGAGGTCATTCCAAGTGTGTATCAAAACAACAGTTACGTACACCAACTTCCCCTAATGCAGTTATGTCATGCTATATTGCTGACAGTGTGGCTGCAAGAACAGCAGAACACGTCATTTAAACACTATAGTGATGCAAAGGGTGGGGCAGGGAAGTCAGTTTCCTATAATTGTTGAGCAATGGCTAAAGCTTTCCATGACCATGATGAGAATACAGTAGGGCAAGCTATTCCGACCCTCATCATGAACACTTGTGTCCCTCGCCAGTGAACTTCACTGAAACAGAATCATGACTGACCATTTGTGCTATTCGCCCACAGTCATGTTCAAGCACAGGCCTTAAAAACAAGGCTCCAAACATCCCAAAACAAACTTGTAAGGCTACTTCTTGGCCTCAATCACAGAACCCATCTAACCCCTGCTCATTTTGCTAGGATTGGATGGCTTAGGGTTGAGGACAGAGTACAGCAACTTGCTATGGGCCTGGTCTTCAAGATACACCACAACATTGGGATCCCCCTGTATTTGTCAAAATACTTCAAAAATGTTAATGAAGTCCATGATCATAACACCAGAGGCAGCTCCACTGATCATGTTCAACCCAGATTTGGCTCAACTAAGGGTATGAACTCGTTCTCATGCTATTCATCAAAAATGTGGAATGCCCTACCAAAAGGAGTAAAGGAGTGTAAAACCCTACTCACTTTCAAAACTGCCCTAAAGATACACCTTCAGGAGGCTGCAATTCGAAAATGGCCCCTGTCTAAGTCTTAACCTACCCCTCCCTACCCCCCCCCCTCCTTCATTTTCCTCTTTTGTATATATATATATTTTTTTTTTTCTCTCGTCATACCAGTAACCTGAAAGCTGATTGTATGACATTCTGTATAGTAGTGTGTATATCTGCCTGCCTCTTATATTTCATCATGATTTGTGTGCATGGGGTTCTCATCTTAAACAAGCGTAATGCTTAATGAGGGTTTCCAGTTTAGTAGACCTTGTATTGTGAATTTGTACTTCCATGTACTGTTATGTACTGTCATGTACTATTCTCATGTCTTTCTAAATAAACTACATCAATCAACAGACATGTTCTGTTCAGGTGATCACAGCAAATGCTCGGAGCCTGCAGTGCACCCGGAGGGGTGTAAACGAGGAAGGGCAAGGAAAAGACTGAAAGAATTTGTGTTGATGTGTTTCTACCATTCCCACAATCTGCACCCCTTGTTTTTAAACAATATTTGAGGGTATTTCAGTTTTATTGTATAAGAATGGCAGGATAGAGAGAGGTAATGATAGGTATGACATAGGTCATGAACTAGATTTGAACCTATAGAGACTAGAGCACTACATTGGACACTTTCATGTTTTACCGAGTGGGTGGTCTGAATGAAAGGAACACTTCCTTTACCGTAACTTTCGTCTATCCTCCCCTGTAGTGCCATACAATGGCTCTCCCACAGAACTCCCATCCTGCTGTTCTCCTTTCTCCATTCTCCTCCCTACAGTCTGATACGGCTGCTGGTTTGAACTGGTCCATACCTGGGAAATCCTCTGTGAGTCAGTATACTTCGTTCATTGCTGTGAGGTCACAGGTGTGGCTGGGCTGGAATAATCAGGACGGAACTACGCAGGATTCCAGGATCACAGTTTCTCTCTCCTCCTCTCCACGCATTCATGTCCCATCAATACATAGTTTCTCTCATAGGCTGCCGTGGATCGTGGGCCCACTGGCTGTGGATTGCGGGTTTCCATAGACTATGGCTGTGAACTGTTATTTTAGTTGCTATTGTTGTTATTATTGTTGTTGCTGTGCATCTCTACCCCCCCCCCCCCCCCCCCCCCCGCCCCAACCCAACCTGTACACACGGATGATCAGATGTCCACCCACCTAGCCAGGTTCTCTTCAAGGTTTCTTCCCATTAACAGTTTTTTTCCCCCTTGCTGCCATCACCAAGTGCTTGCTCATGGGGGAATTGCTGGGTCTCTCTCTCTAAATTAAAGAGTACCATCTTGACCTGCTTTATAGGCTATGTAAAGTGCCATGAAATAACTGCTATTGTGATTTGACACTAGTGACTTGCATAGATTTGTCTCTGGTCCCTGCCCCCTACGCCTTGAGAGATGTCATCAGGCTTTTATTTTTACTATGTCATCAATATTGTCAATACACCCATCCCACTAGACCCTTTACAGGGCTTTCCATTAAGTCATTGCATATCTGTAATGTCATGTAAGAATACATTTTTCTGTTCGCAGCCAGTAGTTAAACAGAAAAGTAGTTTGACATACGGTTCTCGGTTCATTAGACTGGTATTATTGTCACATTCACATACGTCACATCTCTATCTATTGAGAGATGGTATGTATGTCATAAGTGTATATCAAAGTGGGGGTCCACAGACCCACAGGGGTCCTTGGGGTGGTTCCAGGGGGTCCAGACACAAAACCTATTTCGGCTATTAGAAAATAACCAATCTACAAGCTCTGAAAAAAAAAATCTTGAAAATGTTGAGACATTTTGAATAATTTAAAAACATTTTGAACAACAAAAAATCTTCTCTTATGGGGGTCCCTCGCACGAAATCTTTTGGGGGTCCACGGCCAAATACATAGCCTACTAGGCCAAGCCCTATCAATGTGGGGGTCCTTGACATGAAGTCGATGCTTGAGGACCACCACAATGTTGCTACTCGCCGTGCAGTGCTGTTTGAGGAGGGGGAGTAGGGGGCGGAGCGTTGTGACGTCCCTCTGGTTGCAGTGGAGAATATGTGTGAATGCTGCTGACCACTGAAGATCCGACTTGGTGGGAGAGGAGAGTGATCGTTTCGATCGCTGTTACTGGAACTGGACACTGTGTCACCTAATGCTATTGATAGGAAATGCGTTCACATTTAGCTTTTGCAATCATTTAGGACTAGACTGCGGCTTCTGTGTTATTTTCCATTGACATCTGCTCGTTGTTCCAGTTGGACTCTGCGTTGCAGCAACACCTAGTCCTAGGCTATTCGTGCACTCAGTGCAACCACTGACTGTCAGCCTGTCATTTTTATTTTTCATCTGTACGCAGTTAACATACATTTTTTTCGCGTAGTTTCAAAGGATCGTGGCATCTGTTTGGACCGCATAATCGGCGTTGTCGATATGGATGAAGACAATCAAGGTAAGGCATCGTTTTCTCACCCAGTCAGATCAGTGTGGGGATGGAAAGCACGAACTGATGCGTCTCGAACCGTATGTGACAAGGAGGATGATGTTGGTGATTGTGATTGGTTATTTCTTATTTAGTGCTGTTGTGTTTTTGTAAGTAAGTATTTATTTTTAGTAAAATAAGTATTTATTTTTAAACAAAAAATATGAAATCAATTAAGTAATAAGACCCGTTTAATTTCGAAAAAGATTGGCTTACCAATCTCACAGGAGTGAGATGTTTAGCCTGTATACATAAAACGTTTATTTACACAAAAAATAATAACACATCATGAAATCCCCTGCAACCCACTGACTGCAGTCTGTCGTGTGAGTGCATGGCTTGCCATCTCCATCTGTTTGATGTCATGCTGGAAAGCTTTGAAGTTTGTTTGCGCTTCTCCTCACAATCTGGTCGTAGCTCTTTGAAGGGACGCTCGTGTCCCCAAATGGGTATAAAACCGATAAGATAACGTCCCAGTCCCACTTTTCAACAGAAAAGAAGCCGCTTCGGTTGACGGGGTTTCCATTGAGATGTAGATGGATGGTATCTGCAGCCCATTCAGTTGTGTCCCATAAAGAAGAGCCATCTATAAACCTAATTCTAATCTAGCGTAAATGTGAGTGGTAGATTTAGCTAAATTGGTAGACCACAGCTTGAGCTACGCGCACGCACATGCACGCGTGCATGCATGCGCGTGCATGTGTACTTTATTGTACTGCAAGACAAGTACAATAAAGTCTGTACTAGGCCTGGCTATGCTGCCACTTTATGGCACTTATGAGGACTTTCGGCTGATTTCCATTAACTACATTAATTCTAAGTTAGAATGAATGTAGGTAATGGAAATTAATTAAGAATTTCTAACCCTGTTACCCTAACATTTGCCAAATCATCACAACTTCACGTCTAACCATATCCCGCACCCCATAAAGGGTTGCCAATCTTCCCTCGAAATACAGAATCCTGACTAAAAGGTGTCCTTATTGAACTGATAAGGGACACACTTTGCTCCATGTTTTGGGAATCAATCAAATCAATGACACATATTACATGTTCAGACAGCTCAAATATACTATAATACAGGTTGTTATATAATATACAAAATACTGTACATATATAGGCTACAGTGAGATTTTTTCTAGGCATCACTTATTTTTCTTGGAAATAAGGGAGGCCCGACCGGTTGTCCCTTTATTTGAATTTCAGGTAGTTGGCAAGTTGGCAACTCATGAAACAACCTGTTGAAAGATGAGGACCAGGAGAATATCCTCACTTTCTGTAATGTTTCTCTCCACGTGAGGATAGTGGTTCTTACAATGTACAGTACACTACACACACACACACACACACACACACACACACACACACACACACACAGACAGACGTGGTTGCCGAAGATATGAAGATAATCCAAACGGTTTTGAGGAGTGAAGTCTGTGTCAATGTAGTGTAAACAAAATGTCTTAAGGTGGACCAGGATAACATTTTGTCAGTTAAACTGTGAGGCCTACCAGATGCTGGCTGTGGGTTTAAGCTTTTGCCTACCAAATCACACATCCCCCTGGTCCTTCCTGTGGTCTGTCAAAGAGCCTTTCACCCTCTCCAAATTGTGACCTCAGCTGCATTTGCATGATGAACACTGGGCACTGAAAACAGAACGTTAAAGTAAGGAGTTTCCTGTACGAATGTACAGTATGTATTTGTCGTCTTCATTTATACATTGGTTATTAGGCAATTGAAAAAGTTATACAATTATATACTGTATGTATTGGTCGAAACTTTAGGTTGAACTCCTTTATCTCTTTAAAAGTTTGTCATGGTGTTTAAATACAGATCTTCATCTCAATACATTGGGCCCTGTAGAAATTAAAGCCATGTCCCAGCAAGTCATTTATCTCAGTGTTTTAACCACAGTTGTAGATGTCAAACTGCTCCTTCACATACGACAACGGTTATTGATCTAATGTCTATAGATTTAAGCCACTGTGGCTTGAGGGTGAATCTACATACACACAAAGCCATCTAGCTGTGTTGACTATAGGCTGTAATTACACACACCTCTAGAATTATTCGACCTAGAGTGAGGGCACTATATCTTACGTATGAATAATGAATGCAAGCATACTGTACAGGCATCTATCGCACAATTATTCAACAAAATGATTTAGTTAACGATTTGAAAGCCCTGTTGTTTGTTACTGAAGGTAATAATGAAGTTGGACCTACAGTATAACCTTTATAAGCCATGAGGTGATGAGAACATAATAAATGTCTATAATCTATCAAATAACCAGGGAAGTGTTACATACAGTTCGTTCTGACCGGTTATTAAAATGTGTGCTCTTTAATTCTTACGAGCTCAGAGCTGAGGCCCAGATAGCTAAATGGATAGACACTGGTTACTGTGTCTCACATGACAGGATGCCAGGGCTCACAGACGCATGTGGTCCTGTCTTTGATCAAACCAGGAAGGGAATCCGTGATAAGAGCTGGGAAAGGATAAGGATTACGTATCCTATGCAGTGTGTGTGGTATGAATTATTAAAATAACTTACTGTAAATGGTGAATGCACGTCACGAGAGCTACTGTAGTGCTCTCTACCTTTCTCTCCCTCTTTCTCACACACACACACACACACACACACACACACACACACACACACACACACACACACACACACACACACACACACACACACACACACACACACACACACACACACACACACACACACACACACACACACACACACACACACACACACACACACACACGCTCGCATGCATACCATATGCATTGATTTATATCCACATAAGCACTCACAATCATACACTGACTATTATGCAAAATTAGCTGCTTCTTGCCTGTAGATAAAATTCCCCTTCTATAAAGCCTGGGCTGAACAGAACAGAGTAATAATTTACTATATAATGTGTTATTATAGTGTGTGTGTGTGTGTGTGTGTGTGTGTGTGTGTGTGTGTGTGTGTGTGTGTGTGTGTGTGTGTGTGTGTGTGTGTGTGTGTGTGTGTGTGTGTGTGTCTGTGTGTGTGTGTGTGTGTGTGTGTGTGTGTGTGTGTGTGAGAGAGTGTGTTTGTGTGCCCGCACGCTCACACTCAAATGTGCACATTAGGCGGTATGTCGTCCTCCTCATGCCTGTATGTGTGCGGCTGTGCGTGCAAACTGGCCAACATATGGTTGAAGTTGGGCCGTAATTTGTTCTGCATGGGTGGACCTGCCTGTGTTCACTCATCAAACGGCAGTAGGGCGAAACGCCAAAACGTGGCGTGATTCTCTATAGGATTAGATCAGTGGCTGCCTCTTATGAACACAGAAAAAGACAGTGTGCATTTAAATGCAAAAGCATGAGTGGAACTATACCACTGTTTAACAAAATCAAACAGTTGTAACTGGTCTTTAAAAGGTTACAGGGCATGGCCAATGGGATTTAGATTCCATCTTGCCTGAACATTTTACCTATGAATGCTATGAAACAATACAACAATGCGTAACGAGGCCAGGTACAGGAGAATGACCTGAAGATGTTTTTTTCTCAGTTTCTTTACTCACGCATTTACTGCAGTGTGTAACAGTATGGGATTCATTACTGCACATTTACTGCATTCCCTAAATCAGACTTGGCGCGTCCATGCTCCGCTAACATGCCACGGAGCAGACACAGTCTCCCCTCAGAGCGCATATAAATCATTTAAATCCTAAGTGTTGTGTTATTGCTCCTGGGTTCTATTTTTAGAATCGACGTATTGCTGGACGAAGAAGTGGAAAACGCAGAAGCAGAAATTGGCTGACAGCAGTATGTGTGACGTCAGGTTAATGCTAGATGTTTGCCATGGGTTAGTGGAAGACTCAGCATTCTAACCTTTTCGTCATGAGATGATAAGATAAGATAATCATTATGCGTCTCAGTCTCTGCTTGCTATAACTGTACTGCATTATTTTGTGTAGAGAGGAGAAGGGAAGTGTCATAAGCGGTGTGGTTGTTTTTTGTGCATGCTGCAGGTCTTAACTTGACAATTTTCCTGTGTGGAAGTTGTGATGCCCTCCCTGACTGACCCTTGCTGTCAATCATCACTCTTCGGAAAACACAAAATGGGAAAGACGGGAATTTCCGCAAATTCTTCTGCTCTTTCTGTTTAAATGAGTTTTAAACAAAACAAAAATCTTACTGCAAATATTTTGCTCATTTATTGTATCAAAACTGTGTATCGTATGAGTATGTAGCACAAGAATTTCATTGCCTGCTATGTTGCTACCTGCTGAAGGCCTATTGTGCATGTTACAGTAAAACACTTTGACCCTTGTGTGTGTGTGTGTGTGTGTGTGTGTGTGTGTGTGTGTGTGTGTGTGTGTGTGTGTGTGTGTGTGTGTGTGTGTGTGTGCATGCGTATGCATGTGAGCCCGCAGGCTGTTAATAGACATTCCTTATCACGAACATGCACCTTGCCTTTTGCAATTGTTCCTCAAGTTCTGCAAATGAATATTCCTCTGAGAATTAGCACTGCGTTCGTCCTCACATTTTTCACAGTCATCCTCTCGACCCCCATGAATACCTCACAGGCACACAAATTATGCCGGATCAAATTCACCCCCGTAGGCATGGAGCTGAACCCACCATGCTTTTTTCGGAGAACATGAATCAACACATTAGCGGTTGCCTTGAGTCTAATGGTTCCATGGGGGTATTACGCAGGAGGAAGTTGGCTTGAGCCGGGCAACATCTTTGTTGTGGCTGGAGGGTGAGTGTGTGTGTGGGAGGATATCACACACTTACTGGAGCCATAGTGTGCGCGCCAGCTGTTGGTGCCGTACCCATGTAGGTACTAACTCTACTACACTATAGACTCTATGCATAGCGGTAACTACAGTTGTGCACACAGTCTATGTGGCATCTACATGGGCATTGACCATTGCCATATGTAGGGAGTGAGACGCCATGAGATCTGTAGTCAAGTCGGACGGTGGGTGGGTGGAAATGCGGGTATGGACTAGTGAAAAGATAAATACATGGATAAATGGATGGATAAAAGTGTTGGGCAGCAGAGACACAACCCAAAATAATCTCTATCATGATTTATATCTATTGTAGTATCACCCTTTAGATGTATTTGTGTGCACTGAGGCCTGGGTAAAATTAATAGTCAGCAGGTCTAGAATAAATCATTTATTTAACTCTTTCTAGTGCCCACTCACTGTTGAACCAACTGTACGCTGACAGGCCTTGGATTGAATCCTGTCTCCCTCAGCTTTCTGTTATTTTCAGTAAAGATATTAAGTATAGTACAGTGGACTATTCCTTCTGCCTTTAAAAAAATTAACCGAAACATTGTGTTGTTCTTAGCATAGCCTCATTTGTCTTCGGTGGTGGTCTTCTTTAGATGCTAAAACAAATCCTAATGTTGTGGATGTTAGTACAGATGAAAAAAAAAGGGCCCAAAATTAGATTTATTGTTGTATGCTATACAAGGATTTACAGGGATATTTGTAAAGAATACACTTGACTTTGAACTGGCAAGATTATGAGTTTTGCAGCACAACATTGGCAGGATTAGAGAGACACGTTGCACCACATGCAAACAGGCAAGTAAAATACCCAGACCCACAGACACACAAACACACACATCCCACTGTCTGGTGGCGGGGTTATGCATCACTGACAGCCTTGGCGCAGCATTGAGAGGGAACTTGTAAAACACTGCAATATATGTAGCTGTTTAGAGAGCGAGAGACAGCGACAGAGAGACTACATGTGGAGTTGATTAGGAGAGAGAGAGACTAGGGAGGCTTAGCGACATGTTCCCATCACCGTGGTAGTGTGTGTGTGTGGGTGGGTGGGTTTTGGGGGGGGGGGGGCTGTTTGTGTGGCTGCCTGGCAAGGGACAGATCACATACACATTGTTGCTGTCGGGTGGATTGTGACGGGTGAGACGGTGCTAAAGAAAGGCCGAAGAGGACGGTGACACAAAATACAGTAAATAGCAGGATAGAGGGGCCAGAAAAGTGCTACACCACTTGAGTAATCTACACCTAATTTCAATGGAAAGGAAACTAAGTGTAGGCAGAGCTTGGCAAACCACACAGGCATTAAGAGGGGAATTCAGTAAAGCTGGAGGCTAGAGGACGTGTTTTGTGCGTTTCTTGGCCTGATGTAGCTGGCGGTTAGTGCTCGCCTCTAGAGGTGAGAGGCACACTAACACCCACCTTATTCTCACCTTAATAAAAGGTCCTTGTGTTCATTTTGGCATAATCCCTTTTTTTCCTTGCACATTTTCTGTTCTGGATAGGAATGGACTCATGGGAAAAGCTAGATTGTTAATTTCACTCAAACAAAATGTGTTTTAGCCAGCCATGTGATGTGACAGACATTTAACATAACATAATAAGGAGGTGTGCCTTCAGTTACTGTAGTTGCCACCACTACCACCACCATCATCGCAGAATGAATTACATCAAACACACATCTTTGGTGGCCTTGGATCAAATACAACCAGAGCCTTTCTCCTGTGCTTCCCGCTTAGTTTCCCTGCCGTCTTCCTCACTAAAGAAAAAAATACAAAAGGGTGAAGGAACAACGTACTCTTTTAAAAAGCAAAAACAGAACTCCAGCCAGAGACAGCAGTCAGTACAGCCAGGCATGGAGAGACTCCACAGTCTGTTGTTCGCTCTAGGCTCAGCTTTAAAGGGATCTGCAGCATGGTCATCCAAGGACAGTGCTATTGCAAGGCCAATAGACAGGCCTTGGGGATATCCTGGACCTTCAGGCTAGGTGTGGTGGATCTGGACTGGACCTTCTCCATCACCAGAACTACATCTGGTGAAACTTAGCTGTACTCTGTGTGGCGAATCTCACATGCTCTGTGGACCATAGGCGCCGGAGGCGGGGTCACACGGTCCTCTGTGTCCCCCCACTTTTCAGCTATCGACTTCTTTTTTTATATATATAAAAAAATCTTTTGAAAAAAAAAAAAAAAAAACTGTCTTTTTTTTTCTCTACCGGCGCAGTAGCTCCGCAGCCTCCGCCCACCCCACCGTTCGCATTGTCAAGCGGCCCCAGCCAGACATGCTAATTGCCTCTAATAAACAAGTCTTGATCACTGTGGCTGTGCTAAACATGTTCTGCAGGTTTTGGGGAGGGTGTCATTATTGTCATTATTGAAATGAAGGGTCGCTATGCTGTGTCCCTCAACTCCCTCGTCCTGTGTGCACTAACAGTCACTCACTGCATGCACTGAATACCAGTGGTGGAAAAAGTACTCAAATGTTTTACTTAAACAAAAGTATAAATTCTGCGAAGTAAAAATACTCTGTTACAAGTAAAAGTAAGGTATTCAAAATGTACTTGAGTAAAAGTAGAAAAGTATTGGTATCAAAATGTATTTAAAGTACCAAAAGTAAAAGTAGGCTACTCATTATGCAGAAGGTCCCATTTCACAAGTTTTCAAATGTGAAAAAAAAGTTTTCTAACCCTTGATACTTTTACTTAAGTAAAACATTTGAGGATGGGACACACTGGGATGGGTAGAGTGTTGTTAACTGTTTTATGGTCATTTCATGAATTAATTAAGCAAAAAAAACGCGCGTGCTTCGCGCGCGTACATGCCCGCAACACAGTGGGAGGGGGGCGGGGGGAAGGGGGGAGTCATGACGTCGTCGCTGTCCCCCCACTATTTAACCCCTTCCGGCGTGCCTGCTGTGGACCGAAAGACAGTGGAGAGTATACTAAACGTGAAAACTGTAATAGCTTTACTCCAAGTTTATTATTCCAGTCATTGTTTTACTAATGCATAGACTCTAATACGAAAGACACCCTAAGCACAAACAACACTAGTCTTAATGGCCCCCGATTACAACCAGGGAGTTAACGTGACACTTCATCCCCTACAAAGGGAGAACAACATGTTTCGGGGCCATCTGAAACCCAAGCTGATCATATGAGATCAGTGTGACCTTCAGTGGACAAGGACACAGTGAAGGGGGCTGTTTGGAATGGAATCTGTTTAAAATGCTTGATCCTTGAGCCTGGCAGCCAGAAGAAACACCATTCATCCATCCACCTCCGGCCTCCCAAATCATCGGATTATAGTGTTCTTTGGCTGCAGGCGTACAGATCAAATCAAATGTTGACACAGTGATGATGCTGAGCAGATGCTGAGATGATGGTCCAGACCACCACACGCATGTTCACGTGATGTCGCCCCCACCCCAGCACTGGTTTTGATTCTTCTTTGACTGAACAGTGTTTGGTGTTTGCCATATCCCATGCAGGAGACTCAGGTTCGAGTCCAGCTGGCAGGGGATGTCAGTCAGTGGCCTGCTTTTGATTGAGCTACACACAGGATATTGAACCCTCAACCCTGGCTGTGTTTGGACTGTGCTCTACCACCTTGATATCTAAGGGTGGCTGAATGGGTGGAGAGGCTGCCGGTGAAACAGAAACTGCTCACTGAGCGCCCCTGAGCGCTCACCAGAACCATCTCAGCAGCCATCTGCTGGGTGAAGCTGAAAACTGAATTTCCCCTGTGACATTAACCAGCTTTTTCCCCCTTTCCCTTTCCTGATACGTAACATCATGAGTACATTTCCCACCACTGCCTATGAGCACACAGCAAGCATGCTGTTCATTTCTCAACCTCACCTACATGTACACAATCCTTCAGCCTCTGCCCACCACTGTTATAATAACCTCTGGCCCTTGGCTTGGCCCCATGTGCTAATTGCCCAGCATTCTGGCATCTTGACTCTGTGCCAAGATCTCTGTTCAGATAGCCACACAAGACTACTACATCTGCTACTACCGTTACTTTGGCCACACTACACAACCAAATTCTGTGTGTTCAGTTTCAGATTCATTCTTTATTGTCCTTCACAGAGTACATTTTGTTTTCAGGGTCTGAACACAATTAAACACTCAGAACAGGTAAAACTCACATCACAACGCAGACAATTACAACACAAATTTGTTACAGTGTGTCCAGGCTATTTGAAGGTCTATATGGATTATGTTAATGACGTTTCGGTCTTACGACCTTCCTCAGAGTCATGAAGGCCGTAAGACCGAAACGTCAGTCACTTTTTGTACTAATGCACCTAAATAATAAAAGGCTGAAATTGTCCGAGTTGCTCCAGCGTTGATCTCTTCTGCATCTGTTGTCCCTGCCGCTGTGACGCACCGGACTAGCTGTTTTAGGCTGAGGCACACCGGTAGATTCCCTTTGTTCACAATTATTTACATTTTGGTAGAGAGGTTGTGTAGTTACTTTGCCACAATCTCCAAATATTGGTGAGATATCTTCAATAGTTGATCCTTTCTTTGATTAAGAATTGATAATTCAAAATAATCTAAAGCAAACAAAGCGGATTCTGACCATTTATAAAATTGCAAAACACAATTCTGCATAGAAAATACAATTATTATTATTATGATAATTTTTTATATCAGTGGAGCAACAATTGAAGATATCTTGCCAATTTTAGGAGTAACATCGTGGCAAGGTAAGGTAACTATACACAACCCAAACCTCTACTAAAGTGTAATTAAGGGTAAAAATGCACCTCGAAAATGCACCTCTCGATGTTTAATTAACACCCAGGATTTGGCTGTGTAGAACCACCACCATGTTGTCATTCAGCATCAGCACTCAGCCAAAGTAGGTTAAAGACACATAAAGGCTGGATGTGTGCGTGTACTGTATCACACCTCCACTCTTACACACACCTATAGCTGGTTGGCTTAAAGAGCTGTTGGAGAGGGGAAGTGCGAGGGATTAAGGGCAGCTGGTCTTGCTCTGTGTCTGTGTCTCTCTCTCTCTCTCTGTGTGTGTGTGTGTGTGTGTGTGTGTGTGTGTGTGTGTGTGTGTGTGTGTGTGTGTGTGTGTGTGTGTGTGTGTGTGTGTGTGTGTGTGTGTGTGTGTGTGTGTGTGTGTGTGTGCGCGCGCACACACACAGTGCACTTGTATGCGTGCCTATATGTTTGTCTTGTGTGATAATGGAGAACATGTGTCTACTTTTAAAGGGATTTTGGGCAGTGGGCTTTGGGGCTGGATCCAGGGAAAGCTCTCTGCCTTCCTTCCTGCCTCACTGAATGACTGTGTATCTCACTGTCTGTCTGTCTGTCTGTCTGTCTGGCTGTCTGGCTGGCTGGCTGTCTGGCTGGCTGTCTGGCTGGCTAACTGACTGTTTGCATAATTATGTCACTGATTGACTGGCCTACTAATAATTTGTCTAGCTGTCTGGCTGACGGACTGACTGACTGACTGACTGACTGACTTACTTACTTGCTGGCTGCCAGTGGCTGACTGACTGACTGACTGACTGGCTTAAGTCATTGAGTACTGCACAGTCAAAGAGGCTAACAGGGTTATCCTCTCTCATGTTTCTCTACTTTAAAAGACATTACTAAGAGTGTCACTGGTATTAGGCCAAAGATCTGTCCAAATCCCTCTCTCTCTCTCACACAATTCAGTGAAAACCGGGAACAGGGCCTGTGGTAAGTGAGCATAGGATTTGTTCTCACTGAGCTCCACTGCTCTAAGTACATCGCTACTGGTTCCGCCCAGCTGGGATGAGCTACAGTCTTTCTGGGTAAAAGTACTGTACCAAGGCCTCCAAATGGCTTTTTTTTTTAATTACTTGATGTCAACAAGTGGCTGGAATGGATGGGACAGAAATGGACAGTGAGCACAGCATGAGAGAGATTATCCTAATGGGAAATGTCATGAACACCACTTCCCGTTAATGGCTTTATGTTTCCATTTAGTGTTTGTTTACATTTTCTCAAAACGTTACCAAACTCAAGTAAACAACTGAGTCTATATACAGTGTATATGTGTGTATGTGGCTGTGTGTATGTGTGTGAAGTTGCATGTAGGGGTGCAAGAGTTGATCGAATTAATCGATTTAATCCATTATAAAAAAGAATCGCTAATGGATCATTTAACAAAACTAGAGGTTCGGGCCCTCAGTTACAGACACCTAAGTTGCACCGCCGATCCGACTGATGGGCATACAGTATATGGAGATCTCTCGGGCAACGGCTGTCATCTTAAAGGGCAAGACCACTTTGGTAGAGGTTTGGGTTGTGTAGTTACCTTGCCATGATGTAACTCCAAAGGTGGGCAAGAAATCAAAAATAATTGCTCCATTGATTAGAAATTGATAATTCAAAATATGCTCCTCATTGACTTACATTGTACGGTAAAACAGCTCTCAAAGTCATTCTTTTAGCACAAAAACGAACGCAAACAAAGTTGATTCAGACAATATAGAACATCACCAAACCCAGTACTGTTTTTTTTAAAATAAAAATGTCAACTTCCTGTTGATTTAGCCATTTTTAATAAGTAGAAAACCCGGACTGGATCGGCGGATCCGGATCCAGATCTTCAAATAGTAAAATCAACAGGAAGTTGAAATTTTTAATAAAAAAACAAACAGTACTGGGTTTGGTGATGCTCTATATTGCCTGAATCAACTTTGTTTGGGTTCATTTACGTGCTAAGAGTGTGACTTTGAGAGCTGTTTTACCGTACAATGTAAGTCAATGAGCATATTTTGAATTATCAATTTCTAATCAATGGAGCAATTATTTTTGATTTCTTGCCCACCTTTGGAGTTACATCATGGCAAGGTAACTACACAACCCAAACCTCTACCAAAGTGGTCTTACCCTTTAAGCCTTATTATTTGTGCATGGTGTGGAAGCAATTACACTGCTGGGGGGCTAGAAGAAGGCACACGGATAAACAGGAAGTCCACCCCTACGTGATTTTAGGATAATCAATTAATAATCAATATCTATCTTGGGCAGGTCATTATAGCCCAAGAAAGATAGAGTAATCGCTAACAAAATAATGCAGCCCTAGTTGCATGTAAGTCATGGTGTAACGTGTACCTCTATGTTTTTGTGTGAAAGCCTTGAGTGTGTGGCCTGAACAGTTGTTAGTTTTGGGTGTGAGGAATGGGCTGGGATTTAGTCCTTCCTACAAGTAGATTTAGATTTTTAAAGGGTGGGGTGGGGTTTAGGATTATTGGAGCCCCTTGTTCTGTGCTACACGTGTTAGCATTTAAACCTTCCAGCTCAAGCTTTGCACCCTCTCAACCCGAATGACCTGACAAAACGACAGAAATACAGAGCTCTCAATCTCAGACAGTGGCACTCGATTAGGATAGGCTCCAAATCAGATTTTGTGTATACACACACCAGACGTTTACTTGGGAGACCCTGAATATTTTATCTTTTATCTTTAGTAGCCCATTTGGAAAGATGCACCAATCGTTAGCTCCAGTAGTAAAATGAGTCTGCTTTCTGGCAGTAAATTACATACAGTATTATATGAAGACTTCACATGGAGCCAGTGCACAAATTGAGGTCGGTGCCTCAAAAACCACACAACCCACTGTTGGCAGATCTGACACCATGGCTTCTGTGTACAGTGAAGAAATGACTCAAAGACATTGCTTGATTCAACATGATGGCTTTAGCTGGGTGGGAATCCAGTAATCCACCCATGACTCCTTCACTGAAGACACTGAACTCATTTCCTGGATGAGTCGAGTGGTTGGGATGGGGGCGGGGGGTGTTAACAATGTCATTAGTGGACCACCCTGGTTGAGATGCCCAGTACCATTAAACCAAATTGTCATTGGGCTAAAAGCTACTGTTACAAATTACGAGTTCTTTGAAGCATCACGTGACCTTTGTCCAAGCCATATATTAGATTCAGCAATGGAGGTCTGTTTTGTGGATGATCAGGTTAAGACTGCTATTAATGGTAGGTGGGCTTTTAAAGGGAGCATCAACCATTTCTCATTCGATTTGTGAAGAATCGGATTCTAATCGTGCACATTATTTCAGCCAAGGGGTTGGTTGATATGCAATTTCAGGCGCTGGGTAAACAATGATGTCAGAATTTGCCCTACATGACCCATAGTAATGACCAAAAACTAAATCATATGGGAATGTATTTTGTCTGAGTGAATTGTGATTTTCATATCAATTAATTAATGTGGACATTAATTGCTGTGATGATAAAATGCTCAAGGAGGAGGTATGGAGGATGGGGACATTAGCATTTAAGATTCAGTGTGGCCGAAATGAAAGTTTGTTTTTCCCCCTATTATGCAACCTGATTTGTAGCTCAAGGATACAGCAAAACCCTGTTGGAATAACAAAACGCTCTCAATTTGGAAATTGCAACAGCTCAGAAATTGCTGTTTTGATATTTTTTAGCATATAATTATTAGCAGAAGAATCGAGAATTACATTTATTCACATTTTGTTTTGAAATGCTGTGGTAGAAAATACTAGTCTAGTTTTTAATACTAGTAGACAATTCTAAAATATCGGACCCAGAGTTGACATGCTTGCAGATATCTTAAAAACTAATTTAAGGTGATAATTGGCTTCATACCTAACAGCAGTCAAGATTTTGTTGCATAAGTGCACCAAGGGTATTCCGAGGTTAACCTGGCTTAATTAATGTCCTTATTTTTGCGCTGGATTCCGATCGGGGCTCATTGTGTGTCCACATCCGCTCCCATTGTCTCTTTTGAGCCCTATTCACAAAGAGGAAATCCCTCAACAGTCTCTGCCGCTGTCTACCTGACCGTAGCCATGGTGCTGGTGTACAGCAGGGAATAGTCTTTTTTCTGTCTCTTTGTTTGTGTGAATACAACTAAATATCAATACTTAGGTCTCTGAACTCATCCCTCTTACAAACTGAATCACTGTCAATTTTAAAAGTGCACTCAATGCACTCACTGGATCTCAGCCAGCGTATTTCATTTTAATTGACACGTGCCTTTCTGCCTGGAAATAGCAAGTGCTTTTTGTTTTTGTTTAGTTTTCGTTTTCGGTTAAAAAAATATAATCTTTACTACCTTTTGCAGCTTGGAGCTGGTATAGAGCTAGAGACATCTAATATCTGCAATATTAGATGTGTCCTTTTTCCTGTTGAGAGATATGGAGAGCATTGCTGCCTCTTAATTGACATAATGTAACAAGGTCATCCAGCCAGACACTGGTGGGTTCAGAGCATTGATCAAATGAAAATGAAATTCCGAGAAATGTGATTAAAATACAGTAGACCAAAAAAACACAGAAGCACTCATAGGTTTACAGGTAGAGAGAGAGAGAGAGAGAGAGAGAGAGAGGGAGAGAGGGAGAGAGAGAGAGCTCTAAGAAATGAAGCCATTGAAAGATGAATTAAATTGCGGAA
The DNA here is from genome assembly GCF_963280865.1 of Gymnoscopelus braueri. Classification (NCBI taxonomy): domain Eukaryota; kingdom Metazoa; phylum Chordata; class Actinopteri; order Myctophiformes; family Myctophidae; genus Gymnoscopelus; species Gymnoscopelus braueri. The sequence continues at coordinate 23,951,140 of NC_137617.1, forward strand.
AACCAGATTGACAGTTAATACATTTTTATATATAGTGAAAGGAAGCTGTTGAAAAAAGAGGGCCCCACTCTTGCTCTTCTCACCCTGCAAAGCCAAAGACCCAGAGGCCCGGGGATTTCAGGGTTGAAGACAGTGCTCATTTGCTAAATTCACTTTTAGTGAAAAGAAACTTAATCTGGATTGGTTTTATTAATAGAATATTCCCTTGAGCTAAGTGGGATGAACGAGAGAGAGAGAGGGGGGCGGGTGGGGGGTTTGGGGGGGCTTGTACACTTTCAAGTAGAATAATTAAGACTCTTTCCCTTTCTCCCTTTCTCTCCGGCTAATTAAGAGGAACATGTTGGCCCTTTGATGTCTGTTGCTCCAGTCCAACTGGGTGGAATAGACCCAGTAGTGAAACAGCCTCAGTAGCAGCAGCAATCTGTACATGAAGAAGAGGATGAATCTTTTAGAGATGTTTCTCCCTCTCTCGTGTGGATGGTTCACGTACATGTAGTCACGAAGTAAGCTTCAGGCTCTTCTACTCTTCTATTGGCCTCTTCCCGTTATTGTACTTTTGCAGCAGAAACGCCAGAGCGTGAGAAATCCCTTCGTTGCCTGTGTGATCTTAATTTCTGTCATATATACGTAGATGATGAGAGTGAGAGCTGGGCTGGATGGAAATGCTGCTTTGCTCAAGGTAGTTGACTGTTTAATGATCCAATCCATTTCTCTGTGATCTTCTCCAGTTCCTGAGGACCTGTCTCTGGAGGAGAGGGATGAGCTGTCCAACATTCGACGCAGGAAGAAAGAGCTGCTGGATGACATTGAGGTTTGTGTGTGCGTGTGTGTGCGTGTGTGTGTGTGTGTGTGTGTGTGTGTGTGTGTGTGTGTGTGTGTGTGTGTGTGTGTGTGTGTGTGTGTGTGTGTGTGTGTGTGTGTGTGTGTGTGTGTGTGTGTGTGTGTGTGTGTGTGTGTGTGTGTGTGTAAATTGTCAATCAAATACAGCAATCAGAATAGGGTGGGTTTAAGCTTGAAGATTAACCAAACGATTGTTTAATCTGCATGTATTTAAGGATACAATCCCTGGCATCACTATGCAACTGTGTGCATTCGTGCATGCTTGTGTGCACTCAGTGTGCATGCATAGGAATTCCTATGTACAATGATTAATTATTATAGCTCTGTTGATTATTATAGGCCTTGTTTTTGCCTTTATAATCTCAATCTGTGTAATTTGTAGGACTCTTGTTTAGACCCACTCACATGCTGCAGGTGATACATTTACATATTGCAGTTTCCCTCATCACGTTCAGCACTGCAGCTGACAAAAGTCAATAATAACCTAACCCACTGTTACTTCCAATTTCAATTTGTGTGCTCATTTAATGAATTTTCCACCACTCACTGTGCACTCTCATATTGTGCTGTAAGTATCTTCCGTGCCTGATCTCAAATCCCATTTCCCTCAGCGAGAGAACACCAATACCAATGCTGTATATCCCCCCCCACTCTCTCTCTCTCTCTCTCTCTCTCTCTCTCTCTCTCTCTCTCTCTCTCTCACAGCGGTTGAAGTTTGAGATAGCTGAGGTCATGACGGAGATTGAGCAGCTAACGTGTGTTGGAGAGAGGTAAAGTCAATCATACTCTAGCTACTATCATGATCATTGTCCTGGTCAGTATCATGTCAGTATCATGGTCAGTATACTGGTCAGTATCATGTCAGTATCATGTCAGTATCATGGTCAGTATCATGTCAGTATCATGTCAGTATCATGGTCAGTATAATGGTCAGTATCATAGTTAGTATGATGTCAGTATCATGGTCAGTATCATAGTCAGTATCATCACAGTATCATGGTCAGTATCATAGTCAGTATCATCACAGTATCATGGTCAGTATCATGTCAGTATCATGGTCAGTATCATGTCAGTATCATGGTCAGTATCATGTCAGTATCATAGTCAGTATCATGGTCAGTATCATGTCAGTATCATGTCAGTATCATGTCAGTATGTCAGTATCATGGTCAGTGTCATGTCAGTATCATGGTCAGTATCATGGTCAGTATCATGTCAGTATCATGGTCAGTATCATGTCAGTATCATACTCAGTACCATGTTAGTATCATGTCAGTATGTCAGTATCATGGTCAGTATCATGGATCTGTGCACTGGGATATGCTAAAACAATGTTATTTTGTATGTTAATACACAGGTTAACCACATCTACAAGCTCACAACACATCGCAATGATTGTAGATTGGCTATTTCCGGTTAAGATATTTGGCATAGAGGGGGAGGGGATGAAGTATACCCCTGGGGATCCCAGGGTTTAAAAGTGGTTAATGTTCTCAAATAAAGTGTGATATATAAGCACTAGTATTTAGCACCTGGAAAGTTGAAAACATGTTTTTGCACCATATTGGCACATTACAGTTGTGCATGAACCTTGCATCACAAAAACTGCAACTTCAGGGACAAGAGCCATTACATGTAGTCTTTTACCCACAGTAGCTACTGGTTGATAAGGAGTTAAAAAAAAGATCAATGTGTATGATACAAACTGCTGTTTGGAATAACCTTGTCAATTAGCAGATGTCTTCTATTCAGCGGTTGTGTATAATCGATAGTGGAAGTGTACAGTGGTTGTGCTTCACAAATCAAGGGTGAATGTGCACTATGCATTTTTCTTAGATAAATATCCACATGCTACAAGTGTGTGTGTGTGTGTGTGTGTGTGTGTGTGTGTGTGTGTGTGTGTGTGTGTGTGTGTGTGTGTGTGTGTGTGTGTGTGTGTGTGTGCACGTGTGCGTGGTCTCTGTGTATTAGATTACATTTTGTCATGAACATACATGCGCGTGTGTGTCTGTGTATTAGATTACATTTTGTCATGAACATGCGTGTGTGTGTGTGTGTGTGTGTTTGTATGTATGTATGTATGTATGTATGTATGTATGTATGTATGTATGTATGTATGTATGTATGTATGTATGTATGTATGTATGTATGTATGTATGTATGTATGTATGTATGTATGTATGTATGTATGTATGTATGTATGTATGTATGTATGTATGTATGTATGTATGTATGTATGTATGTATGTATGTATGTATGTGTGTGTGTATGTCTAAATGAAATATCTAAAGTGTATTTATGATGTTGCAGCAAGACAACACAGAGAAACAAACAGATTGCCATGGGCAGGAAGAAATTCAACATGGATCCCAAAAAGGTACTTTCTTTTCCTAGCCTCACTATGGTCCACTGCTGACTTTGGTTACTTAACAACCATAGAATGTATTGTATGCCTTTCTTGTTTTATGTGTGAATCAAATTAATTCCCACTAATGAGCTGGTCATCAAACCTTTTAATTTCAAGCACCCCCAGTGTAATATGCATTAGGCCACGGTCCATGGACCCCCATTTGATATGATTTGTATCTCTCGCACCACAATCTACACTGTAAAATCCAGTGTTCATTTTAAACTAACCAAATGGACCTGCAAGGACCCAGGTGCATTTGGTTCCATTTGTACACTCTCAGAGATACAGCCCTATAAGTGCTCATTTGATTCATAAGTTAACTATCAGTCATTTAGCTGAGGACCCCTTGGAACCCCCACAAGGAACCCCTGGGGGAGTGGGGGTCCTCGGAGCCCACGTTGAGAACCAGTGCACTAATGAACTGTGGTCCTCTTTGAACAACGCTGGCTGTCCATGATCAGAACTGAAGGTTTTGAAGCAGCAGTTTATTCAACTGGTAAAGTTTACCATAGCCAATATGTTGTCAAATGTGCACACACACATCTATACACACTGGTAAACACCAGAGCTACATAAGATATGGTATGATGGACCTATTGCATGTGTCTTGACAAGTCATTACACATGGTTCCCGAGCAGGTTTAGGTGGTAAGGTAAATGGCTGGTCACTAATAACTCCTACACCGGGGTATGCCCATTAAAGCGTGGAGACCAGAGTGCAAGTTCAAATAGACCTCCACACCCCTGCGCTACCCACAACGGGCAGTCAGGTGGACACAGCACGCAAATACACTGCTTGTGCTTGGGTTTCAAGGCATGTCTGGGTCAAGAAAGCACCTGTAGACAGTTTATCATACAGGATTTACAGTCTGTAACCTAATGTATTTGCATGTAATAATAATAACCTTAACTTGAGCAGTCTTGCGGACATATGCCGCGCCAACATTTCGCTGCTTGCACCACGAATAAGTGACAAAAATCCTTCTAAGGCCAAAGAAAGATATACAGTATAAAAGCCATAAATGTAAAATAACTATTTTTTATTTTAAATGTTGCACAGTAGTCCACCTGAGCAGTACTAAATTACCACTGCTACTCACTATAAACCCAAATATACAATATGCACAGTGCCAGACAGTGTTATAATGAAGAATAGCAAACATGCTGCCTCTCTGCTGTGTAATGTGTCACAAGAAAAGGCAACCCGTGCCAGAGCAGAGCCATGCCCTTTTGAGTTAATTGTATTCAACAACCCCGGGCCTTCATCAAGCAAGGCAAACAAACGCATAATCAACGAAAATGCACAATCCATTATATGCACTCAAATAGGCCTAGGTCAGTCAGGTAAGAATCCAATAAGCAAAACTAGCATAGAAAAATAAACAATGTCTTACCGTACAGGAGTCTCTTTCTCGCCTTCCTCCTTGCAAAGTTATCCACTACTTTTTGACGAGGTCTGATTTGTTAGCCAGAAGTGCAAGAAAGTTTAGTTGTTTTTGGACATCCTTATCCTCAGTTCATTCTTAATTCCGCCCATTTTGGAGAATGAGCGCTCTCCCTCACAGTTTGTAACTGGCAGTGTCAGGAAAAGCTGTAGTGCAACATAAACGTTCGGGAAGGATGATTGTAAATCCGGATCTATCATTGTTTGAAGCATTTTAGCTGGACAGTTTTCTTGTTCTTCTGACAAATGATCTGTTCTGGATCAGTTCATTTGCCAGCTTCATGTCAGACGTGTCCAAATCCAGTGGATATGCCTCTAAGAGTGACTTAGCTTTTGATATAATACCATTGGGTTCATGCACAGACAGAACACCAAATAGCTCAGTCAAATGTGTGTAAGACTCCAAAAAAATGGTTTAGACAAGACACTAGTGTAACTTTGAACTCCGAAACCTCCCCCTTCCATCAAGTACCACACCTGGCTCTGCGCTTTCGTCTGCCATAGTTTTGGGCTTCTTTGCTCGCTGGAGGTCATGTTTGTAGGACTGCGAGACACCAGTGACATTCAAGGCTGCCTTTTCAAATTGTTGTGCTGCCACAAAGCCGCGCAACGACGAAAGGAGTCACACAGCCGTACATATGTTAATGTCATGCCTCTGTAACTGCAAACTTGTGGCTTGAAACCTCTCCAGTATTGTATCCCAAAAATTGGCCATGAATGCCATCTCCAAAGTGTCCAGTTTGGCGCAGAGTGCAAAGGCCTCGCTTCATGTTTCGTGTCTTTGGAGATGTTATCCAAGGCCTCTCTCAGTTGTACGTAATGTCTCCAAAGTGCCTTACTGGAGTCCGCCTGTGCGCTCCACCGTGTAGACGACTGTAGATGATTTCAGTGACAGTTTATCATGGATTTAGTATCATGGAAAACCTTTCCCCATTGGTGTGTGGACTATGAGCAAAATGCATACATCGATACAAAGAACAACTGAGTAGTGCAGTAGTAAAAGTTCTATAATTACCCCCGGAGCATTGCGATCTCTGGGCTGGCAGCACAAAAACGGGTATGAGCAATCTACCTTGGTGTGCCTGGTTAGCCTGGGACCAAACCCCACCGACCAATCAGTGAAGATAGGAGACCTAAACTAGGCCTGATTTTGCACTGCAGGGTTCATCGTGATTTTCATGTGGAGAGGGTTAGCCTGGAGTACCTGGAAATTAAATTAAATGTAACCACTTTAACCCTGGCATGTCATCATAGGTACATTTTCAAATGTTTTGTTTTTTGTATCTTTTATTTTTGGAAATAGCGAAAATAGCAGATCAATATCTATCAAGTATGTTAACTGACGTCTTGTTCTTCTCTAATTTACAGGGGATTCTGTTCCTCCTGGAGAATGACCTCCTTCAGCATACCGCCGAAGACATCTCCCAGTTCCTCTACAAGGGAGAGGGCCTCAACAAGACCGCCATTGGAGACTACCTGGGGGAGCGGTAAGTCACACACCGTCCTTTATCTAGCAATATATCAGGCAGCCAAAGAAGATGTTTCCCCTTCTGTTCCCATTCACCCATGCCCTTCACGGCAGATTTACAAACTAACCCCACCCCCGCATCTGATTAGAACACTCCTGTCGCCAAGGGGAAATTATGGCTGGGATTTATTGATCCAAAAGGGCAGATGTGACATGTTCCCGCTCCTGCCTCCAGAATACAAATCTCCATGGAGACGTGGGTGTCTTGTCGTAGAGATAGTCTGCCCGTGTGGGCAGCTGACTGGTCATAAACCAGTCCCCCTGGTCTGCACACAACTCAGGCCAGAGTGTCAGAGAGCAGGGGAAGAGAACTGGATGAGTCGGTCAAAGTCACACACAAGGACTTTTTCGGTTTGTTTTTTCCATCGACTTGGAGTTATGGGTCAATTTCTTTCTTCGAGGTTAAATTAACACTCGGGATTTTGCGGTGCATACTTGCAGCATCACAGGTTGGAGTCCGGCTTATGATCCCATATCAGGCCCTCCTCCCTACCCCGTCTTTCCTGTTTACAACCCTCTCTGCTTTTTATACGTTGTAGCTAACGCTACAATAAGACGCTATAATAAGAAGACTGTATAAAAATAGTCTTAAAAATTCCTCATTGTGCTTCCTGACTCCAATCCCTCTCACCATTCAGGAAAAAACAAAAATGAATGGACATGTGCGACTGTATTGTCTTACCTGAGGGGGGGAAAAAACATGCAGATTTGGGCATCGGTAGAGCTATGAAACAATGAAACGGCCTCACTATCAGGCCAGCTGGATGAGAATGAAGGTTTTTTGGAGGGGGGGGGGAGCTCTGGGGACTCCATCAATGGGGGCTCCTTTCACGCAGGCTTTACATGGCCTCATTGCGGGGGAACCATCAAAGAGCCACCACGTGCTCAGTAGGAATCACAGTAAACATAGGTGGACGGGTTACACTCGGTAATTATCACTAATTGAGTTGATGCCGGGAGCCGGTAACTATAATTACACGCTGCGTATAATTACAGCTATACAGCTTTAATGTAGAGAGAGAAAGAGGTAGAGAGAGAGGAAGTGGAACACAGGGAGGACACGTGGAAAGTATGTGTAATGGAGGAGGGATAGTGGCAGAGAAAAGAAAAAAGAGGAGTAGTAGTAGTGAGAGAAAGGAAGTAATCGAGGGGGAAGCTATAGAGTGAGCAATAAAGGTGGCTCCAGGCCACTTACTATATATCTTAGTGTCACATACAGTGCTGCCACAGGTATCACAAGACATTTACTGTACTATGTGTTGTGAGTTTCTTCTTGTGCTACACTTTATTAGCCAACAGCAGGCCACAGCTGAGGACATCTGTAATGCATTTAACTGTAGCAACAAACCTCTCCCTGGATCTCCTTCTATGACCCCAACCTGTACAAACACTTTAAGATGGGAGTGGTTTATATTTGGTTGGAGAGGAGACTACAATACACAATGCAGTCAGTGGGTCTTGCACATACAGAATAAGTAAGCAAGCAAGCCCTAAAAAAATCAAACAATGTTATCGTGATGCAAGCTGCGGCACTTTGGTGCTTTGTAAACCTCTCAGTGGCGTCTTCCCATGCACAAACACACACAAAAAAAGTCTACTCAAACGTCCATTTCCTGGCTATATGGCAGCCATCTGAAATGTGTCAACGATACGCAATACAAAGGGCGTTGAGGCTAGGGAACATGGATCAGGATGTAAAAACAAGCTAGATCAGAGGAGTTGCGGTGACCGCAGCCCGAGAGCTGCTGTTGACTTTTCCCCTAAAAAACCCTTTGCTGGTCAAACAAATCTCTGACAAAAGACCCTGTGTGGATTTGGTTGGGCTGGTTCTCATCAGCCAGACGCCGCACACCGCCATTCACCATGACAAGTTTCGGGGGAGTCGAACAGCCCCAAGGTAAACGCCGGCTAACGCTAGCTTTGGCCAGCTGCTGAAATTGCTTCCAGACTTCCACATCGCCGCCTCACGTATGAGCAAGAGCAGAAATATGACAGGAATGTCAGGAAGGAGAAGTAAGGAGAATGCAGGCTGAGAAATGTATTTTTGGAGAAAATATTGTTTCCCCCCACCCTTCTCCTGGGCTCATGCTGCCAATCCAATTATCTTCTCTCGGTCATTTTGATGTTCCCTGAATAATATTGGTATTTATTTAAATAAATTGCATAAAATAGCATGAAATAAAAACATTGTCTTGAAGGGAAGAAATAACAGCATTCTCTAATTGAATTACCATTCCATAGTTTACTCTGACACTTTCATTTCTCCCCTTAGGGATGACTTCAACTTAAAGGTGCTCCATGCGTTTGTGGAGTTGCACGAGTTTGCAGACCTCAACCTTGTCCAAGCACTAAGGTCAGTGGGATAGTCAGGTCCTCTGTGGAACAAACATACTGTATGTATGTACCGTATGTATATATCCACAGTCACACACTGTATATTAAAATGACCAACTGCAGTGCCATAATCTCTTCTCTTCTCTTCTCTTCTCTTCTCTTCTCTTCTCTTCTCTTCTCTTCTCTTCTCTTCTCTTCTCTTCTCTTCTCTTCTCTTCTCTTCTCTTCTCTTCTCTTCTCTTCTCTTCTCTTCTCTTCTCTTCTCTTCTCTTCTCTTCTCTTCTCTTCTCTTCTCTTCTCTTCTCTTCTCTTCTCTTCTCTTCTCTTCTCTTCTCTTCTCTTCTCTTCTCTTCTCTGGTGCAGACAGTTCCTGTGGAGTTTCCGTCTTCCAGGTGAGGCCCAGAAAATTGACCGTATGATGGAGTCCTTCGCTGCACGTTACTGCCAGTGTAACCCAGGAGTCTTCCAGTCAACAGGTCAGTCCCTCAGCAAATTACTGGTATGCACAAGAAGTTGCCGCCAGACCATCTACTTAGGGGCTGTTTAGTAGAGCCTTTAAGTGCAATTATTATGCCATTAAAATTTGCCAATGAGTATAGAACACATCACAGGTGATTGCTATACTGTAAATGATTGATGGAATTTTTGTCGCAGATCAATCCGATTTTCAAGCTCACAATGCATTGCAGCGAGATACGTTGTAGATCGGGTTTTTTGTGTGCGGCGCCTGTGCGCAATTAAGTATAAATCGGGCATAAAAGGTTCATGGAGTGAAACATCCACAACAAACATGTGATGTAATGTTACATTATTCAAGAAGCAGTAAATACTGTATGTCTCAGCACAGGCCTGGGGCCATACATGTTGCAGCGGTAAAAGAAACCCTACATCAACAATAACAAGTCAATAAATGATGAATGGCCTGTAGAGGAATCAATTGGTTGCTCCTAGCAAGACATCAGGGCTGCAGTGGATGGTCACGTATGGTTGCATGTTGTCCTTTGCAGGTCAATCGATATGGAGAATGGGTCGACAATGTGAGAGTAAAAGGCTTGACTTTCACCCAAGTCGTCTATGCTGAAATAGGCTCTATGCACAGCAGCCAACGTCCTTCATAGGTGTTACCAATGATACCAATGAAGGCTCTGTTCCATTCTGGTCAATTGTGCATGTTGGCTCACTGGAAAGACTCTGCAACAGCAGTGGCTCTCAAATTGGGGTCCAGGGACCCTCAGAACCACTGTGCTACACTAAATTGAACAAAGCTTTCATTAGTATCATTGGTAACACCTGGGAAGGAAGTGAGGAAGAGGCCCAATTGAAGAGGCCCAATTCCTTTCCAATTTGGCTGCTGTGCATAGAGCCTATTGTAAGCACTGCCATACTTAAGAATACAAGGGAGGAAAGAAATAGCACGTTGCGTCCGAATTGTTGCATCCAGAATTGCGTTCATCCTCATTTCGATGTTCCCTTATTGTGCCTCTCAGACACTTACTTGGAACCAGTCCCTGTCCAAATGCTGTGACCACGTGGTGCAGTTTTTGCACAGAATAGTTCAGCACCGACCGGCCTGTTCTCACTTTCTGGAAGAGGGCCATCTTTTCTCTAAGCCACAAGCGAGTGTACATGAAAGTGTGTGTGAGTGTGTGTCTGTGCAGGTTCTGAAAAGAGGTCATTTCTTTGTTTACTTCAGCAGATTCAGAATCTCTGACCCGTCATTTGTGTGTATACGTGCACATCCTCAGAAAACCTGGCCCAAGAGATGAACGTGTCGTGTGTGTGTGTGTGTGTGTGTGTGTGTGTGTGTGTGTGTGTGTGTGTGTGTGTGTGTGTGTGTGTGTGTGTGTGTGTGTGTGTGTGTCTGTAACTGTGTGTGTGTGTGTGTGTGTGTGTGTGTGTGTGTGTGTGTGTGTGTGTGTGTGTGTGTGTGTGTGTGTGTGTGTGTGTGTGTGTGTGTGTGTGTGTGTGTGTCTGTAACTGTGTACGTGTGGCAGGATTCATAACAGTGGGTGTTTCTAGTAGACAGACAATAGGCAGAGGAGACAGGATGGAGATAGGACTGAAGATAATGAAGGATGTATTTAAGGCGGTCACTGTTTCTCAACTTGTCAAAATGTCAAAACAAACATTGACATTAAAATCTCTGTGACACTTTCTCTCTCTTCAGACCAGATTTGATTGCACTTACTACCCATCTTAGTGTGTCACATACAGTGCTGCCACAGGTATCATAAGAAATCATTGAGGCACATTTCTGGACATTCGATTCGGCGACAATAGGCAATCTTGAGCTTGCAGATTAGCTATTTTAGGCAAAGAGATTTGGTGTAGAAGGAAAAAGGAGTGGGCCAAGTACAGACCCCTGGGGAACCGCGGACAATGAAGTATATACAGTAGGGTTTAAGTGGTTAGTGTGGTTGTAGTTGAGGGGTTAATGAAGGTCGCTGGGTCGACCCTTGGCTCGCCCAGTCTATTTGTCGGAAGTGTCCCCGAGCAAGACACGTAACCCATGACAGCTCGATCTCCTGCACCCATCTGAGCAGCCATCTCCTGGGTGAAGCAGTGAAAGCAATTTCCCCTTCCCTTACTTTTTTACACACGGTCCAAAAAATGTATACAGTGTATATGCTTATGGTAGCTGTGAGGCACTCTGCATGGAAGCAGCCGTCCAGTGTCCATCCTTAACCCATTAACACATTGATTGCCAAGAACGAGTTAACTCGTTTTTACTCGTTTTTAAAATCCATCACTTGATTCCCAAGATCGAGTTAACTCGTTTTTAAGAAAAAAAAATGTTTTTTTTTATTTATTTATTTTATTTGACCCAAAGACCAAGGAGATATGATTTTTCGAAGATCTAGACTCCCATCCACTTCCTTGTTAACTTAAAACTTAAAAAGTCTGTATCTCGGCTCCTGAGTACTTTTTTTTTTTCAATGAAAAATCTCTGGCAATAAACTGCAAAAAAATCTGAAATACCGGGAACGCATCTGTGTCATTTTTTGATTTCTTTGGGCTATTCAAAAATAGCAGATATACAAGCTCATAGCGCGGCACCTCGCCGCGCTATGAGCTTGTAGATCTGCTATTTTAGAAAAATCACGAAAGTGCAAATCTTTGAATACCGGTACATATATTTTTTGAAGCAATATTTTTAACTTAAATCTTTGCTTCTGGGGGTCCCTGGAACAAAATATTTTGAGATGGGGGTCCGCAGTCAAATACACGTCATTTTGAGGGTCCTTGACATGAAAAAGTTTGAGAACCACTGACATATAGAAGACATTTGTAGAATCGGCTTCAGGTCTTAAAGGGTTAATGTTCAAATCCATCAACCCGTTTGCTGGATGTTGTTGTCGCCCCTAGATACGTGCTATGTGCTGTCGTTTGCCATCATCATGCTGAACACCAGCCTGCACAACCCCAACGTCAGGGACAAACCCCCCGTCGAACGCTTCATCTCCATGAACAGAGGCATCAATGAGGGAGGGGACCTGCCCGAGGACCTGCTCAGAGTGAGTCCCTAATGTGTTTGTTTGTGATATGTGTGTGTGTGCGTGTGTGCGTGTTTGTGCGTGTGTGCGTGTGCGCGCGTGCTTGGTCTCCATGACAATATGCCATGCCTCCTACTGTGTGAAATTTAGCCTATTTTCCCTCATTTGATAAATGTTGCCTCCCCCCACTTCCCGTTTTGTACAGAATCTATATGACAGCATCAAGAACGAGCCTTTCAAAATCCCAGAGGATGATGGGAATGATCTCACGCACACATTCTTCAACCCTGACAGAGAAGGCTGGCTGTTAAAGCTAGGTACGTAGTCGTGATAATGGCCCCCGATGTGATTCATGTTTCAGCTCTGAACACCTTGATGTGTACTAATGTTAACGTAGCGTCAAAACACAGTGATTGATGAGTATTATTTGACGCAGCCTTTGTTCCTTCCATGATGTGTGTTGGGTGTCAATTTCTGTTGGTAGTGTGTGACGTCTCTCCTCTCCTCTCCTCTCCTCTCCTCTCCTCTCCTCTCCTCTCCTCTCCTCTCCTCTCTCACCTCATGTAATGTGTATTTCTGTCTGTGTGATTCAGCTGTCCCCTCGTCCCTCTGTTTCCCTGTTGTCTGTCGTCACAGTGATTTGTGTGTTCGCAGTTGTCTTTCAGAAGTTCTGCTGCCCTCTGTTTTTTCTCCCTTCATGCACTCACTCTGACCTCTCACCCTTTCACCTCTCTGCTCTGTTCTCTGTGACTGGCTCTTCCTACTTAACTCTCTGCATTAGGAGGTAGGTAACCCCTCCACCCTCAACCCAACCCAACCCACCCCTCTCCTCTTCTCCCCTCCTCCTCGTTCGTCATGGAGCGCCATCATACTGGCATTTGGCTGCTGTTTTCTCCTCAGTAAACCAGAGCTCCCTGAACATGCTAGCCACTCCATATAATTGCCTGGTTTGCTGTGGAGCTTGTTTAGTGCGTGGATGGGGTGGGGTGGGGGGGGGGGGGGGTGCAGTGAGTTATAGCGGTCCCAGAAGGGATGGTTTATCATTTGGGGAGGCTAAGAGGATGGTCTCTGTCTGAGCTTTCTTTATGCTCGGCGGGGGATTGGCTGACTTCCTCCACTGGGGTGAGGGCTGGTCTCAACTGGTGCTCTGCAGAGAACGCCACCACTACGTTTGATCACTAGCGGATCACCTGAAGCCTAGCATAAGGCTTTCTTCACAGGCTTTCTTTAACCTCATCATATCACAGCGTTTTATGCTCCTGATCTTTATGTCTACGCTTCCTCAGTAGCTGACACAGCTGTGTAGCAGGATCACACAGGTCAGTGTAGGTAGTTATATATAGGTTTCCACTACATTTTCCACCAGTAATCATCTTGCGATGAAGTATAAAGGGGAAAAAAACGTATTCATCTCATGTACAGTATAAGCTACGTGCCATTTGAGACTTGCCCTCAACTCAAGCTTTGGAAACAGTGAGATTGCGCTCAGCGTGACAGCATCTATAGTGCCTGAGGTGGAGCAGTGAGAATGCGTGCTGCTGTTTGGATGTAGCGGATGCATTGGTTTCTAACAGACTAACAGAGCCCCCCCTGAGGGACCTCTCTACTTATCTCCTTTCTCTCTTACACTTTGTCTTCCCCTCTCTGTCTTTCTCTCTTCTCCTACTCTCTATATCTGTCTCTCGCACTGTCTCCATTCCCCCTTACGCTCTACATCAGCCGGGCTGTGCTTGCCAGATCGTTTTAGTTCCAGCTTTTCCTACCAGTGAATTCCATGCTAATTTTAGCCCCACCCCCGTAAAAGCCCCCGCTCAACTGAGGGGAAGAATGCGCTTCTTTCCTTTATTTTCTTTTTACGGCGTAGTTAAATGAGGTATTCTGCCGGCCTGTCAGGCAGTTGGATATGAACGACTGCTGCGCTGCTCTGAGGCTGCGTGACGCTCCATAAGCCAGTCATTAACACCAAGGTGCCTGCTTATTTCCCCCCCAGCCCCGAGCCTGTGCTATGCCTGAATCCATCACCATCCTTCGTACACAGCATGTCACAGTATTTAAACAGCATTTGAGCATTGTTAGGAGTGTGTGTCCTTGGCTCCAAAAGTTATGGTTCAGGGTTTGAGCTTCTTTAATTGTCACGCGGTTGACACGTGTTTACTCTCTCAGTCTCTCCTAATACACGAATGGAACAAAGAAGTGCAACTGGCTGCATTTGAGCTTTACAAACTCAGAGGGCTGTGGTGCAGCAAGCATACACTGATACATGGCAGTTTTGGGGATGAAGTTAAACACCCTCTAGACTGAACAGAAAAATACTTTCACTCTCACTTTAATTGGCTCATTGACAATCGTGAAATTGTATTCCGTCAAATATCCATCCTCGTTTTCTGTTTGAGCGGTGGATAAAAATAGACGAGATATGCTGTAGACCTCCTGGGCATTGGACTATTCATATGAATGTAAAAATTCCATGGAAGTAATGAAGTGTTTAGATGGAATTGTGGCTGATATGACAGGGTGACATCTGTGTGCGTGGGGAGTATTGCATATTGATTACATCAGTAACCGTAGACGCCTCCGAGACGGGGCGCTTTCTGGAAAGTCAGCAGGCATGTCATTATGCTGTGTCCGTGTTGCAGCAGCACATGCAGTATTGTAGGATGGACAGGCCGCACATGATTTATAGTGCGGCATGTCTCAAAAACATCCTCATGTTTCTTTGCGTGCACTGTAGGTTTTCAGTGTTCATTTAACTCAGTGTACAAAGGTCCATTTGGTTACATTCGTGTACACTCTCTGAGTTACAAATGGATGCATTAGCACTGAGAATTTTACTGTGTACGTGGATAAATGACATCATCCGGGGTCTAATTAACCAGAAAATCCAGTAAGCTGATAATGATAATCTGGTGTGACATCTCACAATCTCCATATAACTGCTGACAGTGGCAGCAGTTTTTTTTTAAACATAGAAGAGATTAGCGGTCATTTCTGCTTGTTTGAATTTCAACCAATGAATGACAGATCATGTTTCTTTCAAATGTCCCGACTCCCACATACAGGGCTTTAGAATGAAACCCATCAGATGTTCATAATGTATCTGTCCGTCTCTTGGTTCTGTTGTTTGTTTTCTGTGGTCAGAAGTGTGTATTATTGAGCATGAGTCAGGGGAGTCAGGGGCTGAAAATAGATTTCCCCTTGTAAACGAAGAAATATAAAAAGGGCTTGACTCACATGTTTGTAAACGGTTCCAGGAATACCCCCGTTTAAAATTCACCATTATTACTTTAACCATTTAAATGCTGTCCCTTTTGAGAATACGAATTAACCACTGAAACCCCATATGGTTGAGCGGAGTCCCTCAGGGCTCTATACTAGTGTCTTTTCTGTTTTCTGTCATTGTCGGGAAAGCTTTCTCTGAAAATAGCCGTTCGACAAGCTCACAACATTTTCTGTTGTTCTTGTTTTGAGTTGAGATGTTTAGTGATTTTGCTCTCCTTTTGTGTTTGTCTTTCTAAATATTTTTCTAAATGATGTTTCATAATTTGTCCCCACTGTGAAAGTCTGTTCTTACACTCTCTGGGTCAAATTAACACTCACCCACCCCTCTCCCCCTCCTCACCTTCCCTCCATCCTGCCTCCCGGGGTGGGGAGTGCATTGTAATATTCAGGGTGTGATCGAATCAGTCTACCCCCCGCAGGAGTTCTCAAATATACGTTTTTGTGACCTATTTTTGGTCATGGTCATGGACCTGTTTTCATGGGTTACAAGTAAATATCCTATTTTTTAACCCTTCCTACAAAATTGTGAGTCTCGAGCTGAAAAGGTTTTGGGAATCCTGTTTGAGGGTTAGGGCTGCATGCTGATCAGGATCAGATGTTGCATGTGGACTGACTAGAGATCTCAACAGGTTGACCCAATACTCCAGAACTAACACTGTCATCTTCATCACCCAGTGGATGAAAATTGGCATGGCTTGGCTGTCTGGCATCCCTCTTCCTTCTTCTGTTTCACAGTCTCTCTCTCTCTCTCTCTCTCTCGCTCTCTCTCTCTGTTCCTTAATATCTCTCTCTCGCTCTCTCATTTCCTTTGGGTTGTGCTTTAACTCAAAACCTCCTGTTTCTCTGTGTGTAGGTGGGAGGGTGAAGACATGGAAGAGGAGGTGGTTCATTCTAACAGACAACTGCCTCTACTACTTTGAATACACAACAGTAAGTGGACAGAGGTGTGTGTGTGTGTGTGTGTGCGCGTGTGTGTGTGTGTGTGTGTGTGTGTGTGTGTGTGTGTGTGTGTGTGTGTGTGTGTGTGTGTGTGTGTGTGTGTGTGTGTGTGTGTGTGTGTGTGTGTGTGTGTGTGTGTGTGTGCGCGCGCGCGCACGCGCCTAGCCGCTCACTCTATAAAATGAGATCAAATAAGATCACCTGGAGGCCAGGAGGACAGGAAGTCAAACAGAGTGACAAAGGGATTAAGTGACATATATGTGTGTGTGTGTGTGTGTGTGTGTGTGTGTGTGTGTGTGTGTGTGTGTGTGTGTGTGTGTGTGTGTGTGTGTGTGTGTGTGTGTGTGTGTGTGTGTGTGTGTGTGTGTGTCCACACACACACACACACACACACACACACACACACACACACACACACACACACACACACATACACACACACACACACACACACACACACACACACACACACACCCTCTCTTTAGCAGATGCAGTCTCTGACCTCCATCCAGCAATTAACATGATGCATCATGGGAAACATCTGGGAAGGCTGCGGCAGCACATCTGGCCTGGTTAAGCCAAGTGCTTCCCTCAGCCCCCTCCCACACACACACACACACACACACACACACACACACACACACACACACACACACACACACACACACACACACACACACACACACACACACACACACACACACACAAATAATAATACCCAAACCCTCTTCATCACCCCTTCCTCACAACCAGCTGTGAGACCCCCCCTCTCACCACAAGTCCCAACACGTGCCGTCCCCTGCCACAGCCCCTGATTAGTATACACTACAGACATGATGGCGGCTGACAGGGGGCTGTTCCTCAGGGCCCCCCCACCTCACATCACCCGTCAGAGAGAGACATTAGTAGCTCGTTGAGGAAGTTTATATACATTCAGTGGCTCTACCTCTGCCACAGTAGTTCTCAAAGTTTAAACTTCAAGTTCAAGGACCCCCCCCCAGTTTAGGCCACGGTATGAAGGTGAGTGAGGAGTAGGACCCAAACTCATCAACTCAAGAGTTTTAATTATTAAGGTTCACCAAAACGTGGCATACTGTACAGTCAGTGTTGCCAGGTGGGAAATGTTAAATTATCCGCTTGAAATTACTTGAAAAGTCGTACACAGCCAAAAAAGATATATCACAGCCAGGTGTAAATATGTAATTTCCCCCCAAAATGACATATTTATTGTAAGAAACAACCTCGTTTGAGACTCAAAACGCACATGCTGCGTGGAATCAGACAACTTCCTGGACCTTACACAAATAAAAGCCTGAAACTGGACTGGAAAGACGCAACCAGTGTTTTTAATGCCTCCAAGTACAGATCTGGGGTCAGATTTACTGACTTATTTTGAAAAGCCAAACAGGATCCCGAATCAGCAGCCAGGGAATTTACAAAATTCACACACATGTTTGTGATATGACAAAATTATCGTATATTTGGGCACAGAGGGTAGAATTTACATACATCAGGCAATACTGCATACAGTCCATAAACTAAGGTTCTCCAGAAACAAGGCTGGTCAAACATTACCAGGTTGAACACTTGATTCAAAAGTCTTAACGCCCCAAACACATACATGAACTCACTGCGAACTGTGGAGTTTAAATAGACAAAGGGACTAACAGACCACAGGTGACTCAACTGACCATAGACACAGGGATAGGCAAGGACATACTACAAAATAAAATACGACACCTGGAGATGATCAGACTGAGGGAATTACAAGACCTAAAACCACTGAATACAGAACAAACTGAACATAGAGCTACAGAAACTAAACAATCAGGTAAACACGACTAAACATTAAAATCAAAACAGGGAGCAAGAACACAAGAGAGAACTAAATGCCCAAACCAGAAAAACTGTCCAAAGTCCAACGGCTGAGGAATGGACCATGACACACTGAGGACTGACCATGATACTGACATGACACTGACCATGAATGATACTGCCATGATACTGACCATGATACTGACATGATACTGACCATGATACTGACCATGATACTGACCATGATACTGACATGATACTGACCATGATACTGACCATGATACTGACATGATACTGTCATGATTCTGACCATGATACTGACCATGATACTGACCATGATACTGACATGATACTGACCATGATACTGACCATGATACTGACCATGATACTGACCATGATACTGACCATGATACTGACATGATACTGACCATGATACTGACCATGATACTGACATGATACTGTCATGATTCTGACCATGATACTGACCATGATACTGACCATGATACTGACATGATACTGACCATGATACTGACCATGATACTGACCATGATACTGACCATGATACTGACCATGATACTGTCATGATATTGACAAGATACTGTCATGATATTGACATGATACTGTCATGATATTGACATGATACTGTCATGATATTGACATGATACTGTCATGATATTGACATGATACTATCTATCTTTCTCTGTGTTTCCAGGATAAAGAGCCTCGTGGCATTATTCCCCTGGAGAACCTCAGTATCAGAGAGGTTGATGAGCACAGGAAACCTGTAAGTAGCCCTTCTGGCCCTGTCTCTGCACATTACATTGTCCATTTAATAACAGCATAATAGTAGCATAATGTGTTTATGTCAAGTAACTTACATGTTTTTTGTATTCTTATATGTCTTGCCACAACCAAACTTCAAAAGTAGCCTTGAACTCATATATTGCAACAGGGCATCACATTTGAATTGGTTTTAATACAATTTAGAACACACAATGGAAACAACTTATCAACACATTTTGACACGGTGCCCAGTTGGACAGAATCCTGACATTTAAAACTGTGCTCTGGCTGTCCCACTCTCCTTCGCAGAACTGCTTTGAGCTCTACAATCCCAACCACAAAGGTCAGGTGATCAAGGCCTGCAAGACGGAGGCGGATGGACGTGTTGTGGAGGGCAACCACATGGTGTACAGAATATCAGCGCCCACGCCAGAAGAGAAGGAAGAGTGGATCAAATCCATCAAGTAAGATTCCCCTCTAGAACCTCTCTGTGTTTCTCCCTCCGCTAGCAGGGATCCTTTTACACTGGAAGGGCACTTAGCTGACGTCGAGCCTATTTCCCATGTGTGCCTTTCACATGTCTGACCTTGACTGTGAAGAGCACACACACACACGCACGCACACACACACACACACACACACACACACGCACACGCACACACACACACACACACACACACACACACACACACACACACACACACACACACACACACACACAGATGTAAGTTCACACCCAAATGCGTGGACTAACACACACATGCACAGATGGGATGCACAAACGCAAACACTCACATGTGACTGTGTGACTCAGTTTCTCACACTGTGAGACAGATAAGACTGTGGACTCAGAGGTGATTTGTGCTCTCTGGAGGTTAACCAGGCTTCCGTTCGATAAGGCCTGGAGTGTCAAGTCAAGTATGAAACAAAAAACATGCGCTCACCCACACACACACACACACACACACACACACACACACACACACACACACACACACACACACACACACACACACACACACACACACACACACACACACACACACACACACACAGAAATGGAAGCACTCAAATGCATTTAGGCAGCGTCTGCACTCTATTGGTCACATCCAAATGCTGTCTTGTTAAGGCAGGAAAAGAGACTCGATTACTGCAACAAATTGGACCCAGTGGGTAATCGATCGACTTGTTGGAATCACTGAGTCCAGCATCACTGGACAATTCACTGATCAATACCAGAGCTGAAAATATCATATTATAAGATCCCTCCATGCTCTCACTATACAGCAATCACATTACCATTGACATGTGTTTCCATTAAATCTCACTGATGGATCTTCGGCTAATGCTCGGACGTTAAGTTACACTAAGTTAAAATCTCGTTTGAACAAGGCTGCTTCGTGGGCAGTTAAGTGGATTTCAAAGTAGGAAGAGGTGACCATTTGTCAGGGTTTGTGTGATTTAGAGTTAACTGACTTTGAGATGACATTGTGAGAGCAGAACCTTCAGAACCTGAATATTTCCAAATAAGAAAACACTACACAAGAAAGACCGATACCAGACTGTTAAGACCAGCTCTATGTATCTAGTATAGTTAAACAATATCGTTGTCAAAAATGTACACCAAAGCTTGGGAATACCTTAGTATGGTATGAGTCATAGCAATGTAGTTACGGCATGTTTTCATCGTCATATGGCAAAAGTAGCAGATGAGTTTGTAGATCTGCTACTTTTGCTATTTTTGAACTTGAATCCTGGAAAGTAACAGTTTTGGACATATGAGGTTTCCTACCGACAGTGACGATATGCAAATACACAATGACAAATGCTGTAGACAAAAAGTAGTGGGGAACAAATTATTTTTTAAATTTGATTAAACATACAGCATATAAAACTGTTACCAAAAAAAGAAGAAAAAAAAATGATATCACCAATAAAATGGTGAAGAAAAAATACTGTACTAATAATATGTTGGTGAAAACAAAATCTCACTATACTAAAGCATGTCACAGAGAAAATGCCATACTATACTATTTCACAAAGAAATCTGCCATACATGTACAGTAGCTGAACAAATTGCTGTATTTACTACTGTATGTCTCTAAAAATATGACGTGTAGCATTTTGCTGAATAAATGCCATATTATGTCCCTGGACTGGGCAGATTGGGGGTGTGCTACTTCAATGAGACTCGTGTCTCTTGACTAAGCTGGTTGGGGTGGCAGACTAGCCTGTGGTCAGCTCATTCTCTCTCTCCTCTACACACACACACACACACACACACACACACACACACACACACACACACACACACACACACACACACACACACACACACACACACACACACACACACACACACACACACACACACACACACACACACACACACACACACACAGTGCAGCCTTGCTGTCTCCCTGACTCATCTGCAGGGTTGGCAACTTCTCCTGTGGCTAGTATCACACTCACACACACACACACACACACACACACACACACACACACACACACACACACACACACACACACACACACACACACACACACACACACACACACACACACACACACACACACACACACACACACACACACAGCCTCAGCATGTCCTGCAGTCTTGCTGTTTTGGTAAACCATTGCTTATATTATTCAGCCTTATTACATGCCAGTGTGTGAGCTCTCCCCTCTCAGGGAATAAAGCTTTCTCACAACAATATACGTCTACAGGGAGGGATATTTGGAATCATAGAGCTCCATTATGCAAGATGTGTTCGCAATTATGAAACGTACTTTCTAGTCTGGAACCTGTCCACCTGTTATGCATTTTGTCTCAGCATAGACTATGTTCAGCTATTATTGCAGACGTAACAGAAATGACTGATTTAAGCCATATTCCGCTGTTATATTTGTTGTGGAGGGTAAATCTGAATGCATAGTAGCATTAATACTGGCTCCATCTGGCAATACAAGCAGAAATGTCATTTTTGGAGTGAATGCTTTACAGCAGTAGTTTGGAGCAATGTTTGTTGAAAAATATAATATATAGAAAATGTTGTGAAATCTCCTTTGCAAATGTGTAATCAGTGGGAGCTGAAAAACAGCATATCAATACATTGGTGTTAATATTGAGGCTGGGCCAATCGCTTAACAAAATCTTCTCTCTACCCCCCCCCCCCACCCCGGTTTACAGAGCAAGTATCAGCAGGGACCCTTTCTATGACATGCTGGCCACCAGGAAGAGGAGGATAGCCAACAAAAAATGATGACTGCATGCCCGCCTATAGACCAATAAGCATTCTGCATCGCTACCGCCAACGTTGTCACCAGCAGAGCCCTCCCAGGTGCCACAGATGGATCATTAAGGTCTCTTACCCATTCATCCAGAGGGACTGAAGTCACACGGTGATGGGTGGCACCGGACAGAGCAGCAGAGTGCTTTTGACAGATGTGTCTGGGGGGCGGCAGTGAAGCCATTTGTCCCCTTACCCTACCAGAGATTTGGACTTTATGCACCTCAGTCTTTATCAATCTGCTCTGTTGGGGCCAGAGAGGACAGTTGCGGTTGCAATATCTTTGACTAAACTGGATTCCTAACACAAACTACAGTAAGATGACCAGATTTCGCCAGTTATGCAGCTATAGTACATCTCTGCACCATTACTGTGGTGTAGTTATGCCCTCTAGTGAGTGGGAAAGGAATTGCATCTACCATGCTGCATTATAACAAACAGGTGGCCAAGCCAGACACCCTCAGTATGATCGAATCCCATGAGACCAACATCTCCTCAGCGTTAGATACGCTATTGTTCTTGAAATGAGTGGACCTATATCCATATCCACTCACTAAAATCCAATTAATACCCTGTTCAACTGTTCTGAGCAGCATTTTGTCAACGTGATGTGACACATCCTGTCAACAGCTGTTGACAACTGCAACTGTGTGTAGTTGTTGTTGGTTAATTATTGTAAAAAGAATCAGCTGGTCTGATTGTTAACACCAGAATGACTGTTTCACTAGTAACAGAAAGAGTATTCTTTAAAGACTGATAAAAAGTATTGATGGAATGACAGCCAAGGAAATCTGGTTCATTTGTAGTAGTTCACTTCTAGTACATCATGTAATTTCAAATATTTTGTATTTTCCTGTGAACTATCACTTTTACTATGGAAGCCCATTTCTGCCAATGTGACCTAGTATCTCGAAATGAGAAAATATATTACGTCATAATTTTGAGGTTTCTCATCATCTAGAGTTATTTTGAGTAAGCTTCTCATTATTTTGATACCAAATCATTATTTTTGAGATTGTCATTTTGAGATTCTAACTTTGAGAAAGCTTTTCATTATGTTGAGATACTACTGTAAGTCATTACTGCATTTTGAAAATAAGCCACAGGGAATTTTTATTTAAGTTTCTCATTATTTTGAGAAACCAAGTATTTATTTTGAGACACCAAGTCATTATTTCAAGTTTCTCATAATCACTTACAGGATTTCCCCCCCATCATATTGGTGGAAATGGGCTTCAAACTGTAAAACACAACAACCTTGCTCTGAAGTTGTTTTGAAGACACCTCTATAACCAAGATATCTTTTCCATATTTATTTTGTCTGATTTTCTTTAACAAAACAAATTCTCCCCTTTACATTATTCATGTATATAATGTACATATATTTTTTGTCTTTGTGTTCTTATGTAGCACGTAAAAGCATTATGGCTGTAGCCTACAGTATACCCGTTCATTTTTTATTTTTCGTATTGTTTTGACAACATAAATGTTTACAATAGTGTCAAGGGAAGCCTCTCTTAGCTCCTCACTGAGCAGTGAAGATATAATGATGGGATCTTCATATTGTGTTGCGATTGGAAGTTCTGTTGAGATGTCATTAAAACAGCAAAAGCCCACTGCACTGAGTTTGACATGTGGGAGTATAGAACAAAAGGGGACTGACTGAGGATGAAGGATCTTAAAAGTCCTCAATAGGTGAAGCTGACAAGAAGATACTGAGATTTTTCTATTGAAGCCCAAATAGTGTGAAGGATTACTGGAACCCAAGGGCTGGTTTCCCAGACTGAGATCAAGCCAACATCAGAGAAAATCATACTCGTTCGAATGAAATTGTAGGCATGATACTGGATTGGTAGCAAACTGGCCCTAGCTGTTTTGATGAATATTTTGAATTAAAAAAAAAGAATTGTAAAACCTAGACTGTGTGTGAATTGATTGAAATACAATTAGCCTAACACCCAGCTAAACCTAGTCTTTGGTTAATTGCAGTGCTATTAATAGCATGTGGATAGTATCACAAATACAAAAGGGGGGGGAGGGGGGGCAACCCCTTTCAACAAACGGCTAGAAAAAAAACGTGTAGTGAGTGAAGCACAAAGCCTGAATACGAAATAATTCCTTTAGTCTCTGGCCTTGTGGAAAATTCACTCAGTATCAACTCTGGTGGGCTTTCCCTTCACCTACCCAACCAAACAGAGACTGATACACTCAAATTATTATCTGCTGTACAAATGTCAGACAGAAGCATCTTAAATTCGTGTCATCACCTCTTCCACCATTAGTGTACACTGTTCACTTCACAGTTCACACTACAAACTTGTAAACAAATGTGAAAACAGAGAGTAAGAGAAGGGGCGAGTTACAATTTCTGACATTAACAAACGTATTTTAAGGCTTTTTTTTTTATATACCTTGTACAATGTATAAATTCGGACATGCTATTGTTGAACCAAAGGTATAACATCTGCTCTTTCCAACATTTTTTTTCGTCTTTCAAAGATTGTAAAAAAAAAAAAAAAAAAAAGACAAAAGCAGAAAGCAAAACCCATACCCATTACTGACTTACGTCCATAGAAATGGTCTAAGTTGTGGTGAGGGGGTATTAATTTCTAAAAACAAACCAAGATGACAACAAATAGAAAAACAACTCTGGATAATCCTGATACAGGACTGTTTTATATGTATAAAAAAATAACTGATAGTACAGTTCAAAATCAAATTCACAGTATTCTTTCTGATGGACGCTAAAAGAAACAAACTGCATTATTCTTTACTTTTAAAAAGCAAACACAAAAAAGGTCCGCAGCAACGTTTTTTTCTGAACTTTTTTGAATGCTTGAATAAGTCTAAAAATGAGAAATGTGAGAGAAAAGATGAGAGAAATAAAGGATGACAGAGAGACAATCTCCACATCTGTGAAAAGGTGGGGGAGACTGAATTTTAGGCTCCAGTACAGTAATGGAAACATAAAAAGAGCTGGGAGGGTGGGAGACAAATGTCCTCAAGTCTGTCCAGGGTTAAAGCCTAATTTATACTTTGCCGCACTGACAACAAGCTAATAACTGAACAATTATGTTCAGTGAGTGGCAATGTTGTGTGACAAAGTATAAATCAAGTTTAACGTGTCGTAGAGGTAATTCCGAACACAGAAGCCAGTTCCCTTTGTCGCACACCTCCCGTCTCATCCCAAAAAACATCTTCCTCGTATTATTGTCCATTCTCTAGAGGGAATAATAAAAAAAGCCCAAACAAAACACAATTTCACCATTTTGCTTAGGGCTTCCAATACAGATATGTAGATACATTGACATCTTCAAACCGTGGCCGCCAACTTGTTGATGAGTCACATGGTCCGTCTCGCGGGCAGCAATTCTACGTGTTTCTTTCACCCATATTCCTAGTCTGCTTGAAGCGGGTTGAGATAGTGTATGATGATAAAAGTCCTGAGTCTTCAGCTGAGCAGCAGTGGAGATATTGTGAGCTCCAAGCTTTGTTTCCATTCCTCTTTTTGGATTTGTGTCTATAGAAGTACAGTATATATTAATCTTTGTTTTTGTTTTCATCATAAATGTTCGGGTATGTTAACCATAATTGGGAGAATAAGAACGTCTTTAAAAAACAAAAGAAAGAATTTTAATGCGTAATAAAAAATACAGTATATCCCCAGTGATTAAGCACCGCATCCGAAAGGTTCATGATTCATTCCTTTGCTGTTGAAAATGTTTTTCTTTTTTCTGAGACGCCGATCCATACATAATTAGTTTCCAAGTCTGGAAGGAGAGAAAAGAGAGTGATGTCAGGTTATACATTTTAATCTGCTTATACAAAGCTATTAATGTTCATAATAACTGCCCTCCGTAAAGATACAGTAGCATTGCAGCCAGCAGAGGATATTAGCCATCAAATATTGAAAAAAATACATCAGCTCACTTTGTTCTTTGCGTGGATGAGGAGAGGAAATGGTCAGTGTTTCATGGCGGTGCACGGGCCGTTTGAGGAGGCGGTGGAAGCCCTCTCGGAATTTGTTCGGCTGCAGCCATTGCCTAAAAAATAAGACAATACCCTCTGTTGTCACTGTTTGCTGTCCTGATAAAGACCAATGATGTATTAGTACTTGCAATTCTGTTTAGTCTGAAAGAATAAACAAAGAACAACTAGACAAATATAAATTATATTTTAGACTTAGTACCTAATCTGTATTTTGTCATAAGATGGCTCTTTGGTGTCAGTGTGTTTAAGGAACAATAATCTTGTCAAATCATCTTAAAACGCTCTGGTAGAACCATAGCTACCTGGGTATCATCATAGTAAGTCAGTCCAAATATTGCCGATCAATTCCATCTGAATAATTTGAGGAAAGTAAAATGGCTTAATTTATGTTATATTCATGTTATATTACCTCTGACGGAAGGTCACCAGTGTCGTAGTAACACACCAGCAGGTGAAACACAATTACATACCGGGACCATACTTCTATATTGTCCAAATCTGCTTTGTGTTTATTCTAAAAGTGAGATTTTGAGACCCTTTTCACTATACAATGAGAGTGAACAATATCACAACATAATAGATGTTTGACAGTATTTGGATACTGTGTCATACCCAGGTTCTACCAAAGTTCTACATTGCTCGTAACCCTAAATCTGTTGTGATGCAATACCTGTGTATTCATTTAGATGGTAGTGAGTGGTGGCGTTTTCAGCTGCCGCGGGTGATGTGAGGGGAGAAGCGAGGCGGTAGTCATCTCTGCCGCCATTGCGCCTGCAATTCTCAGGAGAGCCCCTGGTGGTGTGTGTGGCTCCATCGTCATCAGATCGCCGGCGTTTGCGGCTTTCCCTACTCTCGCTGTCACTGTCGCGCTTCCTCTTTTTCTTCTTGTGTTTTGAAGATTTGCCTTCAGCAGTTCTGTCTGGGGAATCCACATTTGAACTCCTGGAGGAAAAGTAAAATAAAAGATCTGAATAAACAAAATGTAAACCTGGCAACCTGCTTGTGATGTGGACAATGAGCTCTCTGCCGGGGCAGAGCAGCTCGCCTGTCTAAGTTGAGGTTTTCTCAACTTTGACGCTACGCCTTTTTTGCTGTTGAGGGCTCGATGTTGTGGAAAAGTGTCGAGCCGCTCATTACCACAGACCTTGCATTAAAACTCGATGCTCATTCAGAACGTGCCAGTGTCGTGTGGCTGACGGTATAAATTGTGTGTTAAAAGGGTTAATTATATCTGAACCTTTATGAACCATTTATAAATGCAATCAATTTAAGATTTACGAGTGATTAGTTATTATATTAGTGTTGGAAGGTCTAGCTCCCTGATGGACTATGACATTCGAGCCATTGAATGAAGGCCCGGGAGTGCTCTTCTGTAAAGAAACAGAAGGAGTCATTCTATTTGATCCAGAAATGTCTCAACCGTGAACTGTACTCGTATTTGGCAAGAGCCCCTGCTGTTACTTTCGGTCAGTTCCTGTTTTTACTCATGCTTCAGTATAACCATATTTGGCAATAGCTTCAGCTGCAATCAATCAGATAAACACAACACAAAGCAAAAGGGATGATCTCCTATGCCTCTCACAATGAAAGGAGCAGAAATACTGAGCTAAAGAGATCAGTTCAGGTCTTTAACCTGAACCATAGACAGAGCGGTACAGACTTCAGTCAAAACCCTTTCACTCTTCGGGGAATTTTAATATTTTTTTTGCTCTGCTTAATCACTACAGAATAAGGAATTTTACTATACCTAGGACCTCGCCCTGTTGTCTCTTATTCTTTATGTCCAATTTTCTAACTGTCTGACTGGTCCTCCCACAAGAAGCCACGGTCAGTCCCTGGGCGAGCAGTTTGATGCTGGCCTCGTCTTGCAGCAGGATGCTGAGATGAGATGGCCTGCCAACAGCTCGCCTGGGTTGTAGCCGAGCTATACAACTCTTTCCTGAACCCTAGCAACTCTCTTTGTTGAACCCTAGTCCAGATGGAGGGCAATGCCGTGGTTCTATGGGACCTGTAGTCGCATTCCTATAGCCCCGGACGGTGGGTGGAAATGGGGTTATGGATTAGTTTTGTTATTAAAACTGCTATTAAAATAGTGAAAGGTAAAGAATACTCACTCGCTGTCGCGGTGTCTGTCCTTGTCCTTAGATTTTTTCTTCTTCTTGCTCTTTTTGTGTTTTTTAAACTGAAGCCTCTCTGAGCTGTTGTCACGGTCCTTGATTGGGAAAGCATCTGTTTTCTTGTCCTGATCCTCCCTACTAGGAGGGAGAGCGGGCCCCAGGGGAGGGGAGAGTGGGGACCGAGGGGGACTGGTCTTGTTACAAGTCTGTGACGCCGGGGCAGACAAGGAAGTATCTTCTTTCAGGGGGTAAACGTCCCTATCCCTGCCCTTGGTCTCCCGTGAGTCTCGGCCGTCGTCCTTCCAGCGGGCGCCGTGAGACTCGCCGTGGTGAGAGCGGCTATGGCCCTGCCGCTCGCGTTCATCTCGGGAGTGGTGGCGATGGTAGTGGTGGTAGCAGCGGTCGCGATCGCGCTCCCTAGGGTGGTGGACAGTGGTGCGCTCCCAGCGGCGCTCGCCCTCCCAGTCGCGGTGGTGGCGGTCCCGGTCGTGCGCGGGCGAGCGGTCTCGGTGGGAGGAGTGGCGCCGATGGTGGTGGTCGGTATGATGATGGCGATAGTCCCGTTTGTAGCGGTAACGGTCTGCATCAGAGTCTCGCTCTCGGCTCCTGTCGCGGTAGTGTCTCTCCCTGTCCCGCTCTTGGCTCCAGTCGGTGGAAGGGTACGGTCTCTCTTTGTCCCGGTCCCGCGAAGATCGCCTCTCCTTTAAGCTGCCACTAGAGCTGGGCTTGTTCATGTGGGATTCCCCGACCTCCGGTTGTCCTTTGACCCCCACTGCTGTTAGGCCGTTAGTCTGTGCTGGAGCCTCATGCGAGGCTGCTGACACATCCTCGCTAGCGACGAGGGTGTGATCTGCCTGGAGGGACGAGGCCGATGGGTTGCTGTGATGTGACGATGAGGATGTCGATTCTCTGGAGGATGAAGAGTTGCTCTTGGTGGCAGTGGCTGGAGAGGGAGAGCCGGCAGCGGAGGAGACCGCGGGCTGAGGCAGAGGGTTGGCCGGAGTTTCAGCCCTTATGTCATCGGTGGAGAGATGCTGGCCTTGGCTTGCAGCAGGATGCTGAGATGAGATGGCCTGCGAACAGCTGGCCTGGTTTGTTGCAGAGCTATACAACTCTTTGCTGGAGAAAAAAATACAAATGCAAGCATTCAACTTTAGTTGTTTTCCGAGGCTTTCACGCAATGAGTGGCACAGGTTTTCTGATTCTGTGGCTATTCTGCCTAATCTTCATCATCTTCCACTCTCCACATTTGAATTCCACACTGTTAGAAATGAAATAACCTATTTTCTTTCAGTGAAGCAAGATACTAGAAACATTGCTCATTTCTTATCTTTGTGGCATAACCTCATTGTCTTAGGACTCTTCCTTGACTACTTTTACCACGTATTCCTTCAATCAGTGTTATTATGTACTGTATCGGCCAGAATGGTAATCTCACCTGGGTTGACAGCGGTCTGAGTCCAAGCCATTAGTAGCACTGCCATTCACACCAGACATACTGCTTTGTTTGCTGCCAGAGACCTGAACAGCACAGAAAGGAAAAATACATTTATGTATTGATTGCATGGAAATAAATGTTGGTGTGAACTATCGAGACATAATGCACCGGGGACATGTGAGCGAACCTTCTCAGGGGTCATGTGTCCGTTGTGTCCGTTGTGGTGGCCATTCTGATGTCCGTTTTGAGTGGGCCTGGAAATACCGTTGGTTGACCCATTCAGTCCGTTAGCGTTACTGTGTGCTCCAGTCTCACCGTTGGTGGGTGGCGGTGCCGGTCCATAGACGGCTGCTTCCCCTCCTCCATTCCTCCCATTGAAGTGTGACTTGGCCTGGCAGCCATTCTCCATTATGGAACCCTCCTGGTCTGACTCGTCAGACGACTCGTGGCCGTACGGCACCAGGAACGATGCTCCGTTCCCTCCACGGTGGTGGTCCCCATTACCGTAAGAGGTGCCGTTGACGTGATGAACCTGACGTGGGACGAAGTGGAGGTCCGAGCGGACGTCTGAGGTAGACTGAGAGGAAGAGGGAGGCTGGCCATAAGAGGATGACATCTCTGTCGCTGACGAGGACGGGCGGCTCTGTTTAGCCTGGCCAATGAAGAAGGAGAGCTTCCGCCGCATGTCAGCGTGTGGGAGCGCGGTGGGACGGTGGGAGATGGTGGAGGAGGCGATGGTGGAGGAGGCAAGTCCGTGGCTGGGTTTAGCCAGACCACTGCTGCTGGTGCTAGGCTTAGAGCTGGAGGGATAGTCTCTTAAAGAGCCATTCCCATTGATGTGGAGGGTATTCTGTGCAACACAAAACACAATAACAATATTATGTTCATGTCTTAACCAGCTATTGTCACTTGTCAAGGGGAACACTGTCGATTTGATTTTAGACTTCTGTTTAATCGTTGCATGAATATTATACAACATGTGAAAAACGTTTTTTAAGGGCATTCTTTTCATAGTGGTCTTGGAAATGCTATTTCCTTTCATTACGTTTTCACATTATGAGTAAAAGATGATGTCTAAAATAGGCACAGTGCCCCTTTCAAAACAACAGTTTAAAGAATCTTAAACTCTACCTACAGTACAGCCCTGTTTATCTGATCCATATTTGTAAGAACATAAGTGGAAACTGAAACCAGCTTTTCCTTCTTAATTCACCACTGCAAATGCAAAATAATAATGCGTATAGCATATTTTATGGTTCCTACCTACTTTATATTTATGTTTCCTATTGTTAAGTAAACGGTATTGGATATTCTGATGTTTTGTAGCATTTATAGATCTAACACATTTTAAGGAAAATATGACCTTTGACATTCAAAAACACCTGAAAAGTAGTTAGCACTGCATAATCAACAATATAGGTCCGTAGAATGTCAGCAGTGTGTGCAACAGTACCTTGGTCATGTGTGGGGGCAGCTGGGGGCCTATGAAGCCGGTGGAGGGGTGTCGGGGGGTGGTGGTGTTGATGCGAGGCGCCATGACTGGCCGCGGTGACGACTGGCCGGGGTTGCGGCTTATGAGGCTGTAGTCCCCTCCATTCTTAACATCAGTAGATCTGGATGGTTGAAAGACAAGAATTAAGCAACAACAAAAAAGAAGCACTTTCATAGTCTATTTCTGGTGTATCGATGACGTCGGTCATCTCCAAATAATGTAGGCACATATTTGACAATACTTATAAATGTAAGTTAAAGGGGGTGTAAGTGATATTTTTGTTACAATCAGTGTTAGTTCTATATTGCCATAGTAATCAATGGTATAGAGTGTTTGTTTAATAAGAGGGGTCTCCCCATCTCTACAGCTCTTTCGTGAGCAGAAAACCTTCATGCAGGGATACCAATTTTCATCCAATCAGTCGAGAGAAGTCATACAAGTGAATGGAAGTGATGAAAAACTAACTGAGAAGACAAAATTTAAATTGTAACACTGTGAAATTCAAGCTGATAAATGCATTTTCTCTCTCCTCAATTTTACATTTAATTTCAACTTAAGTTCAACTGTGAAGAAATCTAAATAAAAAATCTAATGAAAGCAGTTGAATCCACTTTTGTACTCACTTGACGTAGAAGAGGACATAGGCCTGCTGGTTGAGCACAGTCCTAATGTCACTGATGGACACAGAGGAGTCATTCATTTGGTACCACTGACCGTTACTGGCCTAGGGAGGAACACAGAAGACGATCGATACGACTCTAAATTCACTATTTTGTGTGATATCTTGTAAAGTGATATTAGTTTAAGTCACTGTATGTTTAGAATAGCTAGAGGGAGTTTCTTGTCGGGACAACATAATACCTTGATGTAGCAAAAGTAGTGTCCAGCGTGACAGCTGTATCCGGAGTGGACCAGCACGGCGTAGAGTACGTACAACTGTGAGTCCCCCTGGGACTGGGACAGGAAGGGGCGCATGTCCAGGGACTCCGGGTACCTGACATCCTGATAACGATGGAACAACAGTCGGCTATGTTAACCCCATTCAACCTGGCATCCCTGTTTTGGGCATCATACTGACGATAAAGTTTAAAATGTTTCAAAAATAATTTCCTGAGGGAAATTCAGTTGTCAGAGCAGCTGAATTTCCCTAGCAAGAGATGTTGGAATGGGCAAGTGTGTATATTGTACTTGCCTTGGTGAGTTTGCCTCCGGTGAAGTTGGCAAAGCGTTTCAGTGAGATGGTGAGGACATTGGAGCAGCGGTGGATGGTGAATTTCTTTGAGGCCGACACCAGTTTCTTGCACCTGCACATTAGTAGACAAATTGCCAAATCATAACACAGGCTTTTAGAATAGAGGCGGACCACAGGATGACTTATCTTTAGCTATCAGGGATAGACCTGAATTGCACTAGTAGTACTGTATATGAAGACACTTTGATTTGCAGATAAAATGTATTATTGAGGCTGACAACCTACATTGTTTTGGCCAGATAGGTCATTACCTTGAAAACAGGGTCCCCGTTATTTGTTTCCATTCCAAAACTTTAGATAATTTAAATTTTAACATTTCCAGGCTTGGAAAATACCATTACTAATTCCATGACTACGAATAGCTATCCTAAACAGCTTGTTTATGAGCAAGATCAAGTGCATTAATGTCCTTCAGAAATACAGTTCTCTTCGCTGAAAGAACTGTATTTAAAGTTCTCTCTTCACAGAGGAACATTACTGTGTTCTGAAGTAGACAGGTGGGTATACATACAGTACATAATACATACAGCCACTTACTTGGTGCATCTGTAGGCATTTTCCCCTTCCAGTTGTTCTGGCTTGACAAACTGCTCAAGAGCCTTGCTGACACTGGGGGCTGTCTGCATAGAGACAAAAACAATACTCAGTTTAAACTCATACTAAAAAAAATGTGTTTATTGTTCTGTTGGAGGTTTCAAATATACAAAGAAATACTGAGTGTATAGCAGTGTGTAGCATGTGAATAGCGATAAGGAATATTGTGTATTCCTGAGTGCTGTTAATTCCAGCACCAATATTATCACATTCTAGTACATGTACTGCACTTGGTGAATACAGTGAAAATAAATATATATCTAACAAGACTGAATTCTTACCTTAATTTCCAATGCAATGTCCAAGAAAGGGTCAAATGTATCAGAGACTGCTTTGCAGTTTAAACATTTGACTGTAGTGGGGGAAAAAAGGCCAAAGTTATTGGACAAAATCACTGAACCATACACACTCAAATATAAACAGTTTAGTATACTGTTTATACAGTATGCAGTAATATTGCCGTACGCAGTGTGTGTGTGTGTGTGTGTGTGTGTGTGTGTGTGTGTGTGCGTGTGCGTGTAAACTTGAATAAATGAATCAAACAGAGAATGTTAATAACAATTATTAACTTGCCTCTTGACCTTAAGTACCCCCCAAAGACCTGATGGATGAAACTTGTTGCCTGCGTTTGCCTGTCCAATCTGTTAGAAGGAAAAATTAACAGCAAATACCATCAGGTCTGGGATCAACAAAATCACGTTAAATGCCTCAACACTTCCTGTTGATTTTGTTATTTTTATTAGGATCCGGACTGGAGCAGATCCGGATCTTCAAATACTCAAATAGTAAAAACTACAGCACAGCATGGCAGTTAATACTCACTTGGTTCCAGGCAGGCAGGACTTTTGCATAGCATCCAGTGTGTAACGCAGAAATTCGTGGGCGTCTTCCTGGCTTCCAAAGCGGAAATGCTTTGCAATCCCTGCGTAAGCAATAATTAAACATTAGAAGCTACATGGACACAGACCAACCTGACAATGTGTCAACCTGTGGATATTTAGAACAGAATAATATATTTCTAAGAGTCAATAACAATATCGTAAGTGTTGTGTTCTTCCACAATTAAGGTTAATGAATATAATACTGATCCAATGCGATGCCGCTCTTGTTATCTAACCGTAAATATATTTTTAGTTGAGGTGATGTCATGATGATTTGATCTATAACCCAGGCTTTAGTCCTGCAAAGTTTTCCCTCCAAAATAAACTAAACAGCAAGATAGTGCCTCCTACTGTGTGTTGGAAGGATAGCATAGATTTTATGCAACATCATTGGACCCTGATGAAGGCCCCTGAGATGAGACGCGTTAGTCACCTGTGTTTTTAAACTTTGCCAAGCAAGCCATGACAAAATAAAAGCTTTTAAAAAAAACTCAACTGAACGCCAGTGCCTTGGATCTCCCTTACGTTCACCTGATTCTCACACTTGTCAGACTACAACAAAGGGAAGGAACTTCCCTTTGTAGTAGGCTGAATGTTTTGACCTACAATTGAACACTCTCCAAAGAGCACCAGTTTCAGTTCCTGGCAGCTACGGACTAACGCAGTGCTTCCTCGTCTCTTAGTTCAACATTTACTATAGTGATTTTCAGAGAGCCACTCACTTTTGAGGTCATTGTGGACACCAATGGGCTTGATGACATTCCCAGAATTGGCAAAAACCTGAATGATGTGGTTTTGCATGGTGCACATCATACAGAAGCCTGGCTCATGACCTACCGCAGGAGAAACACAGGTACAACATTCAAGATTAAGGCAACAGTCTACTGTAAAAATAAACCATTTCTAGATTACAGCTAATAATAAAACAAATTTGAAAAGAATCTACTAGTTTAATACTGTAACTACTGGCATTGGCATTCCTATTTTGGACATGTAATTATAGGCGAAGAATAAAACAATAACATTTAAAGAAATTCCAAAAACGTAAAAGAATTAATTTACAATCTTTTAAAAATAGCATATCTACAAGCTCACAACGTGCCACGATGCAACGTGTTGTGAGCTTGTGGATCGGCAATTTTCACAATTCCTCTATGATTAAGTATATAGGGCTTAAGTGGTTAATAATGACTGTTAATGTATTGAATATTTGTAATCAGGCCGGCCTTGGAACAAAGTATCACAAAGATAATCCACCAAAGGGAGTAAAGAAAAAAACATACATGTTTTGGAATGCTCCCGTGTCAACATGTAGTTGGTGAATGGAGGGGTGTAGGTGAGACACTGCAGGGCAGAGTTGAGGAAGCAGGTGTTGCCCATGTTCTGAAGTCCGGCCCCGATGCGGTGGACCTGGATCCACTTCAGGTTAAGCCGCTCCATGGGGAACAGAACCTTTTGGGGAAGACCAAGGCCATCTCCGCTGGTCATCACCACTGGTTAAAAACAGACAAAACACAGCTGGACATTATTATGTGGTCAGAATTTAACGAGGGAAGCACAATTAGGGCCCAAATGATAATACTAATCATTTAGCTAGATAATGTATTCTATCATGGCATTAAATGAATAGTTTCATTGGGATTTAAACATACATAGGCCTTGAAGTTAAGTCCAGGGATAGAAGTCTGTTTTTCAAGCTTACTGTTTTTATATGAGGAGTAATGTAATGTTCAATACGTAAGGGATAATGAACAGCGAGGCACTCATTCTTGAGAAATAAATATCGACAGAGTGATGCAGGACCTTGACGCAAAGCGGAGGGGTCTTGAATCACCCTAAAGAGGTTTCTTTCTCAATAATAATGACATGACCACCTCACTACTACTAAACATTATCCCGCTTATTACATCAATACTTTTATTGATTTACAAAGGATTCCACTGCTCCGCTTAAGAAAATAGTCCATTCGATTCTACAGTTACCACAGCCAAGCCTAAAAGAAAAAAACTGTGAGCAGCCATAGATAAATGGGTAGAAACAGAAGGTCCCTGGCTATGTGTCGAGGTGTCAATGCCATACCACTAGGATTGCTAACAACAGGTAAAAAAAACTAAAGGAAATGTAATTAATGTCGTAACAGAAAGACGTGCTACCTTTACAGGGAGAAAATACTGCATCAAGTTTACCGGTTTCATGTGTTAAAAGCATGATGTGCCATCAATCACTATCTGACAGCAGACAGTCAGACAGGCACGCAGATATTGTCAGCTCCAGGCGTAGGTTGTAGTTTCATCACACAACCGAACATGACAGCAGGTACTAGATTAAGTTCAACTTGCACAGTCTGACAAGGCGGATGAACAAGATTTGACCTTTTTCCTATCTCAGTGTTACATGCAATTAATGTATGAGATGGCCAAAATCATGCAGTGTGTCCTTTAGATAGCGTCCCACTAGGTTTCAAGTCAAATGGCAAAATTGTACAGCTGACGATGAACCACCAGAGCTCTTCCTTACCCTGCTCCTTGGGCCGGTCCACTGAATGGGGTGTGTTGTTGTAGATGGTGGCTCCAGGCGTGGGGCCCAAGCAGCCCCCCGGGGACTTCAACCTAGGAGAGTCACTAGGCATGGTGGGACCCACTCCCCAGCTACTGGAGCAGCTGCTGTCCATCACGGCGTCTCCGCTGGTGAAGGAGGAGCGCTTGCAGCCGACCGTCTCGTGGTCAGACTTCTCAGAAGATCTGTCAACTATGGTCATTTTTCATTGCTGTGGGGGAGATAAGTTATAAATCTTATCAACACTGTGCCGCTATCAGGTAACACTTTAATGGCTAAAGGTTTGCAGAAATATTTAGTACCAAGGGGCATAGGGTTACACTTTGGCTTACATCATATTTTGAGCTTCCATTTGAACAATGTGGGTAAAATAAATTGTTGTGTAATATATTGTTCTATAAGCACTTCCAATGGAAACTCTGCAATTATGATTTGAATTAACATGAGGCGGGGCCCTCACTTCCAAAATGCAATGTATGCAGACGAAAAAAAGCAGATTTGATGCCTATGCATACACTATAATCACCCAAAAAGTATTACTTTTCAAAACCTGTTACCGGAAGCGATAAGCAGACATAGGTATACCCGTCCACCTACAATAATTCCAAATCGAACATCGTTGAAATTGTAAATTTAAGCATAGCTACTGTAGTAAAGAAATCACCATTATTTTGCAATAGAAAAATTATGCGGATTAATGTAAAAACAGTAACAACAGTATAGTGTTTATATATCTAAAACAAAAATCTAATTGGCACGGTCTAAATGTTTAATGAACCCATACCAAGCCTACAAATTAAACTTTAGTTGCTTCTCTTTCGGCAAAGAGAGCAAGCTGTGAGAGTAACTCCTCAGTCATAGGGCAGGTAGGCGTACGTTATAAATAGGTTTTTAGTCTGCTTAAGGAGGATTCAGCCTGCTGTTATGCACTGCCTCTAAACATATCAAATAGAGATTTGTCAGTCATCGGTGCGTGAGATCCATGGCCAGGGCACCACTGAAGGTGGTTTTAGTACATTAAACTGTTTCCAAATGATTATAGAGATATGAAATGTGCAGTGTAAAATTAGCTTTGACTTTGGATTGTGGTCATGTTTTTAGGTGAGTAGATAGTAGAGAAATGTGTTGTTCCAGCCTGGGTCATTGTTTTGGTACACTAAACCACAGTGGGCTATGGCTTCTTTCACATTAAAAAGGAAATTTCCACCCAATTGCTTCATGTATTCAATGAGTTGTTTTGTGATCCAAGTATAATCCTTTTTGGTAAAACCATTTCCCCTACATTTTGTAGTTTACTGAAGTTTCCTACATTTCTCAGAAAGGTGTTCCATTTAATAAATGTTTATTATTGCTGCAATCGTGCAATGCTTTCAAGACATCTTGTGGCAGCATTGCATCCTGGACTACTGTTATATGCTATATCTGCCTCTTCAACACTGGATTTTACCCTTTGGTTGTTCAACATTGCTGCTCAATGGTGAGTCTGGAAATAGTGCAAAAGGGAGAACACGAACATTTAAAAAATAAAAGTGGCGCTGGAGGTGTAGTTTAAGATGATTAAAGAGAGAAAAACACAGCACGCTGCTTCTAAAGCACCCAAAAGTTTATTCACACCATTTCTACACAGCTCTTCATTGAGACATCTTGTTTCCACACAGCAAGTCACTGATAAAGACTTTCACTTCTAGTTCTAGTGTCAAAACTCAATACTAAAAGTGAAAGTCAAAACTAAAAACGTGGGCACATAAACATTGTGCTTGTGATTTCGACTCGGAATCTGGAATGCTTAGGGGGGACACAGCCCAGCATCTTACAGCCAAGTGTTTGTTTTATTTATTTATAGTATTACTACTATAAAATTCCACTAGCTGCGCTGACATGACGTTACGTCGTCTACGTTTGAAAATAATACGTACAACCATCAAACTACACCAGAAACAGCAAGGTATATCGAAATAATTCGCGTTTAATCCTCTACAGTCAGTCAGTGGTCAAAGTCTTAAGATGATCATGTAACACAACTAACCGTGGTATGGTCCCTGACCCCGACTGGACTGTCTGGAGCACATTTACAACAACTGTTCCCTCCCCACCTGCTCCCGGCAGCCTGGTTCCAGTGTTGCCATGTCGGCTTATTATAAGCGACTTTGGGCTTCTCTTTCGTTGCTTGTAAAAATTGGTGGTTGCGGTTAATTGGGTTTGTTTCTAAAGTGTTGTTGCTTATTTAGGCTTGCTTTTTTTTAAATGGTTTAAATCTTAATATTTAAACCATTCATGGAAATGTTTTGTGCCACAGGGAGCATTTGTGTTGTTAGAATGTTTCAAAAACAATAAGAAATATTCCACATTTTATTGCAAGAGTTTTTAAAAATAGCAGATCTGTGAACTTATAGATCCGCTATTTTCAAATAGCCGACGCATATAGGTTTAAAGTGCTCATGTGGCCTATTTAGTTGCTTCTTTTGGGCTTGTTTTCCTAGACCTGGTTGCTTCTTTCTCTCACATAATCTGGCAACGCTGTCTGGTTCCCACTGACTGGGGTTTACAAGCTAGCAAACGAAGACTAGGCCTCTGACACGCAGCGCACCAAAGCTGTTATATAAACATCATTTCAGCCGCCGGTGTCAAATTATGAACACAGAGGGATCAACAACTAACATTTAAAGTCCAAGTCAACAATAAAGTGACTGAGGTGCACTACGCGCGCACAAAACCTCATTGAAAACGTCATGGTAACGGTGGAACGTTAACAATGCTACTAAAACATAATGGCATAGGGTACATTTTGGCCTTTCACAAACGAACGAGGCAGCTCTTCCTCTTATGAATGGAACATCATTTTATCACACTTTTGGACTTCTGATAACCAACGACAATAATGTGAATGTGATCTCGAGATCCCGTACGAGTAAAACGTGACTGTAATCAGTGGTGTAAAGTAACTAAGTACATCTACTCAAGCACTGTACTTAAGTACAATTTTGGGGTACTTTTACTTTACTGGAGCATTTCCAGTTTCAGTACTTCTACTACCCCACTACATCTAAGAGGCAAATATTGTACTTTTACTCGACTGTTATTTAAACTTTAGTTAGTAGTAACTTTGTAGATTTTGATTATTATATAATTGCGATGCCTTGTGAGCTTGTAGATCTGCCATTTCATATTGAACTTGTGAAATGGGACATTCTGCATAATGACTTCTATAACTTTTGGTACTTTAGGTACATTTTGATACCAATACTTTTACCCGAAGTACATTTTGAATACCAGGCTTTTACCTGTAACAGAGTGTTTCTAAATTGCAGTATTGATACTTTTACTCAGAATTTTTTTTTAGTACTTATTCTACCACTGACTAATAAACATTTCAGGCACGGGGGGGGGGATGCCTTATTGAGATTCAAACGGCAAAACAATAACCCTATGTAAACACGGGACATGATCTAACAGCACGGCTGGCTGTAAGGAGAGCGCTGAGTGTCTCCTAGCGTCGGTCGGCGCTAGCACTAGACGTGCTACTGCGCTAGCATAGCGCGCGTTGCAGCTGGTCAAACAATGCGTGGCACGTAAATAACCCCGTTTCAAGTGAATGAATAAAAAAATACGACTTGTGCTTATTTTAATGGCCCTATCGAACGGAACAAGTCGCTGAAAGGAGGGGCTCCACCACACCGGTGGCAGTGTGTGCTGCTCAATGCTCTCATTGCGCTGTTGGTCCATCCGACATGACACTATCACTGGCTTCTAACCGGTGTAAGGCGACTACAACACATTTCCAACGGCTAAACCCGGCAAAACATGACCGCTGGACGGTTAAAGGGCCACGTATTGAATAAAACGTCAATTCGCTTACCTGTAATGCATTATAAACATCTTATTATCCATTCTAACTCCATTCCTTGATTCCAGCGGGTGTCCGGCGGTGAACAATGACGTAGCTAATTGCCCCACGGGTACATCCGGGTATCCGCGTTGAAAGACGCTTCCCCATTCGCTCATTGGGCTGTCTATCAGTCCGCGGAGGAGGCGTGTTCAGAGAGAGCTGTCGCCTCTGTCGCACGTCCACACACAGCCCTGACCTTTGTGTACATGGCGTTCTTTATACACACAAACATGAATAATATGTCCATACTGGATAGGAATGCACGTTTGAGCGTACCGGTGGTACAGCAAATAAGTGTTTACATTTATCCAGTCGTCACACCAACATGAGCAGCAGAGTAGACAACCACCGTCCACCTCCTGTCTGCTACCATCCATCACCACCTCCCATGTTGACCCTACCGCACCCACTCCTCCCAACTCAACTCAAATGCCTTCTAAATCAGTAGTTCTCAAACTTTTGGGGAATTCAAAATTACCCTATTCAAACATTTTCAAACACTTAAAAGATTTTTCTAAAATGTTCAAAAATAGCAGATATACAAGCTCACAGCGTGTCACTCCCTGTCACGCTGTGAGCTTGTATATCAGCTATTTTTTAATAGCTAACGCAAAAATCTAAAATGATACCGATGCTTTCTCGGTTTTAATGGGTTAACCAACATCTTCCTAGACCTGAAGCCACCCTCCTCGTCCTCTGTACGGCTCTCTACTGTTGTATGGACTGTATGGCACTTTGGATATTTTAGCACGCACATTGCACACATACTACTTGTGCCGATACATGACTGATTCCAAATCTATCCTCAGTATGTGCGCTAGAAACGTTATATCTCTAAACATATATGGTATATCCAGGACTAAAAGTATCTATTAAACATGGATTAGGAAATCTAAAGTAATATTTATTATTGGTTAATAACATTGTGGGAATTTTCAGGCCCTCGCCTGAAAATTGTGACCTTTTGGAGTCAGGAGGGTGAGAAGGCAGTCACTAACAGTCAGGCAACAAACCCCCTTAATTTGAATCTGCTATTGATGTGTTGATCAGTCAACCCTTTAAGATCCTGGTCTTTGTCCTGGAGCAGAAGCTCCTAGCTTTAAGTGTGAACCAAAACAAGTCTCTGGGCCAAGTCTTTTGTTACCAAGCGGCTGATTATAATACTATTGTCCTTATGCAAGGTGATGGCTAAGGTGAATGCATATGTTATCTCTCTCTCTATCCTCACAGACCTCTGGTAAAGCCAGATTGAATTCATACTGTATTATTCTTATTTCACAGTAAAAGCTTATGTTGTAGTAAGTACACAAGAATGAACATTGGTGAAATGTGGTTGGTGGAAGAAACCAGTTAGTTTCATGTAAACTTTTCTTCTTGAATCTAAGGAATAATGTCATGCTATTTAAATCATCTCTTTTTGTCTAAATCATTCATACAAGGTTGAATACATATATGTGTGGTCTTATATTGAAGCTAATAAGATGTTAAACAATGATTTCATAATATGAGCTTGTGTAAAAGTGCAGTTTGATAGATAAATGTTATGTGTTAAAACCAAGACAGATTGTGTGATCCATTGTGCTGACTGAGAAGGACCACCCCAAGAAGCCTTTTGTTTCTAAAAAAAAATGTTTGTGAGTGGTCAAGAAGGAGAACTGGGAGGGGTCCTACGTCAAATGTCTGTCTGTATAAAGTGCAATGTTGTTGTGATTTAAGTACACTCTGTGGATTGGCAATGCAGGTGTCACGTCTGTGGAAATAAAAGCATTTCTGTGGACAAACCCTCTTTCAAACTGGATCCTTGTTGTTCTTGCACTTAGGGAATAGTTATGGAATAGTGTTTTTCTTGTCTGATCAAATGGCCAATATACGACACATATCACCAATCTCACACTGTACAGTACAGTACTACAGTGGTCTGTGTGGTAAATATAGCGTATATTAATTGAGTACAATTTAGACATTTTGTCTAAAATGCGGAATTTCCCCCTTATCATGTAATTTCATCCATAAAATCACAGCCGAAACTTACGTTTATATCAAGTATTTTGTCACCGTTTAAGTCTTTTCATCTATGTTATTTGTTTTAATTAACGTTATCTGTAAAATTGAAACCTATTGAATTCACACTTTACAAATTGCCACAAATGGCATATGACAAGCTTTATAAATTTCACAAGTGGATGTTTGGTCAAATAACCAGATAAATATGTTTTATTGTACAGTTCAATAAAGTTAAAAAGCTGTACATCCACATTCCAGGTATAGAGAACACACACATATATACACTCACTCACTCAGACACACATTCAACAACTATAGCACCAAGTCAAACAATTCTGTAAAGGTACAGAGGTTGATTAATGCAGGGTTTTGATAGTCTCTTAAGTGGTTGACGTTATGGTCAGGTCCTATCCGAGTTTTCAACGTTGTTTTGTGAACTCTGAGTCTGAAGCTCACTGATCTGTCTCCGTAGTTGAATGAGCTCTTCATCCTGTTCCTCCACCCTCCTCTGCAAGCCATGGATAACCTGTAGGAGAAGACATTTTTACAGCATGGATCTGCAGGAGTCTAGCCATCTAGAGCAGTGGTTCTCAACCTGTGGATCAGGACCCCCAAATGATTTTTGGGGGGTCCCAAGATGATTTGCTTAATGTGCAACCTTGTTTTCTCACTCAACAGTAAACGCACCAACATACAGTAAAAGTGTATACAGGGTATCTGCACATTTCTAAAGTGCCAATTCAAGGACTTTTATATTCCTCTAATACCTCTAAAATGAATAATAATAATAAATAAGACCAAAAAGTAATCAACACTATACTATAACAAATGGTCAGACATTGGCCAAATTGTCAAATATTAGAGATAATATTATTTTCACAACATTTATCTGTGGAACCGAATCAAACTAAATGTAATGCCTCAAGTCCTGAAATTCCAAGTACTTGTCAGGGTGGGGGTCCCCAGTTCAAATATGATTATTTAGGGGGGTCATGGCCTGAAAAGGTTGAGAACCACTGATCATCTATAGCCACAGAAGTACCTTGCTGAAAGTTGTTTTCAAATATGGTTTATACTTAATATTATAAACTATTTAACTTTAATTCTATAATGAAAGTCAAAGGGGCTCTGATTGAGCTGAAACGTAATACAGTACGTCATAGATCAAGTCCGAGATCCACATTGGAGCCATGCTGTTACCATGTTTCTGAGATCCACATGATTGAATTTTTACATTGTGATTTTCAGTATTACGATCCCAAAAAACTCGCTGAATGCATGCATGCTCACTGAAGGGCGGCCCAATTGATTTTTGTGACCCAATGGCCTTTTCTCTAGTTCCACACTCAAATACCTCCAAATCTAATGGACAAGCAGATTGCCATGAAACTTGATGCACTAAACGAGGATGAACCCTACTGATTTTGGTGCCCCCATGGCTTTTCCTCTAGCACTTCTTCGACCAAATTACAGTTTGCTGCTAGAACGGATTTTAGACTAAGTGTGCATTATTATTATTATTTTATGTTTACACAAAATCACTACAACTATAAAAAAAAAAACATTAAAAAAATGTGTGCATAGATTTGGGATAGTATGTTACATATTAATTCAGAAGGGCATTTATGGTAAAAGTCATCATAGATACAAGTTTAAGCAATCACATTGACTGAAAGATACTCTAACTAAACCATATTATAGAAAGGCTATACCATACCATGTCTTTACTGCTGAAGAGTTCACTGCATAGGAGTTGGGTGGCATCGGGGCGGACAGAGGGGTCTTTGCTTGTGAGCTTTGTGACGTGCTTGGCCAGGACTGGCCATCGTTGGCAGAAGGCATCTGGGATTTTCCCTTCTCTGAGATTCTCGAGGGTCCGTACTCGTTCCATCTCTGTGCCAAATGGCTGGAAAAGCTCAAGGGCTACCACTCCTATGCTGTACATATCTGACTGGAAGAGCAACATGAACAACTTTAAAGCAAAGACTCAATACAGTTTCATATAAATTACTGTTAGGAAGACGGTACAGTTGATATTACAGTGTGTACATTGATGTCAATTATAGTGTCTACTTGATATATTTACTTTGGAATCATAATGGGTGCCCTGTAGTTGTTCAGGAGCAGCATACACAAATGTTCCCACACCTGTAGTGTGTGAAGAGCCTGTAAAATGAGAAATGAACGGTGAAACAAATGTGGGTGGCACCATCTAGTGGTGATTTCAGGAGATACATTTGGATACAACTGTCACACAAGCCATGCATA
Source organism: Gymnoscopelus braueri (assembly GCF_963280865.1). Taxonomy (NCBI): domain Eukaryota; kingdom Metazoa; phylum Chordata; class Actinopteri; order Myctophiformes; family Myctophidae; genus Gymnoscopelus; species Gymnoscopelus braueri. The sequence continues at coordinate 23,995,777 of NC_137617.1, forward strand.
TCATACAAATTATTATCTATCTAGAAATGCATTTACTGAGCCAATTTTTCAAAGTAGCGTAAGGATAGGATACAGCAACTTTTTCGTACCAGTGTCATGGAGGGAAGAAGGCAACGATTCATCAACTATTATATCCCTGCAAGCCAGGCCAAAGTCTCCTATCCTAACATGGCTGTCATGTCCATGAAGGAAAATGTTCCTAGGCTGTGAAAATGACAAAAATAAAATCCATATAAGTATATAAACATGAAATACATTCATTCTACATAACATGGAGCACCTTATTTTCATTTGCTGTAGGTGATGCGCGTGAGCGCTCACAATATTCGATACTCCAAGTATTTAAATACACTAAGACAACAATGCTAAGATTTTAAACCATCTCAGATTACTTTTTCAATTTCTATGTTTAAGGCATTGTCCAGCACTCCAGAAACAGGTTAGTAAACATCTACTAAGTACTAATTACATCTTTCCTCAAAAGCAACAACTCAGTTACTACTGTCTAAATTCAGCTACCTCAGGCAGCCTCTCAAGACCTCTAGTTCAGCTTATCAGTTCCCATAATTCACCCCAAAGTCAGTAAATTTATCAGCTGTAACAGAAAGAGTGTATGTCACAGTTGAGCATCAAATTGACAAAGTGACCCCAATGATAAAGTCGTAAAGTTACGCAAAACACCCAATACCACAAACAGGCTGAGCTGTGAAGTCTATTTCTTCATTTCCTCTTCCTCATTTCCCTCCATGTAACTGCCACTCATGTCAGTAAATTATGCTCATGCTCAAAACCAGAACGACCAGCTTTTGACACCACAGCTTAACGTCTTCAACTCCAAACATACAGAGGATCTGCAACGAGTATCATGTTGGACGACAGCGAGGACCAGGACTCTCATATTCAATGTTATGACAATGATTTCTATGTTGCAATTATGGAAGAAGATCTGGGACGCATTGACGACATATCAAAAAAGCATGGGAGCAATCTTATCATAAAAATAAGATGCGGGGGATCCGTTAAAGTAATCCATAAGGTAAGGAAAATGTGTTCTTGTTCTTGTAAATATTGCTATTGAAAAGAGTATTTCACATATTTGAAGACAGTGTCAAATGGATTAAAGTACCTGCTGTAGCCTATATTGTATGTTGCAAGATATCATCCAACTATAGATATACATGAAAGCTGACTATGCATAATTTCATAATAATGTTTCTTATCTGGTGAAGCAGTGAAGTCTAAGAAAACTATTTTACATTTGAAAGAATACACAATACTATAATACTAATTTGAATCATGAGCCAAACTGTTTTTCTATTCCTGTTAAACACATATTCTGAATATTTGACTACCATCAAACCTGTCTCGTCTTGCCTTGCATTGCCTCAGGGGCCACCTATCCTTCCCCTTCATTTGGCCGCATGCTACAGAAGAGTAAAGAGCATGAAGTGCCTCCTGTCAGCTGGGGCGGATCCTGAGTTGAGGTGGCTACAGTACACACATGAATATATTCCCGGATGTATTAACACGTGCCAGTATTACAAAGGATTTAAAGTAGCTAACTTTTAAATGTGTGGGACATACACCACCACCACTTATACTGAGATGTAAATATAGCTTCCTTTGGAGCATTTAAAAACACAACCTTCTTTTAATTCTGACTTGTGAAAAGTGTCTCCTAGTACAGCGACACACATTTCACTGGCTTTATTCCAGCTAAATGGTTGAGTGCATCTTTCTTCACTGATACTTCCGCATAGGTTTCAACCATCTTATCTCTCTACCATTCACAGGGACAATTACGGCCGCAATGCCCTGCACCTGGCGATTATCAGTTGGCCGTGTATCCAAAACGCCTGGCCCAAGTCATCCTCCAGGTTCCAGGCTGTTGTGAACAGCATGCAGCTGCGGTCTGAGGCCTGCCTCCGCATCCTCTGTGACCATGGGGTTGACATTAATGCCGAGGTCAGTTTCATAAAGTCACTGACTGTGCAGTTCTACATTATGAGCTTTTAGGAGACATCCGTATTCAGAATAGCATGAGCAGTTGGGTTGTCCAGGGAGGGACACATCAACAGAACACATTGTCTACAGTATCAACACAGCTGTTGATAGACCCTCTTGTCTACTGGATGAAGGGAGAAAACCTCAGACCCTGCTCTGATTATGAGTCTCTGACCACCAGACACACTTTTCTAAGAATTAGCACTATTCCAAAGCTGGCGGTCAAGTGATTAAATATAGGCAAACTCTGGAAAAATCTTACAAAACAATTTTGTGAGTTTCATCATCAACCTGTCAGTACTTTGTCTAATCTTCCCGTCGGATGTGATCTTATTTTAGGTGAAGAGCCAGCGCCACCAGACAGCTCTCCACCTGGCTGTGCACTATGCGGCTCTGCCCGCCATCCACATCCTGGCCAGCTACGGTGCCGAGATCAACGCAGTGGACAGCGCTGGGATGACGGCCCTGCACATGGCCTCTGGGACCCTCTGCAGAGACATTATAACCAGCCTGATCAGGCTCCAAGCAGACGTTCACGCGGTTAGTGTCACGTCCTTCAACCTTTGTTTGTATTATTACAGTATGTTTGGACATATGAGTTCTGTGCAAATTGAGTGCTTCAGAATTGTAACTTTGCAGTGTGTATGTAGGCGATAAACACCTCTTACATACAGTAATGCATAGTAGTTACATTTCAGTTATCTCTTAAATTCTTCTCATCTGGATTCAACTGTGACTTGCTCATCTTTGCTTTGCTTTATCATTTGCTTCAAGTTTCCACTTAAACCCAAAATACTTGACTGACCGGAGCCCCCTAGGGGTCCATACTAGGCCCCCTCCTTTTACCCTCTACGTCAAAATAGCCGATCTACAAGCCCACAATGCAAGACAATGCTTTGTGAGCTTGTAGATTGGCTACTTCCGCTGAATGATCCCATTTGATCACATGCCCAGAACAGGGACGCTAGGGTTCATGTGGTTAACTATGTTGTTGAAATTCTGGTTGAAATCCTATTACATACTTTGTATTACATTAACACCATGATTGGTTTTAAAGGTCGTGACATCGTCGGGTAACACCCCGCTACACATGGCTGTCACGGCGGCGACCACGCGGAGCACCAGGACGCTGGACGCCGACACGAGCTGCATCTCTGAGCTCGTGGAGCAGGGGGCTGTGGTCGACGCGGTGAACCAGGCTGGCAGGACAGCGTTGCAGGAGGCCTGCAGCTGGGCCAAGGAGGAGATGGTGGACCTACTGCTGAGGCACGGCGCTGACGTCAACAGACTGACCCCAGTGGGGGAGAGCTGCCTGTATCTGTTCCTGGACCACGCGACAAACGTGAGGAACGGCTCTCTGCTTGCAAAGCTCCTCGGCCTGACGGCCCCGCTCACTTTCTACAACCGAGACCGGCGGCTGCCATACGCCCTGAGGCAGCCACAGTTCTCAAAGCAAAGAGACCAGCTGCTGAGCATGACTCGGCAGCCCAGGAGCCTCCAGGACACATGCAGGAATCACATCTATCTAAACCATGGCGGGGTCCAGAGTGAGGAGCTGAGAAGAATCCTGCCCTGGAGGGTTTATGACTTTGTCTTCAGCTGCTGGGAAACTAAGCACATAACTTTTATGACAGAGGATGCTAATACTTTCAATAACTTCTTTGGCAGTCCTCTGCCTAGACCTCAATACGCTGCGTCAACGTGATGTTGACTGCGCAGACGATGACATCAATATGGACATAAATATAACCTTGTGTGACCTTTCACAGCCAGATTACATTAAATTCACCCGACATGCAGAAGCACGTTACCTTCAAGTCTCTATGCATGATCCCCCTGGAGTGAATGTATTCCACCCCTTCCAGTATTTTCCTCAGAAGGCCGAGAGTGTGCTCTTTGTCCACACCCCCATAGGGACCTGAAAATAAACACAACAGATTAATCTCACAATTAAACAATATTACACTACAGGATGTTCTTCATACTGTTGTTATTGCCATCACAGTTAAGAATTTGTTCCATAATCATCACAGCATCACGATTATACAATGGTTACCAACAAAAAAGCTAACAGTCTTTTTTTTTTTACATTATTCAGCAAAATCTGAACATATATATTTCATGACTTCAATGGAAACAAGACCGCAAGGACTTTTTTGGACGGACCTTTTAGACAAAGTATTCTAAATGTAATTGTGATGTTTAACTTTTTTTTTGCCTAATAAAATTTTCAATCAATCAATCAATCAATGACGAAAACTAGCACTTTTGTGAAGTACTAGTCCTTACACACCGAAGACATACTCATTGTTGATAAAACTTTATATATTTATCCACATCCATCCATACTTATTGTTGATAGACTGTACATATCCATTGGCAACACATGTAGGCCTATAGTGATAGATGTACATACTGTATATATCAATATTCAATGACATATTCACAGTACATTTATATCTATTTATAGACTGCGCAAAAAAAGGAAGGCAAAAAAGAAAGTAAGAGACCTCATTCAGAGGCTCATTGCAGACATCTAGTACCGGAATTTAAGCTTATTTTATTGTATCTGATCTTTATTTTTATTTATTTTCTTCTTCATCTTGGTTTAGTGCTCGACTCTTCTCTTATCTGTACCTTTCACTCTTACTGCTATTGCTGCTCTAACATCTGAATTTCTGTTGCGGGATCAATCTATCATCTTATCCTTAGATATGCGTTGACATTTCTGTTTGGCTGAGTGATATTTACAGTGATGATTGAGCATGGCTGAGGTGTGCTTTGTAATGTGAGTACGGCTAGAGAGTGTACTTTGACCAATAAAAATGCTTTTTCAGAACTACCCGTTGTAAGTAGTAGTTCACAATAAACCCACAATTGAATTGATTGGATGCTTTGCGGGTGCACTTCAGGTCTTTATCTGCCATGTTTTTAATTATAATATAAGTAAGTAAAGAAAATATTTAGCTGACCCTGCTCTGCTCACATTTGCGTGTGTGTGGTTTTTGTGTGCATGCATTTGTTATTGAGTTGCAGCAGAATAATTACATCTAGAGGCGAGTTCGTCTGTGGACCTGGCGTTCCGCTCTAAGATCCAGTCTTTCAGTGAGTGCTCACACAGCTGCATCTGGATGTAGAGCATCAGATGGAATTGGACCTGCACACATGACACAACGTTAATCAATAACGTGGATGGACAATTTAGTACCTGCACACATGACACAACATCAACCAATAACATGCATGGACATTTAAAGCTGCACTTTCATGTCCAACCCGAGATTCAAACCCGGGTCCCCCACGCCAAGAGCTGAAATTCTTACCACTGAGGTAATAAAGCACACCTTCTTATGCAGTACCACTTGTCAACCAGTGCTGGTCACTGGTGGTGAACTAGTTTCAGACCCTACCACAGGATCTAAATGTCTCAATAGAAGGTAACAATTCAAATGTCTACACTAAAAAAAGTGACATAGTGTAGCTTTAAGTACCTGCTCACATAACACAACATCAACCAATAACATGGATTTTATTGCAGACAGTGTTAGGAAAGCACCCTAGTTACTGTACTTAAGTAGCTGTTTTGGTCAATTTGGAGAGCATTTTAGCTCTACTTGAGTATGTGTACTAGATAGTCAATTCTGAAAAAAGATGTTTAGAGTATTTACAATAGTAATTTCACAATTTTCTCTTTTAGTATTTTGTTGTATTTCAGTGATTAACCACCTTGAATATGGACAATAGTATATGTATTGATATAGTTGAAAGTGGACCCAGAAGATTTCACATTATAATCCATCAGATGATATGCAAAGACCCAACCAAAATGGGTAATATTTTCAAAATGATGGTGGTAATTTTATTAACTAATTTAAACCGGGAAAGCGTCCGTGTCATTTTAGATTTTTACGTTGGCTATTCAAAAACAGCAGATATACAAGCTCACAGCGCGTCACTTCGTGCCACGCAGCGAGCTTGTACATCTGCTATTTTTAAGGCATTTGTAGAATCGGCCACAGGTCTTAATGGGTTAAACACATTCTTCAAAATAAAATGAAATAAAACACTAAAACTAAAAGTGACAAAGCCCGAGTTCAATGGAACAATATCAGATCAACATCGGTGTATGTCTCATGTGTCTCATACACAGTAAAATCCTAAATGGACCTACGAGTACCGGGTGGTCACTTTGATTACATTTACTCTGTGAGTTAAATTACTAATCACAAATTAGTATCTGTGAAGTGGATGGCCTACCTCATTGAAAGAACTTCTAGCTGCTTGTTTATCCAGCCATTGCTGACACTCCATGCCAAAGCAGGAGTTGTTGTTCAGCTCCGCTCTCATCTTGCTGGAGTCCTCCTCTGACGGGTCTGAGTCATCCCAGACCACTGCGGGACAGGCAGAAGGCGACACTGGTCCATGCTGCTGCTCACCCAGGAACGCACAGGGGACGTAGTGCTCTGGGATGCGACACATCGTTTTGGGATACAGCACCTGGCCCTGATCCGGGCTTGAAACTAAGGCTTTAACCGAGACTGTTTCTGTTGGAGTTCCATTGGCGGCTATAGCAGCATCCAGCTCGGAGTGACTGGCGTTTTGGAAGACTATCGATGAACCACCACTGTCATCATGGCTTTCATCAGTGCTATGAAGGTAAGATGAACATCAAGTTACACAAACTTTATTTAGACTACCTTTAAACTTAAAGAATCTTTATTTTTCTTTGTTCCATTTCTTCATTTTTCTCCCAGTTTAGTCATGCCAATTCCCAAAGTGTATAGTCCCTGTCACTGGCTCACTGCTGACCCCTACTGGGTACAGGGCAGCCATAGCTGAGTGATTAGAAATGCCGCCTGCCTGGGAATCAGAAGGTCCCCAGTTCAAGTCCCGGACCAGACCTACATGTCAAAGTGTCCCTCTGTAGCGACTACTACTCCTGATACTTAGGATGGGTTAGATGCAGATACCACATTTCACTGTATATGCAAATAAACAGTGACAAATACAGCAAAGGAGTTCGGGCCAAATTATTATTATGATAATTATTACAGGTTGGTCTTAGGGAGGGTGCAGCCAACTACACTTTGTATTTTGTGCTAGTCTTTGTTTATTTATTTGACTTTGCATTTCTGTTCTCCAAGCTTTTTTATTATTATTATTATTATTATTATTATTATTATTATTATTATTATTATTATTATTATTATTATTATTATTATTATTATTATTATTATTGTCATCTTACCCTTCTTGCGTTGCAGGTGATTCCAGTGATGGCAGGACAGGCTGAGAGGCTGGAACAGAAACAGTTCACAAATTAAAGTTTCCCTGATTTAGTGCACCATATCATCACACTACAAGAAATGTGTAAACTGAAACAGGATGCAACTCACATAACGCAGGCTGAACATGCTCCATCCAGGCAGTGTGATAGCCTACCACATTCACGTGCTGTAAACTGGACAATACCTTAACCTCCCTGAGGACCTGCAGTCAAGATAGATAGAGACATGTATTCACTGTAGACGTTTGCTTTTAAGCATTACCTGACACTCACAACCACAGTAATTTAGCAAGTATCCCACCTTCATGCAGTCCTCCCTGGACACACTCTTAATGAGAATTTTCTTCACAGCATAATTCTGTCCATCCAACTTATTTGTAACCTAGAAAAATAAACAGACAGCAGTAAAAAAGAAAATTAGTTTCAGTGTTGGATGCAGAATGAAGGAGTTTCAGTTGGTGCACACAAATCCTGCCAAGTGCAATAAATAACTTTTTTTGGATTAACAAAATATTATATGTAGTATAACATGTATGTCAATACAATATAACTAGCACAACTGCTGTGGTTGTATTTGGTCTCCCTGCTCTTATATTGAGAACCTCCTGTGATCGGGTAGGACCACTGTTGGTCCCATCTACAATACTTTTCTTGTCCAAGGCTGTAACTGTATCTTATCTGCTGTATTGCCTTTGGCGACTGAATTTCCCCGGTGGGATCAATAAAGGTCTTATCTTATCTTGGTGGACAAGCGGTATTGCCTTAAAGTCCAAATTCAATTTCTCCCATGAGTAAGTAATCTAATTAGCTCAGTGGCAGAAACTTCAGCGCTTGCACAGGGGACCAGGGTTCGAATCTCAGGTTGGACATGAAAGTTACGAATTGCATCTTTAAAGGAACGGAGCGGAGTGGATGAACTACCTTAAAAACCTTGCCATAGGATCCTTTCCCAAGTCTACATATCTCTTCAAACTCGCTGAGATATCGTGATGTCTGTGGTTGGAATAGTCCCTCTTTGGGTCTGTGGGAAATAGAAAAGAATATCTCATAGACATATTCCTTACAACCACTGCGAGATCAATCAGTAATTGAGCAAAGAAACAAACAAATAGTGGTACTTACCTTACAGTGAGCTCCTGAGTGTCTGTGCCAAGAAGCTGTGGATCCTATGAGACAATGAGAGTAAGATGAGCATTGTGTCTATACTACAGAAGTAAGTTCTGACAGCATAATATGATCAACAGGGAAAGCAGGGAAATAAGTGTGTGGGGACGGACATTAGCAGCAACATTTTTACTGTTGTGTTGACTATTCTAGACGCATCAATGAAACATCTGTGATGATGGGAGGCGGTCACTTGATAACTCACTCTATCTCACCCAACCCCCCCCTTTCCTCTATCACCCATGCCAATACAGTAAGCAAGCACTCAACCAAAATAAGCCAAATACAGTACATACTTGTTCAAGGTATCAAGTCAACTCTAAATAACTGTCATACCAGAGATGGTATTGCAACAGATACTAGAAGTAGGAGAAAACTTGAATGAGAAGTTAAAACTGCTTGCAGCCATCCTACTACTGTTACTACTCCAGAAGAGACTTTGTTTTGCATTTTTGTGAAAACAACAATACTAGTAAATGTCAATATAACTTCCTGAATATTGCAAAATAATTGTTACAATAGCTTGAAGCAGAAAATGTTTTGTTGATGAGGATGAGGATATTTGGTAATAAATAGCAGTATATTATATTCCATGTTAAGACAATTTATGCAATTCAGCCCAGCTGATGGAAATGTAACCAACTCATAAGCTTTAATTATTTGAAAGGTTAGCATAAAACTGGTATGATGGTAGGATGCCTTTGTCAATGTCTACATAAGTTATGCCTCCAGTTACCTGTGTCAATAGTGAGGAGCTGGCTGCATGCAGCAGCTCAGTGAAGGCCCTGTTGTGTTGGAGTCTGATGGTGCTGAACTCATCGCTGATGGCCAGAGGGGAGAGGAGGTTCATGGCAGCTAAACGTTGGCCAATGGCTATTCAAGAGAGAGGAGAGGGGTGAGGGCACAAAACGACATAAATGCTATGAGAAAATAAAAGACTGTTCTTCTTATGTGATTTAAATCCTTTCATAGACTTGTATATAAAAAAGCACATTATGGTAAACTGGAAATGGCACTCAATAGTGATTGTTCTGTAATTATATGATAGAACATAGAAAATGTAATATAAAGGCAGCATTAAAATACATACTTTGAAGGACACAAATAACTCATCTCAAGACAGCCAACAACATATAAGAATAAGGATAATTTCTGTCCATGGGGGGGTTACCTTTGAACAGCATGTGTGAGCGGGTCGGGTCGCGCTCATAGACAACACACAGGTGCTCTAGCAGAGAACCCAGGAGAAGCTGGTTGGGAATCGCCGAAGCAAATTCTTGAATGGAAGGGTAGTGCCTCCCAGTCATCAGAACCTCACGGCTGTCATCAGTGTCAGTAGCTGAAAGCACAAATAGGAGAATATCCGGAAAAGGGAAACATCATTTTGGTGAAGTCAAAGATAAGTATAGATTGTGCTGTGTTTTCACTTTTGTTTCCTCCTTTTTTAAATACAATTCTGATCATGAAATGCTAATTTACAGCACCCAAAACTCTAGCAATAACATACATAACAATAACAATCAACAAAGTGTTTAAGTTATGATTATGAATATTATATACTCTATGAAACACACAGCTAACTTACCTTTAACAATAGCTCTTACTATCAATTCAACAATGTGTTTTTCACACAGGTCCATTTGTTTCTTTATGCAATATAAAAGAACACAGAGCAATATCGAATACAATCCTCCAATTCACCTCCACAGCGGTGAATGTTAGGAGAGCATCTTGTTTATGCATATGGGGGAGTGCTCAGTGGTAATGCTTATCTGCCAAGGCCAGTGCACACACAGGCGCTCTCCACCTACCCTTCACTGAAACCAAATGACGAGACGGGGCAGTGTGCCAGAAAGGGGGAAAGGGGGCTGTTCCGACTTCTACTTTAGCTCCTCAAGCCTCTAACATTACTGTCCCGTCTCTCTCATATTTCATCATTATTGCAAATGTGGCACACAGGGACTTAGATGGCAGTTTATCGTGAGCAGACATTCCATTTTTCTTCACTTGATTATTTTTGGGTCCAGCACAGTGTTTAAAGAACTGTGTGGATGTGCATGCCCTACCTTTTAAAAAAAAAATGGATGTATTCATCCATTGACAGTAGAAGAAATTACGTAAAGCTAAAACGTTTCTGATCAGGGACACTGTGACTGAGGTTAACCAGGATGTGGGCATTTTAACTAGAACAGAAAACAGGGCTTTGTGTTTATTTATTTTTGTAGTTATTCATTCTTTAGACTAACTAGAGTGTAGCTACAGTGTGCTATTGCTCTTTTCAAGCTTTGAGAGAGTTTGACAAATATTGGACTTAATTCTATTCTCCTTTGATAACTTATCTAAATCTTGATAGACCTCATCTACTATTAATAGACATTTTCAGTATATTTGCGTTCCTGTGGAACAGCTTGTGTCGCTGACAGGAAGTGTATTTCCTGCAGCTACTGATATTCACAAACACTGTATCAGGAATTAAAGGTATAGTATATATAGTACAGAAACACATGGCCCTCTCCTGTTGTCAATGTTGTTATGGTACTAGAGGGAGTGTTTCTGCAGGTAAACACCACCACACTAATCCAGGGTGTACATACTACTATGCCTTTATGTGTTGTCAAGTGTTACAAGGCTACATTTCTTGAAAACAATTACATTTGGGTTTGCTAATTCCATGCACCACCAGTTTTTCCAGATCTACATGCTTACATGGCCTTGCAGCATGCTTTGTGAGCTTAAGTTCAATCTGAGCTTAAGTAGATCTGCTATTTTGGAGTGTATTTGTGCAGTGGTGTAAAGTAACTAAGTACATTTACTCAAGTACTGTACTTAAGTACAATTTTGAGGTATTTTTTACTTTACTGGAGTATTTCCAATTTTCAGTACTTTTACTTCTACTCCACTACATCTCAGAGGCAAATATTGTACTTTTACTCAACATAATAACTTTCTATTTTGATACAAATACTTTTGTTGTACTTTTACTCAAGTACATTTTGAATTCCAGACTTTTACTTGTATTTCTACATTGCAGTATTGGTACTTTTACTTAAGTAAAACATGCGAGTACTTTTTCCACCACTGAGTCTATTGTCAAGGTGATTATAGATTGTGAGTGACAGCTGTCAGTGGGCCCCCCACTGACTCCACCCACCGCCGTCAAAGGTGAAGTCTGGTCAATCACCAAACAGCAACAAGCTACTGTAACTGTACTATTACTCATCATATACTGTACTTACTATCAAACTGAACCTCCTCCTCCTCCTCTTCGCTTGTCAGACTGAACACACTGGCCTCGTGTCTTCTGGTGGTTGTAAAGTTGCGGTGAATCAAGAGGTTGCTGTTATTACTTCCACTACTAGAACATTCCTCCAACCTGAACCCTTCAGCTGTTGATGTAGTGGAGCGGTACATTGCTATACGTTGTGTGGTTACTTACGCCGGGGTGAAGAAGGAGTTATTTTTTAAACAAAAATGAAAGACGACAAGAGCTACGTACATATTTGAGTCCAGACCCGACACTTTATCCAGGGTTGGTCATGCCTCATGCGTTTCTATATTTCGATTTTCAGTGATATAAATAACAGGAAAAGTGAACCGCTTGCCCATACAAGTACAGCGAGTCAAGTGTCGGCCGCCATGATCCATCGGGACTCCCTCTTTCTTTGGTGTTTCGACCAGCTAGGCGTGGTTACGTCTTGAAGCGTGCACTGCTGCGTCCTGTACAACCACGCCTACCTGGTCGAAACACCAAAGAAGATCCCTAACTCTCTACTCCGCATTGGCCAGCGTAGGTCAGGGGGACAGATGATGAAATCATTGAAATGTCTTAACATTTTGAGGATTCCACTTCTTCGCATACAAACAGCTATCTAGTTCCTTTCAAGAAAATGTTTTTTTTTATTCATAGTTTCTGAAGTTATGCCTATTGTTCTTTAAACAAAGTTGAACCATAGATAAATTAAATCTTCCCATAATTGTATTTTTTTTTTAAAATATATAAATAGTATTACGCCTAGGATTTTTATTTATCTATATTTTGTATTCGTTTATTATATTCCGTTTTACTTTATATACACTTGCATTGTGCACAAAACAAAGTGCCTGGCCTTGTGTTCGACATAGAAAAGGCTAGCCTCACTCAGGCGGCCCACAGGGCTCAAGCCCACTCCTGGTGGTCTGAGTTGTATACAGATTGGATTGAATACTTGATTGAATACTTTATTAAACACAATTGACAGTAAAAGTAGTATATTGAAAAGTCATGCTAAAATGATAACAAATGACATTGTACTCAATTCATCAGAAATGCATACTTTAAAAGTGCATGAGCAAACACGGTTTAACATAAGTTTCATGCTGTTATATATTTATAGAAACGTCAAATGTTTGTATGCTACCAATAGTGTAGGCTAGGCTTATACAGCAATGTTGTTGTTGGGCAGATCAGAATTGAAGGAGACAATGATAGGTCGGTGGGAAAACATGTTCTGGTGTTTAAAGTGGTGCAATATCTAATAGGCTGCTTTATTTAAAAAGAACATATTGCACCCATCTTATGGAATAACCTGATTAGATGGTTACTATAGTATTCAACTCCATTCAGTGCCTTGGACTCAATGCAATTTGCCCAACACCATTAGGCGTAATGTGTGCAACACCGCCACCTCCTGTCCATAATAATTTACTAAAATAATTAACTACCTGACTCTTGTACACGAATTTCCAACATTAACACCATCTTAAAAGGTCAAGGAAGGGTGTCTCGACCCCGAAGGTTTAACAGTTTGCAAAAAAGGTACGGTTATACAATAACACAAAAAGAGCCCGGAGGATTTGTTTCCATTGTGGTCCTATGTATTCAATTAATCAAGACATACAATGTCTGAGTTGTATACGGATTGGAATGATGCTTCTTTAAAAGTGCATGAGAAGATATTAAAACACACAGTTTAAATTGCTTCAATTTACAACGACTATTTAGGCATTTAGCAGACGCTGTCATCCAGAGCAACTTACAATAAGCAAGGTAAACGCATACAAATGCAGAGACAGTAGTGCCTTAGTAAACTAGGATCACAGGTAAACCAGTCTAAACAATATAGTAACAAAAATTGTACAATGAAACTATGTGATACCAGGTAAACAATGAACCTAGTATCTGTTTAAATAACCTGCTATCTAAATTACATTCTTAACATTGTCAAGAAAAACAAGCCTAAGTAACAAAAACATAAGAACGAATGTCTTGGTCAGTGGCTAGCATGAAGGGAGGCAGAAGGTGGCAGGAAGGGGTACAGGGAGAGTGAAGTGCTAGGGACCCCCTAGCCTAGGGGGTGAGGTGGAGTCTGAAGGCTCCACCTCACTCCCACCTTTGGGAGTGACTCTGCAGTTCTGACTGCAATGGTGAGTTTGTTCCACAGTTTGGGAGCCAGAGGGAGAAGAGTCTGGGATGTGTGGAGCGTTGTCCCGGGGGTTTTAGGAAAGGTTCAGACAGCTTTCCTGCGTTAACTGATCTGAGTGAGCAAGAGGGGTTGTAGGTTTGGATCAGGCTTTGAAGGTATAGGGGTCCCATGCCTTTGGTTGCCTTGTAGGCCAACATCAGTGTTTTGTGCTCTGTGCAGGCAGCAACTGGGAGCCAGCAAATTGGAGCCAATGGAGGGAGTGGAAAAGGTGCGAGACGTGAACATTTTGGCTGGTTGAAGACCGGGCGTGCTGCGGCATTCTGGATCATTTGGAGGGGCTTAAGTGAGCATGTCGGGAGGCCAGTAAGGAGGGAGTTACAGTAGTAGAGTTTTGAGATGACGCCTGGATAAGGATCTCTGGCTGACTATTCTGGTGCTCCACCTGGAGTTGAAAAAAAAAGAGAATAGATTACTGGATTGTATTACTGCAACCTAAATAAAATCAGATAGAATGCACTCTGATGTTCAATCCACAGTAACAAAAATATGAAGAAATCCATCTGAAAACAAAGAATTGAGTATCACCTCTTTCTCCCTGTCCAGCTTAGCGTGGAGTCCTGACACATCACTGGTACTGAAATGGGCTGAATTCAGCAGCTGGAGAGGACAAACACACAACATCACATTAAGGTGGTGGAGTGGAGGACTGGGGTGATGCGACTAGTTCAGCTTCCTCACAGGGCAGGATGCATCATTTACAGCAGTATAATTACTACAGTGAATGATTGCTAATAAATCTACTTTGTGATTGATTGCACACCCGCTCCTGTATGGTCTGATGAGAAAAGTGTTGCTCCTGGTAAAGTCAGACTGGGATTATCTTTCTCGTTGCTGCTGTGTCGAGGCGCATAGTCAGAAACATTTACATAACTGCACCTCTTAACTTTTTTGTCTTAATGCTTAGAGCAACACAACATGTCGCAGTAGTAAAATAATTATAGTTTTCTTTATAGTGATTGTGTAGGGCAGGCTATATGTGAACATGCTTTCCAGCATGCCTTTTCTACATGCTTGAAAATGTAATGAGAGATCACATAACCATGAGACAGTAGGAATTGTAGGCATTACATTTAGTTTGACTCTGTTCCGCAGATAAATATTGTGAAAGTAGCCGATCTACAAGCTCACAACGCCTCGAGGCGTTGTGAGCTTGTAGACCATAATGTTTGCCTCTTTCTTACATAATATTTGACAATTTGGTATTAAAAAGGTCTTAAAAGTCCCTAAATTGTCACTTTAGAAATATGCAGATACCCTGTACACACCTATACTGCATGTTGGTTTGTTTACTGTTAAGTGAGAAAACAATGTTGCACATTAAGATAATCATCTAGGAGTAGGGACCCCCACCAAAATAATTTGGGGACCCCCAGTTTGGGAACCACTGCTATAATCGATGGTCGTCATCAAGGGAAAACAAGATGTTTGTAGAAAGAAATGAGCTGTAAGAGGCTTGCTGTTCCATTCCAAGACCAAGCTTTTTAGGCTCAGAGGACAGAGAGATTTGCTGTAGTGTTCATAACATACTGCAACTCCTGCTAATCTTTAGGATCATTTGACACTGGTTGACTGACCCCGTCTCCTCTGCGACCCCTTCAGTTAAATCTACGGTATTAAAAGCGATGGGCGGCTGCACCACTCCTCACCTGGTCAGCGGTGCTGTAGGCTACAGCTTCTCCTGGGTGGAGGTCAGCTCAGAGCAGACAAACTGCTCCTCGGTGAGATGTTTCTTTTTGTCTCCTCCAGGGCCACCTGCAGTGTGAACAGAAAACCAGGACATTTACTCAATTTAGTTTACAATGCAAGTCCTGCATTGTCCCTCCCACCACCAGTGGTAGAAAAAGTACTAAAAATGTAAAGTACAAAAGTATTGGTATCAAAATGTACCAAAAGTAGAAAGTACTCATTATGCATAATGTCCCATTTCGCATGTTTTCAAATGTATAAACATCTTTTGAAAATAGCAGATCTACAAGCTCACAATGTGCCGCGATAAGACGCATTGTGAGCTTGTAGATCATCTATTTTCAAATGGACGAAATGTTTATAGGGCTGAAGTGGGTAATTTGTAATAATAATAATAAGTAAAAAGTACAATATTTGCCTCTGAGATGTAGTGGAGTAGAAGTAAAAGTAGTGAAAATTTGAAATACTCCAGTAAAGTAAAAATACCTCAAAATTGTACTTAAGTACAGTACTTGTACTTAGTTACTTTACACCACTGCCCACCACCCCTCTGGTTTAATTATTATTATTATTATCTTTTCCTTTTGGACTGTAAGGTGGTGCAGAAACTAAACCATGACAACTCAAGCAAAGACTCTGCCTTAGTGGTTCCCTAAGCCAGTGGTTCTCAAATTGTGGTCCGGGGACCCCAGGGATCCTTGAAGGGGTTCCGGGGGGTCCCCAGCTAAATTAGGTAATATAGCGCGAGCGTCACAAACATTGGCTATTTGAAAATAACCGATCTACAAGCTCACATGGCATCACGTTGCGAGCTTATAGATCTGCCTGATCTGATTGACACATAAATCTTGTATGGGGGTCCTTGGCACAATAGCTTTTCAGATGGGGGTCTGCTGCCAAATATATCAATTTGGGTGTCATAATGAATTATGACCAGCACTTATAATACACATTAACCTTGTTATAAGTTGTTATAAATATTTATAACGAGTGTTATGAAGCCTTATAAGTGCATTAAGAATGCATTATAGACCTAGCCTTTAAGTAAAGTGTTACCCCAGTTTCCTTCACAGCAGAGCTCTGTTCTGAACACATCATAAACAATACTAAAGGAATATTGGCATAATGAGTCATACAACATGTATATAATAGTTCTTACATACCAGGCTCCATCACTGGTGGTTTCTTTTGGGTCCAGGAGATTCCATTTCATGCCCAAACCTTCTCAGGAGGGGCTTCTACCTTGCACAGGTGTTGTCGTGGCTGGTACCTCCTCCCTGGAATGCTTTGGTTTCTGTAACATGTTTGTTTTAACTATGGATTGTCCTTAGTCTGATCCCTTACCCTTTGAGCTGCCTGGCATGGTGGCACCTGCCAGGAGCTTAGCTCTCTGGGTCACTGGGATAACGCAAGCTCCTCCACCAACGACAAGGTGACAATCCTAGGAGGAGATCCCAATTTAGTCATCGCCAATTCCCAATTGTCCCCAAGTGTCCTTAAGTCCCTGTTGCTGGCATCACAACCACCTCCACAGCTGGAGCGAGGTATAAACTACTGTGTGCATCCTCCCATACACACTTGCCAGTAGCTTCTGCAGTGCAGCAAAAAGGACGGTCACTTGATCCATCGGCAGATTAAGTTCCCACCCGTAAACACGGCCAATTGTGTTTGATGGAGCGCCCGGCCAAGTTGGAGGCACCGCCGTTACTGCTGGGTGTTGAACCCAGCTTTCTGCTGCGGTGGTGGGAGAGTGCGTTTACCTCTACCACACCCAGGCGCCCCATAGATAGACAGACAAACAGACACTAAACACTCAGGTGCAAGACGCTACCTAAAGCCTGACCCCGCAAGACTCCAGGGCAAGAGACCATCACATAGATAGACAGACAAATGTTCTTTTTGTTTTTGGTGGGGGGGGGGGGGGGGGGGGGGGGGGGGGGGGGGGGAGTGGATTTCCTGAACAACAACTATTACTAATTGATGTTAAAAGTCAAAACCCTAGAAAGTTGTTAGTCAACAGAAAAGCTCAGGCGCAAGACGCTACCTAAAGCCTGACCCTGCAAGACGCCAGGGTTAGAGACCATCACATAGACAGACAAATGTTTTTTTTGTTTTTGGGGGGTGGGGGGTGCATTTCCTGAACAACAACACGCATTTCTAATACGACTATTACTACCTGATATTAAAAGTCAAAACGCTATCAATTCGTCAGCCAACAGAATAAAAAGTCAACAACCACCCCTTAATTTAACCTCAACTTAACATTAAACGACCTATCAATATCACAAACAACATACAATCGGAGCAACTGTGTGCCCCAGAGGCAAGAACACACCCTGGCATCAGCCAACCTGATCCTATCACGACGCACTGACATCAGACGCAGGGTTAGAGGATGAGTCTGATGTCAGTGCCTCCGTAAACAAAAGTTGCACAGGGCAGATATGAAAACAAACACATAAAATAAAACATTAATAGTGGAAATAGCTGATGTACAAGCTCAAAACGCGTCGCGATGCGTTTTGAGCTTGTAGATCAGCTATTTCCACTATTTGTAATTTTTTGAAAACATATGAACTTTTAACATGGAAATGATTATTACGATTATGCAAAAAACAACTGCGATTATCTCAAATAATTGCGATTAGGTAATAATTGTGACAGGCATACTCACCTACTCACAAACTGCGCCTTTCCTTCAAGTGGTGTCCCTGTCACATCTACACATACCGTTTCCACCAGCATCTAGTCCAGTCCCGGAGCGGTGATGTCCACTGAGGCTACTGTTCTCTACCAGCATCTACTCCAGTCCGGGCGCCTCCTGTCCCTCCGCTCCTTCAGGTGGTGCCAGCAGCCCCTTTCAGGGGTTCCAGGTGCCCCATGCGCCTCCACTTCTAAGTGGTTTTCCCTCCAGCTTTGAATGGGTGTTTCAACAATCCCACGTCTGTCTGCGTTACAGTCTTAGACGTGGCTTGCTTCGAGGGGGGCTTCTGACGATGGTCTCATCGACATCAGCCTCCCTCTTCCGCCGGGTAGAAGGGGAAGGCGCCCCGTCTTCGCTGAAGACGATACGCCTCCGTGCCTTATCTCCGGGGATTGGGAAGCTGCAGAACACGGACAGCATCATCTGTCCGTCTGTCCTGTACACGGACACCCTGAACTGGCGATGGAGCACCCGTCCCCCCTTCTCCCATGTCGTCTCCACACAGGAGATGACTCTGGGCAGCTGCTGACCAGAGACCTCCACGAGGTCGTACTGGTTGCGGGCGTGCCTCCACCTGAAGGGTGATGTTAGGGTGGTGGGATGGGGCGGAGTCACCAGGGACCCGGAGAAGACCTGGTAGAGAACAGTATCCTCAGTGGACATCACCGCCGGTTGCTTCACGGGGGGTGGGGATGGAGCGGGCCATCCCCAGGCTTTGCTGAAGCCACTGTATGTGTAGGTGTGACGAGGCACCGCTGTGAAGTACCTCCCGAAGTCCTTTGGAGGTCTGAGCAGCTCCTTGTCGCCCAGTGTGAGTGAGGAAAGGTCCCTCGTCTGGTCGATGCGAGTGTACAGCTCTGGGATGCACTCTGTGATGACCTCCATGTCGTCATCGGACAGGGGACGGTCCCTAAGGTTGTCCACGTGAACGTTGATCAACCTGTTCTCCCTTCTGCCACGCTCTGCAATGGAAAACACAACATTAGTTTACTATTGTTATTCTTAACTGAAAGACTCCTTAAATTCCAAATCTAATTGCATTAAAAAAAAGAATGTGGATCTAGTGAGGTGAACGTCAAACAGCAGAAATTGATTACAGTAATGAATTATTGGTCAAATAAGAGTAACTTACTTGCACATCCAGAGGAAGGCCCAGGGACCAACTTTCTTGTAGAAAAATAGGAAGGCGACTTGTTGATCAACTGGATGCGATACAGCTCCATCTTGCTCTGTGGAGAGAGAGAGGAGGGAGAGAGAGAGAAATAGAGAGCGGGAGCGAGCAAGCGAGCGAGAAAGAGAGAGAGGCTGAGTGCTGAGAGGGAGAGAGAGAGTTGAGAAAGAGCTGAGACAGCTGTGAAAGGGAGAGAGAAACAGAAAGATATGTCAGTTTATTATGTTAGTGGTGGAAAGTAACTAAACATTACACAGATACTGACTGTAGCCTAATTAAGTACACATTTGAGGTTGGCTACTATAGTAATATGGAAGTAAAAATGGAAATACTGTACATAGACTGTTCCCATTTTTCAATATTGTATACATCTCATTACAAAACATTAGCTACAAGTTACAGTGTAGATTTAGATCATTACAAAACATACATTAACCAATTAAGCCCCATTTGTTACTGCATCTATTCAAAGATGCAAATCTACAAGCTTGCAATGAGACACATTGTGAGCTTGTAGATCTGCTATTTTTGACATATTGGGGCCAAATCCCCAACAATTGTGAAATGCCATTCATAATGAGTAGGCCTACTGTTACTTTGGTATGCTACTTCAAGTAATTTACTTGCAACAATACTTCTACATTGTGAGATTACTACTTTTACTTGAGTAAATAAAATCATCCGAGTAGGCTTGCTTCAGAACACAGGACCCTAATGGAAACAAGCCATTGGCTTTCTTGGGTTTATCCTCTTAGCATCCTTATGAACCGTTAATAAAGTATTCAATCAATCAATCCCATGCAGGCTTCTTACATGGACCACACAGTATGACGGTTATCGTTTGCCAAAGTAGAACAGATCTAACAAAAGCTAACAACGGCCCTAGCTCTGATCCATTCCATAGCGTTAGAAGGAGTTCTCCTTAACCTTCTAACGCAGTGGTTCTCAACCAGTGGTCCAGGGACCTTGAAGGGATTCCAGGTGGTCCCCAGCTAAATGATAGATAGGAACCGTTAGGAACCAAATGGACCCTTATGGGTCTGCAACTCTGAGAGTGTACAAATGGAACCAAATGGATCCCGTTAGGGTCCATTTGTACACTCTCGGGGTTAAATTAACATTGATTTTACAGTACAAATTGGGGTCCCATAGATAGAAATGTTATTAAATGGGGGTCCGTGTGCATGTCAAACTGGGGGTCCTTGAAATTAAAATGGTTGAAAATCACTGCTAGAGCCATAAAAATCTTATGAGGGTAGCCTACTTGGCATATGAAATGGGGGGTCCGCGGGCTACTAAGTGTCAATTTGGGGGTCGTTGACAAAAAGGTTGAAAACCACTGTTCTTCTAACGCTATGGACCAGAGCTACAACGGCCTTACAAATCCATTCAGGTTGTTAGCTTGACGTCTTTTGAACGACAGCGCCAATCCCTTTGATTTCAAATGTAAACAAGCTACAATGAGACGTTTTGAATGCACTTAACTCATTTCAACAGTACAACCATTTACAATGACATTTACACCGTTATCTCAAGAGCGTTTTGAAAGACAACAACACACAACACACATTAGACAGACGTTACACAGCTAGAAACAAGCTAGCTGTTATTTTGACAACAATCATAACGACGACAGCAACAGCCATTAACGGTAAACGGTAAACTTCGGTTACCGGTAACCGACGTTATTTAGTTAACATTACGGCAACGGCTGTTAAAATAGCAGATCTACAAGCTCACAAGGCTGGTGATGCATCTGGCATCGCGTTAGTTAACATGACAGCGATGGCTGTTAAAAAAAAGCAGATCTACAAGCTCACACGGCGTCGCGATAACGCCATGCATTAACATGACAGCAACGGCCGTTGAGATAGCAGATCTACAAGCTCACAACGTCATAG
This sequence comes from Gymnoscopelus braueri, assembly GCF_963280865.1. NCBI lineage: Eukaryota > Metazoa > Chordata > Actinopteri > Myctophiformes > Myctophidae > Gymnoscopelus > Gymnoscopelus braueri. The sequence goes on from NC_137617.1 coordinate 24,017,156, forward strand.
CTACGTGTTGTGAGCTTGTAGATCTGCTATTTCAACAGCAGATCACGCTACAATCAAACATAATCAATAAAATAGCATTAAAATGACAGTTCCCCCTAACCCCCGGGCCCGAGCATTATGAAAATAAATCAAACTCACCAGTTGGTAGAGGAAAAAGTTGGTTGAAAAGCAACAAAGTAGCACTGCTGCAAGAAAAAAGTAGAAAAAACAATCTGTAGAGGTTCTTCTGGTTGGTGGTTCCGTCCGTTAGTGGCTGTTAAAGCAGGTAAAGTGGCTGTTAAGCTCTGGGTAAATGCGACCGAATCTATGAAAGTTTCAGACACATCTGACGCTGCTCGCCTTGCTTAACGACTTTATACCTGCAGCATCCAGCGTGAGCTCGCCTCTCGCTCGTCGCTGATTGGTCAGCTGTCGGTAAACAACTTCAAACAGAGTAGAGAGTAGTGAAGATGACGTCATCGCGCAACGTAACAAATCGGTTACGTACGTGTGTTTATTTTTTTATTGCAATTGTTATTATTTTTGTTTTGATATCGAATAAGAAAAGAAAAGACTGTTTCTGGTCATTATGTGACACATATACGTTTAGAGGAGAAAATATTAATCATTTAACTAAAACAACAATAGACATATCACGTATTTCCACCTGTGTGCAGTGATGGAAAAAGTACTCACATCACATTTCATACCTAAGTAAAAGTATCAATACTACAATGTAGAAATACTCTGTTACAAGTAAAAGTCCGGAATAAAAAATGTACTTGAGTAAAAGTGTACTTAAAGTACCCAAAAAATAGCAGATCTACAAGCTGTGAGCTTGTAGATCTGCTGTTTTCAAAAGATTTGTATACATTAAAAAAACTTGTGAAATGGGACATCTTGCAAAATAAGTACTTTTAATGTTGTTACGTTAAGTACATTTTTATACCAATACTTTTGTACTTTTTGAATTCCGGACTTTTACTTGTAACTGCATGAGTATTTCTACATTGATACTTTTACTTAAGTAAGAAATGTGAGTACTTTTAACCGGGGTGAGTTTTCCTTTTTGAGTTGGGGTGAGTTGGTTTTGGAGTGAGTCTTCTTGTATTCGACTGCGCATATTCCGTGCAAAATGTATCTTCCTGAAGGTGTGCCTGTCAGCGCGCGCTGAACCCAGCGTTGCCAAGTCCGCTTATTATAAGCTACTTTGGGCTTCTTTTTCTGTAAAGTTGCTAGTAAATATTGGTAGTTGCGGGTTGCAAGTTTTTGGGGCTTTTTTCTAAAGTATAGTCGCTTACTTGGGCTTGCTTCCAAATTTTGTAATTATTATTTAAACCAGTGGTTCTCAAATATGTTCATGTCATCATGGGACCGCCAGAATTAATATGTAGCCTATTTGTTGTTAGAATGTTTCAAAAACATTTCCAAATATTCCACATTTTATTCGGTGGTAAAAAAAAAATAGCAGATCGTTTATTGAAAATATACATGAAAAATACACATGAAGATACACATGAGCACGGTCGCTTCTTTTGGGCTTATTTTCCTAGACCCGGTTGCTTGTTTCCGTCGCAAAACCTGGCAACACTGGTTTAACCACTTGTGTTTACAACACAGCTTGGAGTACGAGCGCAGCACCAGCGCCACATAATATATAAGGATTAAATACAATTATTTTAAATGCTCAGGAACATGGTGAATGAATGACAGCAAGTTAACGTTAACGTTTACCTCTTGCCCTTTTTCCACACCTTCTTAGAGGAAGATGGCAAGGCATTGCTAAGTTACAAAGTTAGCAGTCTGAAGCATTGTCACTCCGCATTAAACATGACTGATGCTTGGTAAGTTATCTAAACTAAATCACCCCCTATGTTTTCGGAATTCGGATACAATTACTGTTTCACTTCAGGGTCTTAGACAGGAGCATGATTACCTAGCTCTAACAGTGGTTCTCAACCTGGGGGTCCCCATATGATGTTGGGGGGTCCCTAGATGACAGTGAAGTGACAATTGAAGGACTTATAAGACCCTTTTAATACCTCAAAATAAGAAAGAAAAAGAAAAAGACCATCATTGCATCAAAAGTAATCAACAAACTATACTATTAAAAACTGGTAAAACATTGGCCAAATAGTCAAATTACATAAGAAAGAGTCAGAAATTGTGAAAATAGCTGTAATAATTGTGAAAATATCTCACAAGTGAGCTTGTAGATGTAATGCCTAAATGTAATGCCTACAATTCCAAGTGCTTGTCAGGGTGGGGGGTCCCTAGCCCTGGTCCAGAGCGTTCGAGAGAAGCTAGGGGGTCCCCAGTTCAAATATGATTACTTTGGTGGGCCCCGGCCTGAAAAGGTTGAGAACCAACTGCTCTAATAGCCAACATAAGGCTTGTAATAATCAGCAGCACCACAAATACCATCTATTGTACAATTACGTATTGTTGCACATTATGCTTGCTTTCTCTACAGTTCTGAGCCAGCTGGAGCCATCAAGGCAATTGACAGACAGTCAGTCCATCAAATCTGTTCTGGACAAGTTGTGCTGACCCTGTCCACTGCTGTCAAAGAGCTGGTAGAGAACAGCATTGATGCAGGGGCCACCAATATTGGTATGTATATAGATATATTGCAATTTCTGTCTGTCTGTCTATCTATCGGCTTCCATAATAAGACTTTATTAGATAGAAATAATGTTAATTTTATTTGCTATACTGAGGCAGATTATGATTTCAGTCATCTAGTCTGCACACATTTTATTCCTTCCCGTCTTGCATTTGCATGTCCTTATGTGTACTGAGTCTGAACTTCTGTGTAAATTAAGACAAGTTCTAATTCTAATACATATGTGTATACCTGTCCAATAAGTCTTATTCTGATGTTCCAGATGTCCGGTTGAAGGACTGTGGAGCCGAGCTTGTGGAAGTGACTGACAATGGCAAAGGAGTGGAGGAGGACAACTTTGAAGGATTGAGTAAGTGTCATCTTGTATTTGTACGGCAGTCTGGTATCAAAAAAATAAAAGTAATTAACAGGGAAATGGTCTTTGTTTATATGCGATATATGGCCGAAGCTGTAAATAGACAATGGCGTGTATTGACACCGTATTGACACTGGTCTGTGTTTGTGTCATTCCATTCATTATTCTTAGTCAAAATGTTGGCTGTTCTCTCTGATCAAGACAAACCATTCCCCTCTTTCTCCCAGCATTGAAGCATCACACATCAAAGATCAGGGATTTCTCTGACCTCATCCACGTGGAAACGTTTGGCTTCAGAGGTGAAGCCTTGAGCTCTTTATGTGCTCTGAGGTAAACCAACAAAGACCAACATTATAATCCGGAAATTTCTTTCATGATATGTGTTAAATGAGTGAAAAATAAAGATTTTGTTTCACAATTATATGATTAGTACACTAGTTCATAACTAGTTCTAACTACTGCATGTCTTTGGAGGGGGCTCTATATCCACCTAGTTACAGTATATAGGGAATTCATTTAAGTTTAAACTTAAATAATCATTCTGCATACAGACTACAAATTTGATCACGTTAATCACCCCAAAACGAACCCCTCTTTGCCAGTGACCTGAGTGTGGTGACATGCCATGAGTCGGCTCAGGTGGGGACCAAGCTGGTGTTTGACCATAATGGTGCCTTGGTGCAGAGGTGTCCCCACCCTCGACAGCAGGGCACCACCATCACCCTACAACAGCTCTTCTACACCCTGCCTGTGCGATACAAAGAGTTCCAACGCAACATAAAGAAGGTTAGTTTGTTTTGTCCCATTTAGGGACATCTAGAATGGAATCCCTACATTGGGGTTTGAAAGTATGATTATTTGATTATGAAGATATGATTTGCAATGTAATGCCCTTGTGGAATCTTCAATGAGGTTTTTGTTATAAGATTTACTTGTGTAAATCCTATGTGTATACAGTCCATACATAATTTAAATGTGTCCTTTATCTGCTCCAATACTCAATATAAAGGCTTTACTTTTTACGGTACCGTAGCCCAATGTAAAACACAATTTCATCAATCCAAAAGTGTGTGCGTGTGCGTGTGCGTATGTGTGTGTGTGTGTGTGTGTGTGTGTGTGTGTGTGTGTGTGCGCGCGTCCGCACGTGTGTGTATGTCACCAACTTGTACGTGTGTGCTAAGAAAAATTCCTGTTCTGATATTGATTTTGTGTTTTCAGGAGTACACTAAAATGATCCACGTACTCCAGTCATACTGTATTATTTCCAGTGGAGTGCGTATTACCTGTTCCAACCAGACTGGGCAAGGAAAACGCAGCCCGGTCCTCAGCACTAGTGGCAGCCAGAACATGAGGGACAACATAGGTGCCATATTTGGACCAAAGCAGGTTGGAGGATAACATAGTAGCATTTGGTGAACGTTTGGCTGAAAATACCTTACAGTAACATGAGTGAATGCAATGTAAGCAAAATGTCAGTTTTCGTACCATTCTTCTCAATTCAAGACGACATCAAGTGCTCATCACTATCTACAGTATGTCAGCAGTAGAATTGCATATTTTTCCTTTCCTGAAGACTTTTATCCCACTCTCTAATAACACAAAACCTTTATTTCTACAGATACAGAATCTGCTGCCTTTTCAGCAACTGCCCCCAGCAGAAAATATTAAGGAAGACTATGGACTCAATGGTACAGAATTACCCCAAAATCTCTTTACGTAAGTGAAGAAGATTGCTGTATTGTCAATCTATGCAACAAAAGTTTTATTCTTCTATACTTCTATTATTCACTTCGACATGCACCATTTGTATTCCTTAATCTACGATCAAGAGACAGAGTATTTACACATATAAATGGCCTGTGTTGCAGCATCACTGGCTTTGTGTCACGAGGAGACCATGGTGTCGGGAGAAGTGCCACAGACAGACAGTTCTTTTTCATCAACAACCGGCCATGTGATCCCACTAAGGTATTAATTAAAATGTGTTCTAATTGTAAGCGTATGTGGCTGTATTTTGGGCCCAACTTATGTTTTTTTTTCTCTCTCTCTCATAGGTGATCAAAATTGTAAATGAAGTATATCACATGTTTAACAGGCATCAGTATCCGTTTGTTGCCTTGAACATAGCAGTTGCCTCAGGTAAGACCAATACACCCATATCAAAAAAGAGGTTCATCATTACTTATCATAAAAACATACCCGCTCTTGACAAACTCATGAATACCTTTTTATGCAATTTGAAGGTTGAATGGTGAGCTCAGCCTAGTTTAGCTCAATTCATGGATGTCTATAGAATCAAATAACAGCTCATCTCAACAGTAGGGAAATAGACCTTATCCAAAGTCGAGGGTTTGTACTTGTTAATCTAGCGTTAACCATTAAAAAAGGTTTTCACAAGTTAAGTACATACAGACTCCTAACTATTACATTATAGTTTTAAGTACTTTTTCCTAAATACGCCTATTGTATTTATCCACCTTGGTTGTTTGATTTAATCTCCTTTGCTAATGGTGAAATTGGCAACTTTATAAATATGTAAATTACAATGTGTAGTTTTGTTAGACCAGGTTACAGGTGGGGCTGGTCGGTATGTACAAAATACAAATTCTTCACGAAGTACCTTGATATTGATCTTGTGCTGGATATTGTGGGGATAACTATCGGTGCTTTCACAAAGTATTTACACAATGATAATAAACCAGATCCTATATCCTCAGAAAACATCATTCTAAGCTTCTTGTATTTTATTTGGTGGTGCTTCTCCAGAGTGTGTCGATGTTAACGTCACTCCAGACAAGCGCCAGATCTTTCTCCAGGAGGAGAAACTCCTGCTGGCCACTCTGAAGACCTCTCTCATCGCCATGTATGAGACTGGAGTCAATAAGATCAACCTCAATCATATACCCATCCTCAGCACTAGTAAGAACAAATGTTAAGGCTTATTAATTAATGGATAAGAATAGTAATATTATTGATTCTCACTTTGTTTATGATTAATGTTGGGGACTGGTGAATGCACTAATAAAAATGCAGAGATTTTACTTTTTGTTTCTTTCTCTAGATGCCCACAAACTTGTGAAAACGAGGTCTGAATCTGAACAATTTCAGGTGGTCCCATCTGACGAGAACATTTCAGAACCTGGAGAGGATTCTGAATCGGTGTTCCAAAGTCCCAAATCATCTCTTAACCTGGCTGGGCTGAAAGCTGCTTTCTCAATGCATCACGGTTCCAGCAATGGGACCAAGTCAAGTGCTCCCAAAGCTACAAACAGTGGACCAATGCAGAAGACGCTGCAGTCATTCTTTAAGGGTTCAGAAAAGACTTCCGCCCACAGTTCAACGATAAAATCCCCTGTTAAATCCACCAGAGATTTAACAAAATCTTCCCTAGTGGGGAGGTCAGTACTAGATGGGTTCAGGTATGGAAGGACCCCACAAAGTGACGTAGACAATGGAAAAGATGATACCTTGCCTGAATGTTCCTCCATTTTACCATCACCAGCTAGCCCCTGTTCGGGTTCAGAGCTCAACTCTCCCAATCTGGCAACTGACACACCTAGCAACAAACACGAGACATTTGAGGAATCCTTGGACACGCCTCAGAATGTCCCGGAACAGCCAGACACACAGACTGAACCATGTTCTTCCAGTGAAGACTCCAGCCAGACCCCAAGGGCCAAAAGACCCAGAAAAGAGGATCTGCCTGTAGAGGAGAGATCCGCCACTCACCCACTCTCTTCTGAGGACTCTTCCGTGTCCAGTGTGGATGCTCCCATACGTTTAAGGAAGAGGACACTGCCACTCCATTTCTCTTTCCACGAGTTGACGGGGAGGTTGAAGAGGCTGCAGGAGCAGAAGACAGCGAAAGCCGACAAAGGTCTGAAGTACAGGCGCTTCAGGGCTAAGATCAGTCCTGGAGAGAACCAGAGTGCAGAGGATGAGCTCAAGAAGGAGATTGGGTGGGATATTGATGTGTTGACCATACGTTCCCTCATGTCTTCTGCAATACTGTTCTGTGATACTTGGACTAGTTGGACTAGACTAGTATACCATTTCATTATGGATTACAAACACTAAATACATGCTACCCTTTCATTTAAGACATAGACATTACCTTATTATGCAGAACAGGTTAGAAGAACATATCTGGAGAAGCAAGCAAGTAACATTTAGCATTAGGACCTAAAAACCACTGAAATTGCTTTCTCTCATTTCTGCAGTAAGGACATGTTCAAAGACATGGAGATCATTGGTCAGTTTAACCTGGGCTTCATCATCACAAAGTTCAAGTCGGACCTCTTCATGATCGACCAGCACGCGACAGATGAGAAATACAACTTTGAGATGCTCCAGCAGCACACTGCCCTCCAAGGACAGAAACTCATAGCGTAAGGGCATGCTTATCTGTCTAGAGACGTTCCACATCTTTGCATTTCAGTAATTAGGTTGTTTGAAATTCCATTTCCTTTACAAAACCATGTTATTACCACTGTTTTTGATAGCTTGAGTAAGTTTTGCTTTGAATCCTGGTCCATTTTCAGGCCTCAGAATCTTCACCTTACTGCAGTCAGTGAGAATGTACTGATGGAGAACATTGAGATCTTCAGAAAGAATGGCTTTGAGTTCGTCATTGATGAGGATGGTATGCATAATTTAGAAAGAGGGAAAGTAGTACAAAGTACTTTGTTATATGACACTGGTTACTGTTGATTTCCTTGTGACAGCATATCATCATCACTGACGAGCAGAAACATTGTATCTCCATATTTCATCTTTTTATGTTTTTAAAAATATATATAAATTAATGCCCAATTTATACATTGTCATTTGACAATGTCGTGCAATTTTTTTTTCCAAAAATAGCCGATCTACAAGCTCACAATGCGAAAACAATTCAATTTCAATTTCCTGAAAAGTGGCGGTTTTGGACAAGGTTTCTGCCCGAAAGCGACAATATGCATATTCCCTGAAAGCATCAGGTCTGAAATGACATGCTTCTGAGAATACATGATGCCAATGGAAGGTCGAAACATTACTGATTGTGTTTGCAGCCCAGGTGATGCAGAGAGTGAAGCTGGTGTCCAAACCAACCAGTAAGAACTGGACGTTTGGCCCGGCGGACATCGAGGAGCTGATCTTCATGTTGAGTGACAGCCCAGGGGTCATGTGTCGCCCTTCTCGCGTCAGACAGATGTTTGCCTCCAGGTCCTGTAGGAAATCAGTGAGTTCATGTTGATCATTGAATTTGCTATGTAAATGAAAAGGAAATACATATTTATTTTTTAAGAGGGGCATGTGTAGAGGAAACAGTTTCCTATTAAGAGAATATTAAAAACCATACTGTATATACTTTGTTTGACTGTTTGGGCCCCCCGGGGGTCTATCCTTGGCCCCCTACGATTTCCCTCTACACTAAATCTCTTGAAAATAGCTTATCTACTATCTCAAAACTTGTCACAATGCGGCACGTTGTTAACTTGTAGATCTGCTATTCTTTCAGAATGTTCACCTACAGTATTATGACATGCTTGCACAGAATAGGAACATTAGTGTTCATGTGGTTAATTAAGAATATCTTTCCATAGGTTTTTTTTCAACAATTATATTTCATTTTACCTCCTAATGTCCTGTCTGATATTTGTGCTTGGCTGCATCCTCAGGTGATGATTGGTACTGCTTTGAGTGTCAGCGAGATGAAGAAGCTGGTAGTTCACATGGGAGAGATTGAACAGCCGTGGAACTGCCCGCATGGAAGGCCCACCATGAGACACCTGGCTAATTTGGATATGATTTCACAGGACTGAGGATACTGATTGTCTTGACACAAGTTTGTTTGTTAGAGGTAGTCTGATATATTGGATTGACCGATCCTATATTGAGCCCATATCTGCATTTTGTACCATAGCGGAATCGGTGGCTATTAAAGGAGATTTAATTTTTTCTCCGCAATTTCTTTCCCCTCAAATCTGTGATACAGTAGTGCTATATACAGTAGTGTTTGTGGTAACAAGGGTCTCCCCAGCTCTTTGATAAACAAAAAATAAATTTCAGGTGGGTCACCAAGTTCATCCAATCAGGAGAGAGAACCCATTTATAATCTCCAATTGTGTATTGTTTCAATTCCAACTGTCCGCTCATTTGTTAAAAAACACAATATTTGTGTTCTGTATCTTCTCTCATTGGATGAAACATTTGTTTTCTGTTAATGCAACAGCTGGAGAGACAACGAGACCCGAACACTAGCTTATATAGCAATTATAACTATAAAAGCTGTTCAACAATTATTTTAACAAAAAATATCACTGTACACCCTTTAATTTGCATTGTTATGTCTGTCTCCTGACAGCTGACCTGCAAGTTTTGTCAAACTGGTGTGTTTTCACTGTGCTTCGTGTATTAAAGTGTTCTTTTTTTATGTAGTGTGTGTGTTATTTAAAACTACTCTTCTCTTAAAACTACTTGTAGCCTACTAGGCCTACTTGGTGGCTTGTAATGTTCCACCAGAGAGTACACCTTTTTGAACTCTGACAGATCCCGAAGCGCAGTGGTATTCAACCTTTTCAGGCCGTGCCCCCCCCCCCCAAAATAATCATATTTGAACTTTGGACCCCCCACCCTGACAGGCACTTGGAATTGTAAAGGCGGTTACACACCGGCGAATGTGCGAATATACGCAAAATTCAGACTCGTTCCGAATAATTAAAAGACGCTTTTTCGCTTCGCTTTTCCGCTTTTTCGCGCCATGTACGCTTGCATTGACTTTATAAGGTTTTTTAAAAAAGCGTATTATTCGCACGAAAAAATCGCCCCGGTGTGTAAGGACCTTTAGAGTTGAGGTATTAACTTTAGTTTTTCGGTTCCACAGATACATTTATTTGAATTGTTTGCCTCATTCTTATATTGTTTGACAATTTGGCCAATCTTTGACCAGTTTTATAGTAGGTTGTTGATTAATTTTATGCAATAGTGGTCTTTTTTCTTTTCTTTTTTGAGGTATCAAAAAGGTCTTAAGAGTCCTTAAAGGTAGGGTAAGTGATATTTTTGGGTATATACATTTTCTGGTAGGTGTCAAAATCTCAGCCAATCAGGAGAAAATACCCATTTTTAAGCTTTATTTTTATAGTGTTCCAGTTCTAATTGTGTCTGCTCATTTCTTAGTGTAATCACTTCCAATTTCACTTGTTTAATCTATATCCTGATTGAGTTCTCTATCCTGATTGGATAAAAATGAAACTGAAACTGAAACGAAAATGCATTTTCTGTTTTATAAAGAGCTGGAGAGACATGGAGACTCCTTATATGGACAGGACACTCTATATTAACGAGCACTATCAGAACATAGATCCATTTTGCAATTATTTGAATAATTGCAAATCACTTACCCTACCTTTAAGTTGTCACTTCACTGTCATCTGGGGACCCCCCTGGTGGTCCCGACCCACAGGTTGAGAACCACTGCCGTAACGTTGCTATGGAGACGATTGTTTTGGACATCGGTGCAGTCTGAGAACCCCGCTTATTCAATGGCAAAGGGCGATAAAAAGAAGAAAACAAAGGGTGCTGATAAAGCTACTACACCCGAGTTAACGGAGAGTAAGATCTTGTCGGATGGTTCTGTCAGTTTTGTGTTGGAACCAGGTGTCGAACACGAACAGGAGTCGGAACAACAGTCAAATTTGACAACCTCGTTCACTTCGCAAGTCGACCCGATAACTAACAACCTGCCGGAGAAAAACCAAGAGATATATGAACTTCCTGACCTTTCTGATATTATTGTTAAGAGGTAAATCGGTATTAATTAAATATAATTCAAAGATGAAGTAATGACATGTTTAGCCTATGTAGCCCTGAAACACGACTGTTATATATTATATGACAGTCATGGATGTCATGAACTTCAACCTACATAAACCTTCAGATTTCAAATATTTAGTGCTTACCCCATGGCCACGGATGTTACAATTATGTCCGGTTCTCAGAAGTACCCGTATCTTCCGTATTGTTCAATAAAAAGTATTTTAATCCGATCGATGGCCATTTTCTCCGTATTTCCTCCATATGCTTTCAACTACGTGACCCTATCGGTTGGGAGGTGTACTGCTCTCTGATACATAATAATTATGATAAAATGACCACCGATCGGATTAAAATGCTTTTTATTGAACAATACGGAAATTACGGGTACCTTTGAGGACCCGTACATAATTGTAACATCCATGGCCATAGGATAAGCACTTTATATTTGAAATTTGAACGTTTATGTAGATGTACAGGCTATAAATGGAGAAAGTGCAAACACCAGGTTGAAGTTCATCCATGACGGTCGTGACAGACGACCATCGTGTGATCCATGGCTAGCCTATACAGTTTCTCAGGGACAGGTGGTGGACGTGGACTTGCCTTCAGGAAATATGAACTTACATTTTACACTGACAGGTATGAAGGAGAAAAGTGTAAAGACCGTTTTCATGGAGAAGGTGTTGCATATTTTCAAGGAGGCCATGTGTACAAGGTAGGCTCCTTAAAATTAAATTAAATAGCGCACCTTGATGTGAACTTGTGAAGTTTGTAAGGAAATTTGATTAACTTAACATCAGCAAAGCCCGCCTTGCTCAAATATTAACTGATTAATATTTATGTTTCTCTGAAGGGTATGTTTTCAGAAGGACTCATGCATGGGCGTGGTGTCTACATGTGGGAAAATGGAGTGAAATATGAGGTATATTATTATTATTATTTATTATTATAAAGTGATGGCCATTAATTCACAAACTTTGACATATAAAGAAAAAAACTAAGGGAACTAATCTTTCTAATGTGACAGGGGGAGTTTGTGTCTAATGTGCCCATGGGCCATGGAAAATACACCTGGTTGGATGGAAGCACCTATGAGGGAGAGGTGTTCAACGCCATACAACATGGGGTTGGAACCCACAAGTGTGCCTCTGTGATATTCAGAGGGACATGGCATCGTGGCAAAAGACATGGCAAGGTATGATTTTCCAACTAGGCCTCTAACCCTTTCTTAATCAAAAGAATACTTGCTTGCTACTAGGTATTTTCTGCACTGCCACTGGTGTATTATGAAACCCAATTTGCCCTATGTTATACTTAAAACATTTATTTTAAAGAAAATGATTAGAATGTTTATGAAATATAATGACATGCCTAAAATAGGGACGCCAGGTTGAAACTGACTCATGCAAAAACTAATGTGTTTAACTGTTGCTTATTATTAGGGTACAATCCATTACAACCGGGATGCAACATCCTGGTTTGACGGAGACTGGGTGCATAACAACATAGAGGGATGGGGAGTGAGACGGTATGCACTGAAAAAACAAAGACAAAGCACAGTTAGTTAGTTTGCCTTTGTTTGAATACTGTCCTTGATATGACATTACACGAGGCCCATCATGCAGTATTTGAATTTCCAATGAAAATGATCATGAACACGATAATGACATCTGTTTCCTAACAGCTACCCATCAGGTAACCTTTATGAGGGTGAGTGGAAGAACAACCAAAGGCACGGTGAGGGAACTATGAAGTGGCTACACCTGAAGCAGGAATACAGTGGGACATGGCACAACGGTGTTCAGGTATGAAAGAAAACATCAATATACACTGCTAAATCCGGCGTGATATTTTAACGCAGACAGTGTATAAATGTAACTAAGTGAATGGGTCCAACTGGTTCCATTTGTACACTCTGATTACAATTATTTTCCTGTGTAAAGTTCTCATTTTTCATTTTACTTTTATATCAGATGATGATCACCTTTATTTATTGTAGCCTATATTATATATTTGTTTCACTTGCATCTTTAAGTTGGACACTATGTAGCTAAATTGTGTTTTTTTTTATTGGAACTGTGTCCTCCTATAGCCTATTGTTTCGGCAGAGTGCAGATCCACCTTCTGTATTTTAGTAAATTTGAGGGATTCCTGCGAGGTCATATAATTCATGTAAGTCCACAGATTCTCTTCCCTGTAGTTGGTTATATTACAGTATGTTCTATTGTCTTGCTTGTCAGCATGGGAAAGGCACACATACCTGGTTCCTGAAGCGAAAGCCTGGCTCCCAGTACCCCCAGAGAAATGAGTACAGGGGGGAGTTTGTCCAAGGTCAGAGGCATGGACGTGGCACCTTCTATTATGCCGGTGGGGCCCTCTACCAAGGAGGATGGAAGCACAATACAAAACACGGACAGGTAAAAATCGATCTGCTGGCGTCTGCAATTCCCTAAATATCATTATTTTGTACTCTTCTATTGATTCCAGTATTCAAAGTTGAGATATATTAAAGTGATGAGTTTGACGTATGACAGCAGCAAAAATGTGCAAGCTCAAAATACATTGCGATGCAATATGTTTTGAGCTGACGACCAACGTGTGATGGACTATAAATTAAGAATATAGGCCTAGGCTTTTTAAGAATCTTGACCTATAATGACATACCCAGAATAGGGATGCTATCATGCTAGGGTTCATATCATGGTTAATTGGAGATTCTAAAAGTGACTCAAATGTTTGTGTCGCAGGGAAAGTTCATATTCAAGAACGGACGTGTTTTTGAAGGGGAGTTTGTGGATGATCACATGGCAGAGTTCCCTTCCTTCTGTTTGGATGGTTCAAAGACGCCCAACCTCAGTGGGATCAGAACTCATACTCCCCTCCCCGAAGACTGTAAACCAATTTCCATTGTTTAGTGAATGTGTCTTACATGCTACTGTATATGTGTTTTATTATGGATAGGTAGTATGCTTTAGGTCCTGCTACAAATCAAATGTATCATTTGTGACAATAAAATCTTGAAAATGAAGTTGACTCTCTAGTCTAGTGAATAACAAGTATAGAGGAAGTGGAGTGGAGGTATTAGACCTTCTATTGACTGAGTCTACTGAGTGTCATTAATGAGTGTGGTGTATGTTGTCGTAGGCATATGTCCCAGGAGGCTGTGGGGCTCAGATAGTGACTCGGTGGTGCTCGGGCCGGACGTGGCTCTGGATATTGGATCTCTGCTGGAGAAAGTCCCCAGCAGCCAGAGGGATGTGGAGCGCAAACAGGTCTGGTCACATTTCACAGATAATTGTCAATGTATGCTGTCAAGGTTTGAAGAAAAAAAATAACTTTTCATTTAGAATTCCTGCTGCTAATTTGGTCAACACATCAATATACTGTATAACTAAATAATTGCCCACAAATCAATCAGTCAAATAATTTCTCAAATCAGTGTATAACTCAGGCTTTAGGGTTACAGTTAAAAAGGACAAAAACTTATAAAATTGGCGTCCTAAAATGTTCCCATCCTCACAAGTATAGTAATACAAATGTGTGTGTGTGTGTGTGTGTGTGTGTGTGTGTGTGTGTGTGTGTGTGTGTGTGTGTGTGTGTGTATGTGTGCGTGAAACAGGTGGAGTTCGTGGTCCTTCGACACATCTCTGAGCTGAGGTCTATCTACAGTTTCTACAGCAGCCTTGGTCACCCTCAGTTGCCAGACAACACCTTCCTGCTGTCGCGCCTGCAATTCTGGCGTCTGCTGAAAGACTGCTACATCCACCATCATGACATCACTCTGGCACAAGTAGACCGCCTCATCAGAGGTGAGGGGACCCTTGCTGTTTCAGTCATATAGTATTATATCGGCTCAATACATTGTGTGCGATTGTATTTCGCAATTTTGCTACAGTTGAGAACAGTAAATACATATGTGTTATATGGTGAAAATCTTGCTCTTGTAAGCAAGTGTAACATTAACTCTAATGATCATGTGTGTGGATGTTCTCAGAGGAAGTCCCTCCAGAAGAAGAGGTCCACTCTCCCTTCACTGCCATGCTTCTACGCACATTCATCAGCTGTGTGGTAGTTCTGGCCTACCACATGTACCATGAGGGCATACAGTGAGTACTGAAACCTCTGTAACTCTGACATGGGAACAATACAACGTCCACACTGTTATTTTAACTCTGAAAGCGTACAAATGTAACCAAATGGATGGATCAATGGGATCAGAACTCACGTTCCCTGCCCCAAAGATTGTAAACCGATTTCAATTGAACCCATTTGGTTACATTTAGCTATAATCTCAGTTACAAATGGATACATTAACACTGAGCATTCTTCTGTGCAATAAAGAGCAACGTACAGTATGTCTTTCATTGTCCCAGGTCATCAAACAGTATTTTGGTGGCATGCTTTTCCAAGCTGATGAATGACAACATCCTTCCTAATGCAAAGAATGTAAAAGGTGCATACAGCATTCACATTCCACCACATAGGCTTACTATACACACAGATGACTATATACGTACTGTACACGTACAAGGACACGTCCAGTGACTGCAATCTCACCCTTCCTAAAATTCTAAACCTTTATTTTGATTCAGGGCTTCTGTTCAGTAACCCAGTTCATGCAGTGGTTACTGTGAACTACACAGAGAGGTGCTGGGAGATCTATCAGGCCTTTAGTGTAGTCAAGCCAGCATCCTCAGCTGACCGCACCATGACCTGCAGGCACCTTGTGTGGATGTTTAAGGTAACCTTTTTACTCCTCTGAACACTACATTGGTGAGCACAGACTACTTTCTGACTGGGCTGTATAGTATGGACAGTCCAGTACTCTTTAGATACCTCAATAAAGGTAGGCCTATATCGTGTGCAGAGCACGTCTTAAACAATATGAGGTCAGAAAACAATGCGATATGTCTTTTATTTTCCTGAACCGAATATTTTACTAAGTTTAACTGTTTATTCATATACTTGTTCTCATTGACTTCAATGCATTCCATCAATCCTCCAGCTCCAGTTTGCCTCCCAGTGCCTGGAACGTGTTCTGTGTGATCTCTCCTTTTTTAATATAGTCATTGAGGTGGTGTAGGGAATTAAGAATGATAGGTGTGGTTTAATTACTTTTCGTTAAGGTTAGACATTGTTTGTAGGTCAAGTTTATATATGGGATTGGTGTGGTGATGATAAGATTCTGGGCAGGGTGTTCCATGCCTACACTTCCTAGGATATAGCACTAACCAACAGAGAAATAGGGCTGGAAGTATGGCATGTGTTAACTGCAGCAGGGCGCCACCCTGTGGCTCTCTGCATGCAGCCGCCAAGAAACCACATCCCACTACCACACGTTTCTATTGTTTAAGTCATTTGTTAATTGATTCATCCTAAACCAGAATGTTAAAGTCCGTTTTTAAACAATCAATGTTTCTCACCGAAATCAGGATCTTGGTCTGTTTGACGCCAAGCTGACCACAGGAAAATTATTGAAGATCATGAGTGCAGAGAACATTGACACCGGAAACTGGTCCTGTTACAATCTGGATCTAGAGGTGAGCTCTTCTGTTCTAACAATATCTATGCTTTGTTACAAATGAGAAAACATATAAGTTTAACGTTTCATGGTTTGACAACAAATACAAAATAAATCAAAGTAATATTTTTCAGAATAGATACAATTGATGTACTTACATCATATAGTAGCCTACAAATCAACGGCAAAAGCTTGACTTGTTGCTTGCGTGCACGCAAGAAACAACTGTGCAGTCGGCCTACACTTCTATCCAGTAAATCTCCCTCTCCTGCTCATTAATATTTTACCTGTATCTACTTCTTTATTCCTTGTAGATTACATTCCTGGAGTTCTTAGAAGCTCTCCTAGCCTGTGCTGAAGTGAAGAGCCAGCTGATTTGTCAAGATAGACAGCAAAAGCCCTGTTCAGACATAGAGGCCATAAGACATCCACATTTGGTTAGGACCTTTCATATTCCCTAGTCTTCTCTCCCTCTGTGTATACTAGAATGTCATTCTCTTGTCTCACTATAACACCAAACCCTTTCACCCTCTTTGGTTTGATCACTGATTCAATTGTGTGTGTACTGCAATTTCGGCAAAAGGTTAAGGTGGGACACATTCCTAGTTCGAAACAAGTTGAGTTAAAGTGGGTCTCATGGAAGATGTTTGTTCATGCAGGCTGCAGCTAGAGTGAAGTCTCCCATCTCTCCTGATATCGCCAGCTCCAAATCAGTGGAGGTTTGTCAAGTCTGAAATTTCTATTTTCTGTTTCTCTTTTTCCGTCTTTAGTCGTTTCACTGTAAATCTTGAAATATTATGCAATACCTCTACAAAATTGATAATCACTCATTTATGAAATTGTGTTCTTCACACATCTTTTACCAATATTTGCATTTCAGATGTAGATGCCTGCCATTATTTAAATTAAATAACAGCTTCTTAGATAGACCGACCCTAATTTATCCCATGAGTGAAATGAATGTGTCATATCATATTTCCTACTGTACTTCTCTACACAGACAGCCAGGTCCAGAGACATTCTGCAGTTGTCCTCTTCCGAGTACACTTTGTCCCAGCATAATCTCAGTCCTGTAGCCACCTCTCAGACAGCAGGTTGTTTTTTCAATATACACACCGATACCATTTGTGTCACATTGTGACATATGCATATTGTGCTGCACTTTTTGATTAATATGTACAGACGCAGTTCTGAAACACATTTTCACTCTGTAGTTATGTAAGTGTATGCTTGTGCTGAGTGTGTACGGTAATGTGCGGCAAACATACAACTTACAGCATGTCTTTGATTAAACTGAACCACACTAAGGCAACATTTGCATATCAGCAGAGGTGATTGGAATTTGATTCCAATCTTTAAAGAACACTGTTCTAACTACAAATCCTTACATTAAACGATGTCACCGTTTTTTTTGTGTGTGCATTTCTCAGCGATGGCCACTGATTCTGCCACACAGTCATCAGAGGTCCATAAAAAGGAGGAAACTTCTCTTCAGAAGGAGTTGCTGGCTATACACAGCACAGGTACTGTACACTGAACAAGGATTGTGTCAAACATAAAGTATATGGGCATAATCTATACTTTGTCCTACAATACAAAAATTACTTATACGTAGTGACATGGTTGTGCAACAAAGTATAAATTAGGCTTTTAAATATTCCCTGCAAATCATGCTAATGTAAAAGGTTGTCCATGATTGTAACCAGAACCTGCAGAAAGGGCTGGCGAGGAAGTGAAAGTGATGGGAGTTGGCGGTCCAGAGGCTCATGGTGATGAAATGGATCAGTGGATCCAGAGGACGCACCAGTTCTTCAGCCAGCTCTTCTTCCCTGCGTACGACTACAGCAGACTGCTGAGCTGGGAGGTGGAGGAGGAGCGGTTACGCCAGGAGGCCCAGAGACGCATCGGCCTGGCCAAGGTCTTAGACCAGGTAGTCTGGTTCAAACTAGGTGTAGAAACGTATGTAGAATATTTATATCTGAGGCAAATGAAACTATTTACTAGTCATTTCAAGTGATCTCTCCTGTTCCAGGCTGAGAGAGTGGAAGGAGGTACAGGAGAGGCGGCAGAAGGAGGAAGAGGAGGAGACGGCAGCAGAGAAAGCTGAGGGACAGGATGATGAAGTCAATTCATCCTCAGTGGCTCAGTCACCGATAGCATCACCATCTCTCCTGCAACTAAGACCCTCTGCTGGCACCGGACCCAGAAGGAAGAAATGAAATATCTTCAAATACTAAAGATTTTCAAATGGGCCCCGATCCAGAAAGGTTGAGAACCACTGCTTTTATCTAACCACCCCTTAGCTTTGATACCTGATGTACTAGTTCCAAAGGCCCCAATATCAAATGGTTGAAGTGCAGATACCCGTACACATTCCTCAAATGGTCACCGCTATCCTGCCAGTCCTTCCAACAAAAGGCGATTTACCAATATACAACTGTATTCAGACATAGCAAGTTTGGTTGCTACTATATATATATATATATATATATATATATATATATATATATGAAATTAATTCAAGGACCCCAACGGAAACAAGTCCGCAAGGACTTTTTTGGCCGGACCTTTTAGACAAAAGCATCATAAATGTAAATGTGTTGTTTTACATTATTTTGCCTAATAAAAATTTCAATCAAAACACTGCAATTATTGGATGCATTCTTGTCTTGTTTGACGTCAATATTTCCCAGACAAATACACAGAAGACGTATTTTTTTTTATCTCTCAGAACAGGTTTAGGTTGAATGAAATGAAAATTGCTTTAGTTCATGTGATTTGATCTTTTGTCTAAGCCCATTACTTCTCTTTACAGAGAGATTAAATCTCACAACAGATTTTTTTCAGGTTTAAGGCCACGTCCTAATCTGTGAAACAGCATGAAGCCCCCCTGTGATCATTAGAATTTTCTGGAAGATGGAACATGTTTTCTATGGCTAGTTTGACCACTTCAAATACAGAATAACCGAAAATAGGTAGTCTACAAGCTTACAGTGCATGATATGCTTTCAGGGAAGTCATGCTGACATCTATGGAATCCAAAAAAAAACTTATCCATGACAGTGTGACAGAGTTTAAGTGCACAAGTTCATTTAAAAATTAAAAGATAGATTGCAAAAGTCAATTGTAAAACAGACATCTTTATTTAAACCTTTCAACATTAAAAAGGCTTATCTGAACAATATGAGCCTCCCCAAAAAAAACAGGGGTAAAAAAGCTGTAGAAAAAAAAAGACTTCTCACACATACAAAGATAAAAAGATGTGCTCCCATTAATTGGGAGGGGTGAACACCATCAGGTCATTTGGACAGACACTCTGCCTTATCCTGTTCCTCAGGTCAGGGGTGAACAGGAGGAGGTCTGAGTCAGCATTCTGGGCCTGAGAAACACAAAGCAGAAAGACCATGTGTCAAAAGGCCCAAAGCTAACAACATACATTGTGAAATATGAGTTGGATTATCAGTCCTGTTGAACCGTTTTCAACCCGGCATCCCCATTTGGGGCATGTCAATATTGGTGAAAAGTATAGACGAGGTACAACAAAGTAGTGCTTAAGTGGCTAAGAGTTAGATTTGCTGAAGAATAGAAAAGCAATGGGTGTACCTCAATAAAGACAGCCTGTGGTAACTGGGGTGGGAATACCTGAGCCAAATCTGAAGTGAGAGACGAGACAAGTGATTGACAGCCACATTCAGTGAAAATGCAGTGACATGCGCTGGATACACATTTCACACAATCACTTTAATTACATTCCGCCTTAGCATCCATCCCAGTGCTTTAGTGGTGGAAACACAGGCATGTGTGTAAAATCCTTACCGGTGGGAGGCATATCGGCATCCTCCTGCGTTCGCTCATCCCCATGTCGAGCAATAGGACTCTCCATTTCTACATCCACGGGCAACGACGTCTCCATGGCGTCTGTGTTCCTCGGTGACAGGCTGAATCTTTCTGAGGGTTGCAAGTATCGCTCCATATCCAAGCCAGGAGCATCCTTTAAAATCACAAGAGACTTGGTTACTGAACAGATTAACTTGCACAAGTTTCTCTTCAGCTCAATGCATTGCAAGAACTAATGCAAAGCAGCCAGGCATGAATACGACAGGACAATAAAATGTTGGCATATGCGTCATGATGAACCTTTGTCAATCAACTATACTGCTCAAAATAATTAAGAACACTTTGATCACATACTTTTAGCAGTATATATGTTACAGGGTGAATGGAGAACCAGGTAGATTGAAGGCGCGTTCGTTTTTACCACCCACCCAGCAATTCTGTAGAAGCAACACTAGAGGGAGCCACAAGCCAGGCTTGTGCACAAACATATATGGCTGCGACCACACACAGTCACACACACACACGCGCGCACGCGCTCATGCTTTTTTTGGTTTATTGAAAGCAGGACTGTTAAGATACTTTTATTGTGTTTTGGCTTTTGTTTTACTTTCTCCCTGACACACACACACCCACACACACAGTGATCCATGAAAAGAACTATTCTGTCCCTATCGGTTTACAACTCAAACGGCGCTGAGTCGACTAGTAGAGCATCGGCCGGTCAGCGCGGGCACTCGCGCCTGGAGGCGCGAGGGCGCGCTTCCTCGGCCTCAAGCTCCACTAAGTCGGCGCGCCGCCGTCGTGGACAAGCGTGTGCACGCGTGTTCAGCGTTCCCCTAGCGTAGCTTCCTGGTTGCTATGTGGGGGGGAACAACAAAAGACAGGTCCGCGTCGGCACATCAAAGCCCCGCCTCTCCGCGTTCTCCTTCTCGGAGGAGGAGAAGGAGGACGGTTTATTTCGTGAGGAGGAGCTCCTCCTCGCGAGCCTCACGTAATAAACCCCCGCCTCGCAGCGCCGCGTCCTCCTTCTCCTCCTCCTCCTCCTCGCGAGCCTCGCTAATAAACCCTATCTCGAAAAGACCCGAAGCCCCGTGCCTAAAAACGAGCGCTCTGTCTTCAATCTACCTGGTTCTCCATTCACCCTGTGACATATACACTGCTCATGAAACCTGTTGTACAGGATCAACGTGTTTCATTCATTTCTTTGAGCAGTATAGTTAAGGAATTAGAATTACAGAAAGACAAGCATGTGCGTCAAAGTAACTAGGATAACAGGGTGAACAAAAATGTAGGCACAAATCTAAATATTATAGCACAACTGAGGCTGGTCAGTCTCAGCTGCTGTCATGGAGTCGTGATGGTTACGGCATTGAGCCAGCATTTAGAAAGCATACATAAAATGTTTACCTCAACAACTGAGCTGTCTGGACCGTCATTTATCGACTCCTGGGCCCGGACCACTGTGGGTGTCGATGGCACAACAGGGCAGGGAGACACTGTGAAGCTCAGGTCTGGTTCAGGAGCCTGGCTGGAGGGAGAAGAAGGTATGCACGGAGTAGGGGAAAGCCTCGGCGAAAGTGGCTGGCTGCCGATCTCAGGCTTTTCTTCTCCGTCTTGCACTGGATGAGAAGCCGATTCCGGACTGCTGCCAGCTTCAGTAACTGTACAGTGTTCCGACTGAGTGTGGGGGGTATGAGGCAGGGCGAGAGCGTGGCGGGCAGGAGTCCGTCTACGGTGATCAGGGGAGGATTGGTTGAGAGGGGAGAGGTGGGACATGGCAATGGATTGGCGAGTCACTCTACCACAGGGAGAAGAAGCCTGAGGCGGCATGGCAGCACTCAGGCGGCTCAACGATCCTGCAGACACATAACCAGAGAATGAGCATTGTTCAGGCTGTTGTAATTTACTGGTTTTGAAACATAGGTTCCTAACTATGAGATGCATGCTTGTAAGCAAGAGAAACGCTAACTTTTAATCAGGTAGCATAAAATCAAAAATCACTAGCATGACTTAGATGATGCAACCTTGATTCAAAAGTCATGCTGCACAGTCATGTCTGCCAACATTAAAATGACAGATTTCAGTCTTGCGTTTGACTGGTCTCTACCATGATATATAAGAGCACAAAAAGGGGTTTTCGTCCTACTCTGCAAAGTGAAGCACTCTCACCGGTCTGTTTGGCTGGGCTTTCCACTTTAAAGAAACCACCATTGAAGACCACGGTGTCTGTGGCCTGGGTAACTGTCGGGGCTTCAGACACCTGGATGCTGGGGTTGTCCTCCGTGCCACCAGCAGCCTGGGCAGCTTTCTCTGCAGCCGCAGCCTGCTGCTTGGCCTTCATCGCTGCCTTCACAGCCGCCAGGCGAGACTTGGCCTCCGCATTCGTGCCCGGTCCCTTTGGAGCAGCAGCAGTGGGAGGTATTTTCTGAGGAAAGCACAAATTGGCTCCAAGTATTAGCAAATATACAGGCAGCAGAATTGTTTCAAGAAGACTAATAAAGAGACAAATATGTAACAGATATTACCCTAGGCCTAAAACATCTCACCCCATGCCAAGCAAAAGGAAGACATACAAAGAAAAGTAGACAAGCAAATATTTGGGCAAGTTAGATTTTTACCTTGACAAGCTTCCTCCGACGCGGTGGAGGTTTATCTTCCTCCACCCAGCATCTGGCTTCAGCCTCCTTGAGGGCATCAAACTTCCTAAATACATCCTCAACCTGGAAATAATTGCATCAAAATGCTTAATATCTACTGCAGTACATATTCACATATCATTTCTTATATTAATGTTTAATTTGCCAATAATTTGTACCCACTTGCAATCACTAGCCCACAGGATGGGAATTGCTGCATTAGAGCATTAAGACATTAAATTTTCTCAGTTCAGTCACACCATTCCAACAGATTTATTTTTGGATCAATCCATCCATCATAAACCAAAATAATCTGTTCAAAACAAACTGGGATGAAGAACTTGAGCCCCTACCTGGAAATACACCATCTCCCAGAAACCCTGCAAGTCAGTGCAGGTGGTGAGCTTCTCCCCGCGTCCAAGCTCACAGTCATCAACCAGTCCCAGAAACTGGCCAAAACGCTCCTTCATGAGCAACCTGCCCTGGCCCACCGCTGTGCGCATACGATCCCTCACTAGACACAAACAAGGATGTACAAGAGGGAAGAGTTCAATGAATTACAACTCTGGATAATCTTCAGTCGGGAGGAAACCTTGCATCTCCATATTTCAACGTTTTTTTTAATAAATTAATGCCCTACTTCCTCATACTACAGTGTCTCAAAAGTAGCAAAAATACATTGTGAGCTTGTACATCTAGTTTAAAATATTGAACCAATGAAAAGCATTAAGAGCTTGAGACTCAACTACACAGATCCATTGGAACACAGGTTCTTTATATCCCAATTTTCCTGAAAAAAAATATCGGTTTGGACATCCAAGGTTTCCTTCTGACAGCAACGATATGCATGATTACAATATTGACAAGTCACAAAGTGTCCCTCTGGTTCCTGTTGAGAGGACAGACTCACTCTCTTCAGGGATGGCGTCATCATCCACTTTGACCTCCCAGAGCTGACAGAGGCTGGTCAGCCTGCCTGTCTCAATGGTGACCTGTGACCTGATGAACGCGGAGAGACCAGACAATGACTAAACTGAAACACAGACACTCTATACTACGTTAACAGACTTGTGATAGTTCTGCACCATTTTCTCACCTGAAGTATGGCACATCATGCTGGGGCTCCTGGGGGCCGGCCAGAGCCTGGGGGGAGCGGTGTGGTGATTTAGGGGGAGATGGTCCTCTGGTCGGTCCGCTGGTCTCAGCCTCAAAGAGGGGAACGGGTGGGAAGTTGAAGTTTGGGCTGGCAGGGGGAAAGCAGAGTAAGAGTAGCGTTTGTCAAGCCATGGTTTGGGAACAGATTCTTTTGTATCACTGTCCCACATAGCAAGGTCCGCGAACCCCAGTCATGTGACAAGACCTAAAACCCAAGATTCTGAGTCAAGGAGGGTACGCACAAACACACACAAACCTGGGTCTGAGGAATTCGTCCGCAGAGCGTGGTGTAAGCGGCTCGAATTTGAATGTGGAGAGTCCAACGGGGGCCTCAAACACAAACCCTTTAGGGGCGAAGGAGGTGGGACCACCGGTGGCATTTCTGGGAGGTAGGGCGTCAGATTCCGCAACCACCTTCTCCCCCTCAACTTCCTCCTTCTCCTCTTCCCCACGGTGATTCGACTCCATGTCCTGGGGTAATTAAACAGAACCACTTTACTCACCACATACAGAAACTGTGAAAAAACTACCCCTACTTTTATCCACATACAGCATGCATCCAGTCCCATTTAGTAGACAATGTGAAGGACAACACAACAAAGATTAGTAAACAGTCGTAAGGCCCACTGCACTGTGTGTATAATAAAAGTTCTCACCTCCGACACCACAGGAGTCTCGTCAACCACCTCCGACACCACTGGTAGAGTCTTCTCAACCACTGCTGGTAGAGTCTTCTCAACCACCTCCGACACCACTGGTAGAGTCTTCTCAACCACTGCTGGTACAGTCTTCTCAACCACCTCAGACACTGCTGGTACAGTCTTCTCAACCACTGCTGAATAATTGAACACAGAAATAATGTTATCAAGTACAGCAGGCAAATAAAAGTCAGTTGGGATATTGTGTACTGTGATGTTAGGTATACCTCTGTTCCTTCCTCTGCCAGTAGAGGGTGCCACAGGCTTAGCATTGCCTCTTGTCCTACCTGGAGGACAAAAAAAAAAAAAAATTCTTGACAACCAGCTACATTTTCTATGACATTATAAAAAGGGTTAAGGCCAAAGGTTTTTACTGAAATGCCACAGGAGACTAGCAGAAAATGTGTGTACCTCCAGCAGGCTTGTCCAAGTTTGAGCTTTTATGAACTGCTGCAGGAGCCACTGGCTCTGCTAAAAGAGGACAAGACAGAGATGATAGTGTAATCTCAGCCAACAGATCAATAAGAAAACATGATCAATTAAAACTGTAAAATCTTCAGCTTTAATATAGCCATTTGTAACAGTACAGGTCCACTTAGATTTTTATAATGCATCATTATAAAGCAAGATACGGCCAAACGTGGCTACTTTCTCAGAAAGCAATTAGTTACCTCTAGGGACAACTTTGCCCCTTGTAGCAGCTTGTTGGACAGCTTTGGGCCTGGCAGTAGATGGTACAGCTGGTTGGACAGTTTTGGCCCTGGTTGTAGCTTGGGTTGGCTGTGGCTGGACAAGAGCTGTGCGGCTCCTGGTCACTCGTCCCATGACAGGCTTGTTTGGCTGTGGGACAAGATGGAGAAAAACATAAGTAGAAGTCAAAGCTCATGCAAGTTGACGTGACAACAGTGCTGGGTGGGGTTATGGAGTTACACGTCACCTGCTGGTCTGGCTTTGATGAACGTGTGACCCGGGTCTGGGGCACCGTCACCTGTGTCTGGTAGGAAGAAGGGACAATAGCTAATGTATTATTCCATTTAATAGTGCAGGTTACCATAACAGCTCAACCATTAGCATTTTCAGCACAAAACAAATGCAAATGCAAATGTGTGGTTCATGTAAAACAAGTAAAGCTTTATTATAAACATGATCTACATCATAGTCTATCTATGTGACAAAAATCTGTAGAAGAGACACTTTCATCTTGCAAAGGGGCTGGCTTTGAATGCACTCTCACCTCCCGGGGCCTGGCGGCAAACGTGGCAGCCGGAAGCTGGAGGGAGAAGTAGTCCTCCTTGGCGTGAAACAGCCCGACCTTAAAGACTCCCTTCCGTTCCTTCTCCCTCTTCTCCTTCTCCTTCTGCAAGAGCTTGTCCTCTTTCCATCTTTTCAACTGCTCCATCCGTTGTGTGGCAGCCACAGCTGCGCAGAAAAGAACAAGCTGATCACAACCAAAGTTCCTTTTTTTTAGGGCAATATAATCTTGAATGTGAGATAACATGTGTAGGGTTTTAACTTGCATGGACACAATCAATGCTTACTTTTAGCTGACGGCGCCAAAGATGGACCGGTCTCCTTAACAGTGGACATGTTGACCGCCATGGAGGCCTCCAGTGTCGAGTCCATCTCAGGCACATGGTCAAGCTGCCGGCGGCTGTTGACGGCACGCTCCCTGTTCTCCTTCTGCGACTGAGACCTCCTCCGGGACATCTTGAGTCTCAGCATGGGGACACTGGCATCTCTCTGCCGCAGGCGAGCAAATTTACTCGGTGCCTCCATATTGTCTTGATTCCTGGTACAGTCAGGTTAACAGAGGGTGAGAAATGTTGATATGTGGTACAAAATTATTTAAACAAACATCTTGCCGATTGGAATTGTGTAAATGTGTGTTTCAGACTTGTGCTTGTTACAGTTCAAAGGTTATGACTGGTGAGATTTCAGTTTTTTTTAACTATATGACTTGTTTAGGTTATAATAAAAAATATATCCTAGCAGCAAGTCTCCAGGTAGACTAGGACAACTGTATTTTGAAACGTTGCCATGTGTGGGTTTAATGTAAACTCTGGCGTAGATTTTACGCTGTAAAACGCACTACTCCCGTCTGATGTTACCAATGACAACAACGCAACTACTACCCAGTGTTGCCAGATTTAGTGAAAGAAATAAGCAACCAGGTCTAGGAAAACAAGCTCAAACGCAGCAACTTAGACCACATAAGCACTTTAACTAAATCTATATGCATCAGCTACTTGAAAATAGCCGATCTATAAGCTCAAGCGACGTAAGCTTGTAGATCTGCAATTCTCTCTTCCAATTAAGAATCTTTTGTAAACAGTCTAACACAAATGTTCCCTGGCACAACATGAAAATATTTGAGAATCACTGGTTTAAAACATTTGGAAGCAAGCCTAAATAAGTACACTTTAGCCCAAAACGCAACTACCAATATTTTCAAGCAACTTTACAGTAAAACAAGCCCGAAGTCGCTTATGATAAGCCGACCTGGCAACACTGCAACTACTACGAAATTCAAGTTGTTTAGTTAACGACTCACCCAGTATAGTTTCTTAAAATACTAACCTTGGACCAAGACCGTCATAGATTCCTTGGTACGAGTCGAGGCTAGTAAAATGAGTTCATCACTGGTAAACAAACTATAGCCACATTTCGGCCGCTTTCCGTGTTGCTAACGGCTAGCAACCCTAACATGCGTTAACAAACCTGATCACTACATTACGATGGGTCTAGTGGTAGATTCAGATTGTTGGAAAGGGTTTCAGTTCTTGGTTGCATAACACATCTAAATATCTTACCGTTAGTGGGAAATTAATCTTCAAGGAGTTTGACGCTTACTTGCTTCCTTCCAAACTTTCTCCGACGCAGCCGTTTCCTTCCAAGACGAATGTTGTCAACAAACAAAGATGGCGGGTTAGGTTTGAAAACGGTCTGCAGAGGCTCTTATTGGCTGCACGCTGCTGCCTGCTGCCTGCTGATTGGCTGATAGAGGAGCACCCAGCTGGGTGCTATTGGGCTAATAGGCTAATGCCTAATCGCGAGATAAAACGAGAGTAGTGACAACAACGGAAGTCCAAAATAATAGTGATTCACATCGGTGTTGCCATGTCCGCTTATTTTAAGCGACTTTGGGCTTGTTTACTTTAAGGTCGCTTGTAGTTGGTAGTTGCGTTTTTTTGGGCTTGTTTCTAGAATGTAGTTGCTTATTTGGGCTTGTTTCCCACTGTTGTTTAAACCAGTGGTTCTCAAACATTTTCATCAAGGACCCCCAAATTATTATGTAGCTATTTGTCTGTGCGGACCCCCCCATCTGAAAATATTCTATGCCAGGGACCCGCCCAAAAATATTCAAAATTTTTCGAATTTAAAAATAGCAGATCTACAAACTCTCAACGCGTCGCATCCTTATTTTTTAACTCTTGGTCGCAACGCGGCGCGCTGTGTGTTATTTTCAAATAGCCATTTAAAGGGCGAAGGGCTCGCTTCTTTTGGGCTTATTTTCATAGAAGTGGTTGCTTGTTTCTCTCACAAAACCTGGCAACACTAACAACAACAATAATAGTAATTCATGTGACCTCAGATAGTTCCAGTTTATATGGTTTATACATGATAAATTGTAATCAGATACATTTACCCTTGAACTTCTTGTTTAGCCTCAAAATGACTGGCTATCATAGGTTTTGTTGCAATTTGTAGAAATATTGTGCCTTAAATGTATGTAATTAAGAACATATTTTATGTATTTGGCCCCTCATTTGTAAAATAAATATAGGCTAAATATAAAATAAAATGGGCATGAAAATGGTGCCCAGTGTTCTCAGGGGCCCACTGTTCCGGAATACCTCAATTTGATGATTATAATCTGATTATTTAAACATATTTTATAAGTGAATCATACAGTAAAAGTAGCTCTTAGAGGGCTGTGTCACCCTGGGCTAAACCATTTCAATCCTACCAGTGATGCTTTCCAAATGATGACAATCTCTTCATTTTAAGAAAAGATTACTTAAAGGTGATAAATCGGCCTCTTCAATGCTCATGTGCCAAGTCAGATTGATTGTCAACCCACTGAAACATTCATGAAGACAGGAGAAAGGCAGGTCAGACAGACAGACAGAGGTTCCCCCCATTTTATAGTAGGATAGTTGTATTATATAGCACTATCCTATTCTATCCTATAATATAGGATCTCCTTTAGGCATAACAACTGTGGGCTACTCTGCCTCTCTAGGTTATATGCATATCTTGTTTTCTAAACTACATTCAGCCATGGGTGGCAATAGTCTGGGGATCATAAGGTCCCTGGTTCCCCTCCCCCTGCCTATTGATACACAGTATCAAACTGGTCAGGTGCTGTAGGTTATTAAAGGTGCAGTGTGTGATTTTCTTTTTTTAATATCAAGTGTTAAATAGCTCTATATTCTGATAGATGCTTTATAAGCACATTATAAGGCACTATAAATGCGATTATAATGCATTATAGACCCAACCTTTAAGTAAAGTGTTACCGAACTGGAACATAAGCTGATAAATGGTCTTTGTGGGGTTCCTCTGTCCCGATTGGATTACATTTGTAACCCACCTGTAAATCTATTTTCTGTTTATAAAGAGCTGGAGACCACTATTACTGAACTCTACAGCAATGATTACTATCATGGTACTTTTAAGAAGCAGAGGCTGCGGAGCATCCTCTCCCAATGTGTGGTTTGGGAGATTGCACATCCGTTAAAGCCGTGTTGAAGGAAGCCGAACAAAAACAAGTTTTATTCTTATATAGCCAATCTGTGCACAAGATGTAACAAAGAACAACCTTGAACCTTGATATCACCAGACCTGAAAATTTGAAAATGTTTAATTGAGACATAACCCTATATATTTCTAAAGCCTCCATTCAAAAGCCTGCCTGATCATACAGTAGACAGTTATATCCTAGGCAGGGATGTCAAACTGGCAGCCCACATCTGGCCTGAGAAGGGGCTCAATGATTGGGATAAATTACTATTTTCATCTGTAGGACAGTTGCTCTCAGGCCGCTCTCTCACTGTCTGCGCCCGTTTGTTGTAGGAAACAATGGACATAGTTAACCCATTATGCATGACTTGTCAATCCTCCAGCCGTACCAGTGCATCAATGAGGTGCTTAATGTCACTTGCAAGGCCCCATCAAACTTGTTAAGATTTAACCAGAAGTACATTTGAAAGTGTGAACTTCTGCTGAGCCCATAACAAGTTATGGAAAACTGAACTGGAAGAGGAAATGTGTATGCCACCTTCTGGAAACCCAGGACTACAGTTATGTACAGAGCCTATTCTGCCATTAAACAAAATGGGTGATATTCCACTTCTTTGTCCTCATCGATATACAAGCAGATGTTTAATTCATGGGTGTTTCTATATCCATATAAAGTGAACTGTGCAGTCGGGCTGCTGCAGGTGTGGCCAGTTCCACGATGACCGAGATTTACTGTATGAACCAGAAAGCTTTTTGATGACTGCATGGTTTACATGTCTTCGCGTGGGTCCATGTGAGATTGAATTTTCAAATTTGAACAATTTCTAAAAGTAATGATTGCTTGGGAATCTGCTTAAGAAAAGGAATTTATAAGCTGGAATATTTTGTAGTTCTAGCAGAGGGACACACGAGAGAAGACAAAGGTGCTGTGGGAGAACACGTGTGCACAACTGCTCCTACCCACATGAAGTCACATTTTGCCCAATCCAGCCCATGACCTAAAATGAGTTTGACACCCCTGACCTAGAGAGAACATGATCTGCCATTTTCTCAGCTGTTAGATGGAATGAGAGGGGGCTCAATCACCAGCTAGTGTGTGTGACGCAGTTGGTTGGTCAGTCTGTCATTAAGATGGACTGGTTCAACTCCACTGCAAAGGTGACTACACACTGACATCAGCCAGCTTAGTTGCAGATGAAGTTTCCGCATCATAGCAAAATTGTTAGCGATATAAGTCTTTGGTCATTCAGTGTGTTCAGTATGAGCTGATCCACAGCGTAGCAGGCTACATCAGAGTTCTGGTCCCCTCTATGGGCCCAAATCAAAGCTGGTCAAAGACTTTTCCTCTCCCTGAGCTGTTCCCAGGTTGAGGACCTCCCTCACTCTCATACCCATGCTTCCCTCTGTGTGGTCCAGGTATGTTCCCACTTTGGTTGTGGTAGTAAGTTGGGCACGTGGCATACCGAACAGTATCACACACTGCAGCTTTAATGGTTTAGAACAGCCTCAAAAATACATTTTCTTTATAATCAGTAAAATTAGAATTTCTTAATTTATTGAAAGTTTGGGCAGCTGTTTACAAACCACAATACTTTTGTGACGTGATGGTATCTTATTTCAAAACTATACAAGCTTATTAATCAAACATTAAGAAAACATGTAGGTTTGTGTGTAGGGTTTGGAATCCATTTTGACTGACCATGTCTGGGCGTCTCCATTAAAAAACAAACAAAAAAAGAAAATAAAGTGTGAACAAGTGATGTCACTTACATGACACCATCATTAACAGTTAACCAACTCATACCAGGCAATGTATGTACAAGGCAACAAATCAAATTAAGTACATGTACAGTGGAATTCTGATTTTACATTTAATTACAATTTGTATAGGTTAAATAAAAATCTAAAAAAAAAAAGGATGTGAAAAGCTTCAATTGTTTTCTTTTCTTTTTACAATGCAATTATTGCATTACACTGATGCTGTCATAATACCCTCTGATGCTGACAGTTTTTAGTGTGGTTAAAACAGTCCATGTGTCTCATTCCTCCTCTGCTCTTCCAGTTATCTTTCCGAGTCTCTCTGTCATCCTGAGAGATCTCTGGAATGGCTGTCAGTCCAAGAAGAATATATTGTTGAACTGTGTTGCACAAAGCCTCTTAACTTCCTCTGTATGGGGGGGAGAGACAGAAGGGCAGCGATGGTTAGATGGGAGATTAAGTATTGGGACAGATTTATTGTGGTGGTAGTGGTGGCACGCAAGTCCACGTGGATGTCATCTGGATGTCATCTGGGTTCATTTTTATTCATGTCTACTTACAGTATGTTGTAATGTAATTAATTGCCACCATATCCCACCATGCTGTATTCTACCGTGATTCAGTCCAGTTGGGCATTTGCATTTTTGTCCCATTGAAGTAAGATGTTTTGTAAACCCCTTGTTGTTTTATCTGGCCTTACACAAATCTGTAATCTCTCTCTTTGATGTGCTTTAAAAGAATAATGCATTTCATTGTAATTTGAACAAATGTGCTTATCACTGTACCCTTATTTTAGACCCGTTCCCAGGTGAAGGCAACTGCCTTCTCAGTAGAAAAGACTATCAGTGGTCTCTGCCACTGAAAACCACTGAACAGAGCTAAAGCAAGGCCAGTCGTTCATGTTAGTCGTACCGTTTACTTCAATCAGATTGGCATTCTTCTGGTTCAGGATGACGTACAATTCTCTCTGGTCTGACTTCTTGCCAACTACCCAGTAGTCCGTCATAGCTTTTACAATAATTTCTTCATCTTCATCAACTCTGGGGGGGTGGGGATGAAAAAAAAAAGAGTTATATATCTATCTATATATATATACACACACACACACACACACATGTCACACACAGTATATAGATATAAAACCAGAGCAATGAGGAGCATGGAATAGGCTGGGCAAGGACAGTATAACATTAGGTAGACAGTCTAAATTAAATGTTTACTACACATGGCAGTATACAAAACTGCTTTTATTGAATCCAACAGGCAAATTACAGCAGCATTACTATGTAACTTTCATCTTCTACCCCGGATTTGAACCTGGTTTCCTGCTTAAGTGCTGACATTTTTACCATTGACTAATAGAGCCAGCATGCTTGCTCTGGGAATGAATTGAATCTTGACCATCAAGTCAAAATTCGTGTCAGATCCTGTGTCTAGGTGAGACATGACCTTTGAAACTATCTAAATGTCTCAATAGAAGAGCAGGGAGACAAAATATAACCACCCAAATTGTATAAGTTATATTGTATTAACATACTCCACCATACAGATTGTAAAAAAAACAAAGTTATTAAAAAAAAAATCACCTGGCAAAGTCACAATTAATGTCTCCCAAGATCTTCATGAGGTCAGGATGAACAGAGGTGAGCGACACGCTGGCTGTTTTCCTCATGTGGATGGTGCTCTTCTCTGCCAAGTTCATGTGGTTGAAGTAGATGAACTTGAACTGGGGCTCCTTGTCTGGCCTAGGTGGACACAGAAATGAAAGAATATATAAACTAGAAAGACAATGTATACAGTAGGCAGGAACATTAAATTAGCCTCGCGTGGATTCGTCTGGTCCCAGGCTAACATTAAATACCAACAACATATCTATTGTTGATATATAATCGTGATAAATAAAGTTTAAAAAAAAAGGAAGGAATACAAATCTTGACATTATATTATAAAGTCAGAGGAAACTTTATGATTTAAATATATTATATTTATTATATACAGTATGTTTATTTAATATACTAGATGGGCACCGGCCTACACATTTTTTTTGTCGGCATGGACACTTTTTGCAGAGGTAAAGTGTGTACTGTATGTGGATTGAGACTAATCTCTTCTCTCTCTCTCTCTCTCATGGATATATTGTCGCACGCACACACGTCTGTCTTTCTTGAGGCTACTTTTGTCATTCCAAACACCCAGGTAATAAAAAGAAAGAAAAAAGAAAAACAACCGTATCTGTAACTGAGAAGTGTGTAGGAGAAAGTGAGAGCATAAAGGCCTCTACAGACCAAGCTGTCTTGTCCTGACTAACTGCGACTACGTCGGGAGATCAAATTGGGTGATAGTGGGTGATCGCTGATTGGTGACGTCTCCAGTCTCATGTTAAAAGTTGCTTCGAACACACTACACAGACTACAGCTGATGGCGCTGTTCTGCACAAAATTCTGAAACAAAATCTGCACCTGCGTGAGAAGTAACAAAATCTACAATACATGAATGAATGAATAACCTACGTTATAGCCTACCCCGTGCAAAAATGTGTTTTGACTTTAACCCATTAAAACCGGGTGTCATTTTAGATTTTAGCGTTGGCTATTCAAAAATAGCAGATATACAAGCTCACAACACGTCACTTCGTGCCGCGCTGCAAGCTTATACATATGCTATTTTTAAAAAAAAATCTTGTGAGAACTAGAAGGCATTTGTAGAATCAGCTTCAGATATTAATGGGATAATGAAAGCAGCTCTTTGAGTTGTTAAACATACTCCTGCAGTGAATTCTGTTCCTGTAACATGAGTTTGACATTAAACTGTGGATGCAAAGAGTCAACATGGTGGTCTGTGAGCTTTCAAACTCGATGCAGAAGTTATCTCCACCATTACAAGTCATCTTTCAAATTGTGACGTTCCGTTCGTAATAATTTTCTTTCTCTTTCTCATCATGCACACTGCATGCACACTGGGCAAATGCAAGTTAAATATTCTCCCTTCCCAATGCGTCCCGCTGCAGATTCAACATACTTAATAATGCCTGGCTACCACTGATGGCGCAATAAACTGATGGTGCACATTATATGACCAATTTTCGGGCACAGATGCTAATCGATGGCCAGACAACGGCTAAGTGTGTACCAGCCTTAAGAGAACATGTGTGTAAGGGTATGACTGTGCATGCATGTGGCAGAGAAACCGAGTACACGTGTATGAATGTGTTAATCAGTAACCTGTGTGTGTTGTGAGTGTATGCAGTAGCAGAGTGCCACTGTGTGTGTGTGTGTGTGTGTGACTGTGGGTATTAAACTCAAGCATCCCTCCTGTCGTATCACCCTATCTGAGTCTACTCGACAGTTCCGGCAGTCTTGGTCAGAGGACATGGGCTGGGTGCCAGCAATGGACTTTTTGGGCCAGCATTACTTATTCACTCTATTCTTCACTCGGATGACTAAAAAGAGGCTTGTCAAACTGTCCAAGCCACGGAGTCCAGAGTCTTGGGTTACTGGTCAGCGCTTATCTCCAGTTATCAGTAGGGTTGGCGGAGTACCGTCCATCCAGCGTGCCAGGCTCCCAAGTAACACTGGCCACAACGCTAGTGTTACCCCACAAGAAGTGCGCCTGTGACAATATCCGATGGAGTAACAAGAGTCTCGTCTGACGCTTTCGCCCCTATGTGGGTCAATTCAAAAAGGGATTGAATGCGTGGCGCTGTCAAGTGACACTGTCTGTTGGGTATAATCACAGAGGGAAGTGCTTTGTGATAACCCCCCCCCCACCAAAATAAAAAACTAAGATAGTGAGTGTCATTGAGTACTACTGGAATATGACCAAACACTGTCCAGAAAAAAAGAAATAAAAACATTTAGATTAACTTAAAGACTACATTGTATTAAGATACTTAAGCTAGGTTTAGGGTTAAGGCTGAGGTCCAACCTGGGCCGTGGGATGATTTTGGGAAGAAGAAAAACAAATTTTATTAGCATTTATTACGTATCTGTATGGCAGTCCCTCTCAGGCCACTCCCTTGCCACCATCTCTCCCTACCACTAGTCTGTAGCCTTTCGCTCCAACAGCTTGTTGTTGTTGTCTGTACTTAAGAAAGCAATAGACGTCGATTAACCACACACCATGCGCAACTTGTCAACCCTCAATGTCCAGGGCCTCAACGAGGTGCTTAATCTTAATGTTAACATGCAAGGCTTGTGTAACAAACGTGTCACAGAACACTACAACATTATTCATGCCTTTCAAATTAAAACGGGTCAGTGGGAGATGCAACCGGAGAAACCCAGCTAATTGCACCTCTGCGGTATGTGGATGTGTATTAGGTGTTAGGGGTGTGACAGTACAGTATGTTGGGTTCAGTATGGGCATGCACCGAAAGAGTGGAGCTTAAATTCTGAGTTTCCACATCTTCATATTAAGCAAGCACGCTTTACAACACGTTCCTGTTCCCCAGGGGGGTTGGGTAAGAGAAGCGCTGGTTTTTGTCATCTCAACATCCTTAAAATCATTTTATAACAAGACAGGCAAGTGGCCATGAGTCTGTGTATGGTGCAAGCGCACTATACACAGCATGCTGCACGCACAGCCCTAAATCCTGTCATGTTGCCAACTGAGAAGGAAGAGCTTGGATACTCCTGTTATAATTAACCTCTCCTGTTTGGGAACACTTCAGTTTCTCTGTGATTGGATGCTCCATCTTCAAATACTTGTGCATTGTTCTTGTTTGATTTGTGCCAGTCTACAGTCAGATAGTAATCACTCCTACAGTTTTTCAGAACCCGTCTCTTTAGTAAACAGAAAATACATTTTCAGTTCGGGATCAGGAGAGAGAACTCATACAGGATACAGGGGAAGTGAAAATAGAAGTGATGAAACAACAAACTGAGCAGACAAAATTGGAACTCTAAAATTGAAGCTGATAAATGGGGGTTCTATTGGTTATCAGGAGGGAGGGACAGTGAGAGAGAGAGAAATTAGGGAGAGAGCCTATTTCACCAGCACAATACCCCGGCCGATACCATTTGAGCATTTTGTGAGCATTTTCATGTCCCTGTACTTGTGATGAGAGTCCTGTACAGCTACTGAAACTGTTAAGTGGGATTACATTTCAGATTCAGTAGTGGATTGTCCATTTACCCTGATATCCTGCGATTAATGTTGAACTGCTCGCAGATGTCAGATGCCAGCAAGGTGAGCTGGGGCCCCACAAGTCCATCTAGCTCCTCACAGAACTCCCTCGTCAGCTCCACCGAGGCTAGAGAGAGAGAGGGGGGGGGTTGAGATATAGAGGCAAGGAAAGAGTAACAATGAGATATAGAGGCAAGAAGGAAAGAGTGAGGTGGGAGGGAAAACATATGGGTCGTGTGGGATTATGTGACCAGAATCACATTTAAGAATTTATCAAGTTTTTTTTTTAAGAGGCCGATGCCGATGATTGTCTGTACTGATGAAGGTCTAATGATCGAAACGTCCAATAAAGAGCAATTTATTTTTTGCAAGTTCCTGACAATGTTGCGGGTCCTTTTCTTTAATATCATCATCAGAGATCCCCTTCTGAGTATTTATCAAGTAGAAAAATATACATTTGAGACATTGGCGATGTACCCCTAGATTCTCCATTTAGCCCCCCACCAAAAGCATACACAACTTATTCAGAAGAAAATCTATAGAGTACTGAAGTCCTGACACTCCCACTACCCCTGGGTCACGGCTTTATTTTTTATATTGGAAATCCCATAGGCAAATCTTACTTCGTGTCATGTAAGATCTGTGTAAGATCAGGTATGTGACTCTGTCGTGTATGATTTGAGAACTTCTGTGTTTGGAGAAAAAAAATGTTTAAAACTTTGGATGAATTAGTACTTTTCACCGTCAGTTGATGCTTCATATCCATATGAGTACAATCGCAGGGGTGATTATTATTATAATTTTTTAACAGTTCTTATATGACGCGATCTAAGATTTGCCAATGGGAATTCCAACAGAAAAATGACCAGGCCCAGGGGATAGCACCCTCTAGCGGCAGTGATGTCAGACTTCGGTGATCTATTCTGAACAAGGCTGGATAAAACCGAAATGGCCTAAATCTATAATAATTTGACTGGTTACTGGCATTAATTTCATGGAAGGCCAATGAAAATGTGACATATCATATGACTAATAGTGTGATTACTTACCGCTGATCATGAAACAAACTGCCGCACTCATTGCCTAAAAAGGAGCAGATTGAATGCAGTTTTGAGTACAGACCGGGGAAGGCTACATACAGTACAGTATGACATTAAAGCCTCTGGTAATTTGGCTTGAAATAGTAAAAATGCATATGATATCAAAGTAGTTGAGTGTCTCATTAAGCATCCACAAGAGAGCGGGAGAGAGAGACACAGACACAAGTTGATTCAAACTCAGAAGGTTTTGTTGTACCTGTTTGGGTGGGATAACTGACATGCATTTTCATGATTGGTTTGCAGAATTTATTGCAAATGTTCCTATCAAATATGTGAGCATAACCACACGCAGCCAATTCAAACCTAATGTCATTAAGGTTTACGAAACTGAAATGACAATATTTCAAATTTAATACTATATGTAAGACCCCAAATTACACAGTTAGAAGGCTATTTTAGACTTGTTTTCTAGTGACTTTAATGCAATGAGGGACACACTTGATCATGTTAATACTCTGCCATTTATTAATCCCCTTCCCAAAAAAATCCATATCATTAGACAGAGCAGCGAGGCCCTTCAGCCTAATTCTATTCTTACCTATTCCATGTTTTAACCCATTTAGAACCTGAGGCCGATTCTAAAAAGGCCTTCTAAATCCTGACCTAAGTTTTCTGAAAAACTTCAATATGTATGAAAAAAAATACAAAAAAAATATGTTGCTATATTCTGTACATAGCAACAGGAACCCCAAAAGGGGTTCCCGTCTTGAGAGGTATAGTCAGGGTTGCATTGCTCATGGGACGGCCTTGCACGCCGTGCAGGAACCTATTTGACCAGGAGCACGCGCAGGCACATGTATAGATTTAAAACAACTTTAAATTCACTCCTCAACAAAGTTTACAAAGGCTCCCGACTCGCACCAGGTGAATTAACATAGGAATGAGCCTAGATGCATATCAGTTGTCCATTGTGTGACCTGTGGTGTAGGTGTTAAGCGACGTGCGCGTCACGTCATTAAAATAGAGTGCAACCACGTTCCAATTCAGCATTGCAACACTGGGTATAGTTACAAATAGGGGTTCCCGCCCAAAATGGGTTAAAGCATTAAAAATAAAGCCCCTGGATGAATCCAGAGATTAAACCAACTAGGCTGTCACAAACACAAGCGGGGGCTTAGCTCGTCGTTAGTCACGCAAATGTGTCACCTTATAAACGATCAGATGCAGCTCCTCATAGCTGTCCTCTGTGTTGACAAATATTCGGGGAAATCTGAATTTGGCCTCGGGATCTTTGAGGTTGGACGGTCCTGTGAGAAACCTGAAAAGAAAGGAAGAAAAAATAAAGAAAGAGAGGATAAAAAACATTGCCTCGTGCTTGTTGCAGGTCAAAACTGGTGTCGACAATAAAAAACACACTGACACCTTCCTCTAATAAAAACTGGGCAGGCATCAGGTGAGATTAAACATTTAAAACATTGACTGAAATCTAGTCACGCATTACACAACCTGTTCTTAGAACATTTCATGGAAATAGATGAAAGAGCCCAGCACAAAGAAACCATGGCCCTGTCTGAGCCTTGAACTTATGTACAGTACAACTGTTTGCTTGTAATGTGACCTAGCACTTGAATTTCTGTTCATGGATGCATTTTTTAAGTCATCTTAATGACTGAAACGTACAGTAAATGGGAATGGAAATCAATGAGTTCCAGTTAACCACAGCATCCTTGGGTTTGATTCCCACCAGGATCCAAATGTTACATGTCAATCCTTCCTTGCTGCATTCACTTCTCTATAATTTGCTGCATCACAGCTAATGATCTACACAGTAAGTACAGTGTTAATCTAACTCGGAGAGTTAATGGATAAATTGACACTGAGGATTTTTACAGTGTAATCCTAATTGCCGTCTTCTGTTATCTTGTTACAGCTGTGCAGGCAGGAGGATCCCTGCACAGGATCTAGGTCAGCAGAAGTCAACTTGCGTCCTCTGACCACCATAAGAGCTCCAATTTCCCTTTAGTCATGGGTCACATAACACATGAGTACAAATGTGATGGGATAGCATGAACTTGGACGTAGGGCGGTCACGATCATTTTACTCGATCATTTCAGCCGTCAATTGTATCCGATGCACACCGAATCAACCGGTGCAGTCGCATCGTGCATGTTTATACGACTGTTGCCAAAACACACAATGACTTCAATTAATACTGCATATTTTATTAGTGATCAAAAAGGCAGTTGTTTTTCAGGTGCCCCCTAATTGGGAAGCTGGAGGTCAGGTAGTTGTGCTCAGATAGCTTCTTACCTGGGGAGACAGCGTTAAAAGGCTTACCTTCCATAGTGCAACAGATTCCCTGCCACCTCAGGCCTGAGTGGAGAGTCCCTACCAGCCAGCTGGGACAGGGAGAGAGAAGGAGAGACAGACAGACAAACAGGCAGACCATCATTACTCGAAATCGAAAGTGAGAGGTACACATTCATCATTTTATCATACACTCCAAAAACATATCATACACTCACTACTGCTACTGTGTATCTTGAGCTGCAACTATGACATTTTGAAAACCATGTCAGGCCATTAAATAACATGTTCTGGTCTAGAGCAGTTTGGTATGTATACATTAGTGACATCACAGTAGAGGAAACACCATGCAGAGGAGTGGATTTCTAGAGGTCAGAAAGAGAGCAGTGGATCTCTCCTCCTCTTTCCTGTTCAAAACATTCTATCGCTCCGTCAATCCATCACCTTCCCTTCTCTCGCTCCTTCAATCCATCACCTTCCCTTCTCTCACACCTCTATCCAAACAGCTTTTCTTTCACTCAAAATCAACCTAGCTGTCCCTCCCCAAGTTCATCCCTCCACCTCTTTTCACACACACTGTACACACACACACACACACACACACACACACACACACACACACACTCTCTCTCTCTCTTTTAAAACCATTTTGACATGTCTTTCTCCCTGGTCGCCTATGCCATCCCACGCCTGCACTACATCACTCGTCCCTAAATTCTACTCACCTCTGGTTCAGAGTGCCTGGGAAACAATGAGGTGGTCAGATACTTGTACAGGATCCTCATATCGTCCTGTTCTAGTCCGCTCCTGCAGTCACAACCACACAGAGTTTAACCACTTAAGCCCTATATCATTTGTTGTACGGTGAATTTTCACCTATGACATGCCCAGAATAGAGATAACAGGTTGAAAGTGGTTAACCACAACTTTAAACGCCTCGACACATTCACTTCAGTGAATACAGGACAAAAGGTTTATTATTAATAATGGGTGCTATAACGGGCTAGATAGGAAGATTGAGAACCAGATGTGAGGTAGATTTGTTAATTTGATTAATAATAGGGGTTATTGATTGATTGATGATTTTTTGATCCTTTTGGTGACTGGCACGTTATCAGTAACCTGACTCCGCCTGATGGGGGCGGTATTGACGTCACAATACAGCCTCCATCTGGACTTGCTCAGATAGTACAGCTGCCCGCACTGCTGCGTGTTCGAACCAATCGCTGGCTGCTAGGGGCGGGATCATCCAATCACCTGCCAAGTAGCTTGAAAAAAAAAGGAAGTAGCCTGTGAAACAAATGTGACGCAAGCTTCTTCCATCTGGCAGAGTCAGGTTACGTTATCAGGTGTGCTGTCTAAGAATGACCACTGTAGCTGGTGTAGAATGAGGCATAGCAATGTGAGTAACTAAATAGAAGTTAAAATCAAGAAACCAAACTAATTCATGTACAGTATCTCCCCATGCATCCCTCAAAGGCTTACAGTATAAGGGTCACGCTAAGGCAGTGAAAGCTGCTCTCTGGTCAATTCATTAGCAATCACATAATCCATCCATGTCAAGCTGGTCGGCTGACAGTGCAATTAAAACGGCAAGTGAGATATCAGAATGCATATATCCCACAAAGAGGATTACTGGTTATTTGGGCCCGCCTCCGTTCCACCCAGCCTGTGGTAATAGGATTGGAAATGGCAACAATGCCTAGCCTGGTAAACCCCCCTCCCTCCGGAAATCTCATTTGCATTTGATTTCAGGAAGGAGGTCTGGGATTGCGCAGGGAGTAAAGCTGCCCGAACACTGCGTGTTCGCACCAATCAGCGGCTGCTAGGGGCGGGATCATCCAATCACCTGCCTAGTAGCTTGAAAAAAACCGTCTGTTATCGATTCTGCGACCGGAGTCTCAGATGGGAAGTAGGCTGTGAAACAAATGTGTGTCGCAAGCTTCTTCCATTTGACGGTGTCAGGTTAAACAATGCCAGCCGCACACTTAAGAGAGTGGGGAGCCCCCCTCCCCCACCCCCAACTGTTTGCTGTACTGTACATGTGTTTTATTGCTACTAGTGTTGATGATGTCAAGGATATATTATTGTATGTATTTAAATGTCACTATGAATGGAATACATAGGACACCAATGGAAACAAGTCCTCTGGACTTATTTGTGTTTGTGTTGACTGTACCCATACTGTTTGCATTTCTGTCTAAAGTATTTAATCGATCAATCAAAAGGTGATCTAAAAATGACTGTAGTATAACATCTCTGTCCGGTGGAAACCTCATCCATAAGGTCCAAAACTGTTATTTTCAGGATTCAAATTCAAAAGTAGCAAAAGTAGCAGATCGACAAGCTCAAAACACGGCGGCTGCTACTTTTGATGCTTTTGTGTGACGCTGTAGTGTGATCAAGTAGGGCGTTAATTTTCGAAAAAACACAAAAAGTTAGAATATGGAGGTAGAAGATTTTCTGCCCGAAAGCAACGACAGAAATAGCATGTACCAGATGAGTTGGTCGTTGTACAGGAATGCTGTGTATTTGACCAGGCTGAGGCTCTCCTCCACTCTGTTCACAAAGGACTGGATCTTCAGGTACGTCATCTTGTCCAGTGGGAAAAAGCTGATTCCGCCAAACACGTCCAGCAGGTCACATGACTGTAGGTGCAGCGTCTGGAGATACTGGTCACAGACACATACAAACATTATTTTACATGCATGAAATAACAGGAGATTGCCCGCACCACACACACACATGCACGTGCCAGAGCACACATGAAGACACAGAAACAGGAGATGGAAAAGAGAGAGGGGTTCATTTACCCGCATTAGTAGTGCTCGCTTACCAATGCAATAAAAACAGTTGGGCTCATGCTCTCTAAAAACGCCCCAGTCACCCAAGGACAAGAGGAGAGGTTCTGACATTCGACCTCTGACATGCACACCACCGGCTCTCACTTTTTTCTCTCTCATCTGCGTCTTTGAGTTACATTCTGGAAGAGGGGAAGCCCACGAAAGCTTAAGAGGCACCAGAGGGTATCCTCTTCATTACACATTAATTATTCACACTCGTTAATAATCTCAACGGGTGCGCCTAAAGCCGGCCCTCCTTACATCGAGGCGTGTGGCTAGCACAACGCCAACAGGACTAATGAATGTTGTGCGTTTATCAAGAATCATTAGGCTATGGCGGCCGGCAGTCTGGCGTGTCTGCCAACACGGGATGATGTGAGAACTTTCGCCCAAATGTGTCCTGTGTCAACGCCTGTTTACACTGAATGAAAAAAGAGGAGCTAATGTTTATCTGACTGCCAATCAAATGAAAGTGCTACAGTACATCACGAAGTAGACATTTAGTATCAGGTAGTAACAGTCAGGCATGATTGACTTCCATACCACCAACAAAAAAATAAGTTATATGACATATGAGTATCCTCTACCTGGCAAGAGCAAATATTTATGAGTCAGTGAAAGCGTGGTGATAGATGTGCTTTTCATCGTCTTACCCTGTAGAAGAACTTCTCGAGCTTCTGGATGAGAAGCTCCACTCCGCCTGCCTCCATCGCTCTGCTGAATGTGCCATTGAAGAGCTACAGCATTAACAATAACAACGTTAATGTTTTACATATACAGTACAAAAGCTTCTGCTATTGCTTACCCTTGTGCCACTGGGGGTCAGTGCCAATCAGAAAATGTGGCTTGGAGGTTAGAGAAAAAGGGATGATTGAATTTGTGAGTAAGCGTATGTCATTGGGGTTTGTTCAATGGAAGAATACCTACAGAGCATTTATAACACAATACAATGGTTCGACGGTGTCTAAAAGTCGTGCCGTGAATTCTGGTAAATGTACTATAATAATAAATGATACTTTCCAAGGCAGCCTATGCAGTGATAGTAGTGTGTTGTCAAACTGTCTGCATTTTTGAAGAGCATCTCTGATAACCAAGCAAAACTGGCCTGCTGTGAAAGTATTTGAAAGCAAACTGGTGCTTACCTTGTACATACTGTAGCATTGCTTTACAACTGCACCATAAACTGTGTCCTGCGGACGCAAGAGAGTACAGTAAGGCTATGTATGGACAGAATCCCCCCAATAAGAAATAAGAAAACAAAAGTTACTTGAAAAGACCTACAAGAATCTCTTCTTCTTGATATTCTACTGTAGGAGGTTTCCCATCTTTGTTTGGTTTCTCTACCATTGGGTTTCGTACAACCTGAAAATGCAATTCGAATACAGAACCATTATGTCTACAATGTCTCAACAAACACCTTATGCATTGCAAGTAAAGAAAGTGAGAGTTTTATTTTGTACCATGACTACCCAGAAACTGTCCTCTGGCTCGAAGAAGAATTGCCGGTTCTTCTGTGTATGTAGAGACTTAGCTGGTTTTGTCGGACAAAATGTCCTGAAAGACAAAAAAAGGCGACACATTGACAACACATTGACAACACTCTCCATATTTGGGGGTAGCTGCATTTGGAATTCCTTATATGGTTATGGCTGAGTCATGGTGACATAAGCGTGAAGTCAGAGGGCCACCTTATAATGTACAGTATATCTCACAAAATACCTGGAACATTAATTAAAAATCACACCCAGTGTGAAGTGGGCGGTGTGGTCATCACAGTGGTCATCATAGTGATGGAAGCTCACTTAAAAAAAAAATGGATTTTTGGAAGTGCATAATCCTATTTATAGGTTATTAATGTCATCATGTGTCTCGCTAGCCAATCACAGTGCTGAATAGAGTCAGCCAATAGAGTCAGCCAATCACAGTACAGGAAAGTGGGCCAAGTGGGCCAATCACAGTGCAGGAAACTAATACTAATGAGGTGTCCCAACCTCACTTATAGGGGCGGCTACACCGCCCAAAAATGGGAATTGGAATGAAATATTATAATTGAAGACAATATATGAGAAGAGGTGTGTGCAAACTGTCACCAAGGAATCAACATTCAGCTATGGAAAGAATTTGACAGGGACAAAAAAATATCAGGTTCTGGAATACATGTTTCATTAGTTCTTGATATGTGGGGGAAAAAACTAACTTCTGTGGGCAGTGACATTATATGGGAGAAAACGTGTTCAAAATAGTGCTAACTTAAGTGTTTATCTAAGTCAGAGTAATGTTTTATTCGTTTTACTTTTCTGATGTAGAACAGATACAGAGAAATATACTTCATGTAGTAAGTGAGTCACTGGGAGAAGTACAGTATTGATTATACACTCTTCAGATTCAAGAACAGAGAGATCTCTACCTGGTAAACTGTACAATGGCTTCACAGAGGCCCACATTCCGGATCTTCTCATTTTTCTCCACCTCACTGGGGTAGTAGAACAGGATTTTCTTCTCCTCCTAAAAAAACAAGACATCATAGGAGTGCTCAAAGGACCGTATCAAAATAAGCCTTCAGCA
Source organism: Gymnoscopelus braueri (assembly GCF_963280865.1). Taxonomy (NCBI): domain Eukaryota; kingdom Metazoa; phylum Chordata; class Actinopteri; order Myctophiformes; family Myctophidae; genus Gymnoscopelus; species Gymnoscopelus braueri. Next base: position 24,062,141 of record NC_137617.1, read on the forward strand.
AATACTGACTTTGATAAACAATACCATGGAAACGGATCAAGCATACAGTGATAACACTATGATGTGTTACAACAAACAAGACACTGTCTGGAAGCAGGACTCACCTCTCCTTCCCGTGGCCCGAATGAAGGGTTGTAAACGAAGAAATTAAGCAGAGATGGAGTGTACTGTTTCTCTTGCATTCCTGAGGCCATTCTCGGACTGCAACAGACAGACACAGACAGAGGGGAGAAGACAACTTGATGAACATACAGTACATACGTATAGCGATCTTAAAACCTTCATGCTTTCATTTGACTTGATCCCATACCTGATCATCAGCATTAGTGTGACTTGTGTCTGGACTTCCTCTGTTCCAAGGAGAGCGGGGTTAGCATGCTGTGTACCTGCAGAAAAAAAGAGAAATAAGATGCCAGTCTATACAAAAGAATAAAGTTGGGAATTAAAACAAATATTGGGTCTGTGAGTAGAAGTAGGGGTGCAACAGTTAATCGAAATGATCAATTTAATCAATTATAAATTCTATTCTATAATTAATGCATTTATAAAATAATCGATTAATAATCAATCACTATTTTGGGATAGTCATTATAGAAGAAGATTTTCTGAAACTTTCAAAAATAGTGAAAATAGCAGATATATAAGCTCACATTGCGTTGCATCGCTTCAAATACAGCCAAAATAATCAAACAAATCAAGAACATTAAAACAATGACAATCACAGAGACAGCAGAGAGACCAATGCACACAGCACAGTATGTGCAACAAAAGTCTAAAGCTAGAAACTGGAATAAATTTGTAATACACACCACAGCTACAGTATGTCGTAATAGTAGCCCGATTTGGAACCTCTACCTCCGCTACCGCTCCGAGATGAGGTCCCACGTTTGTCGGTGCAGTTTGAGTAGGACATTTTGGAATATTTCCCACTATACATGATTCTTACCCTTTTCCGCACATCGTATCCAAAAAGTAAAGGTATTCTGCACTGCTCTCAGATGTTTTAACTTCTAGCGCCAAAGAAAAATTTAACTGACGGGTTGAAATAAGCATTTAAATCGCTTAAAATGTCAGCCTGTGGCCATGTTTCCCAATGCAATCTTACGGGAGCAGTACTGCGCATGCGGACGGGGGTTGACTAAAGTGGAAAATATCCCGGTCAAACGGCACGGACAAACGTGGAACCTCATCTCGGAGCTATATAGCGGAGGGAGAGGTTCCGAATGGAGCTACTCGTCATAGCTGTGGTGTGGAATCCGGCATCCACTTGACCAAGAATTATTTAAAAATGATATTTATTGGTGTGGATGGCTCTTAAAACACCCTAGTTAAAAGCCAGGCAAGTTTGCATTTAAATATTCCTTAAACATCCTGAGCCACGCTCAGATCCTCTGGGTGCCATTCCAGCGGCTCGGACCAAAAGTGTCGAAATGCCCGCTCACCATTTTAGTTCTAGTTTTGTGAATGATTAAAAAGGGTCCTCCCTGAGAGAACCTGAGAGATATATATGTATGTCTCATTTCTTAAAAGTATAGTAGAGATATACGTATAAACCAAAATAATTATCTTAAATCATACATTTAACAGGCAGCCAATGCTTTGAGATTTTTAAGATTGGTGTAATATGAGCTCTCCTTCTGGTTTGGGTCAGAACTCCAGCAGCAATTAATTCTAACTAACATGTGTTTTGAGGGAGACCATGGTCTGCAGACATAATGGCATTATGGTACTCCAGACTATACGTGATAAAAGCAAACAACAAGCATTAGTCTCTCAGTGTTGGCTTGAGAGAGAAACAGAAACTGATGTGAGGGAGGCTCAAAGTTCAAATCAGAATCGAGGATAACACCTTAGGTTTTTTTGCTTGGTGACTTGGACTTAATTAATGCCATAGTTTGTAGTTTAGCTAGTTTCTCTCTGGGCCTTAGTTAGCAGCACCAATAACCAACCAGTACTTTACCAGTACAGGTTTTGCCCTGGGTCAGCTGAGCCATCCCATGGCTTTAACATCAAATACAGTTAAACGGCTTTGTGTCATCAGAAGAAGACACAGTAACATAATGTTGTGTAATAATCAGCATAGCTGTGTAAGTTGATGTCGTGCCTCCTGGTGATTCCCAAGGGGCAGCAAGCAGATCACTAGAACGATAATGTGTTACAAGCGAAACCCCAAGCCTGCCTACTAGTGCCTACAGCAGTGGTTCTCAAAGTGTGATCCAGGGACTCTCAGAGGTCCTTGATGGGGTTCTAAATGGACCCTTACAAGTCTGTAACTCTGACTCTGACAGTATACAAATGGAACCAAATGGACCCTAACGGGTTCATTTGGTTCCATTTGTCCCCCCCCCCCCCGGCCTAGAACGGAGGGTCGCAAACTTGGCATAGTTCATGTTTAGTTATTTTCCCTCCTTGGCTCTTGTGATTATAACGACAAAGAAATCTATTGTGTCCCGTTAGCAAAGCAGTGAGTACAACAACATGTAGCAATTAGCCAACGTTAGGTGCTCAATTTGTGTGTCTGTGTAGCAGCTATTCAGTTAGCTGTGACGGCAGCAGCTGTGTTTTTCCATTGAGTACAGCTCGCTGAAACACACTTTATACATGACAGCGCAACACAACTGTGACACTCACCTTACAGTGCATGCATTTGGAAAAATTCACAATGTTCGGGGTCGTGGTTTACGCGAAGATGTCTGTGGAAGTTGAGTATTATGAGCTTTAGGGAGGAGGGAGACGCCGCTTACTTCCTGGTGCAGCTTCTGACAGCGAAGCGTCACGAGCACAACTGCCCGGGTGGGTTGAATTTCAGCCAACATAAGGTTCCGCTATAAAAATCGTCCCCCTCCCCATTGGACTCACTCAGAAGCCTGTAACATTAGCAGTGGTGGAAAAAGTACTCAAATGTTTTACTTAAGTAAAAGTATCAATACTGCAATGTAGAAATACTCTGTTACAAATGAAAGTCCGAAATTCAAAACTTTACTTGAGTAAAAGTACAAAAGTATATTAGTACCAAAATGTACTTAAAGACAAGTACCAAAAGCAGAAAGTACTCATTATGCAGAATGTCCCATTTCACAAGTTTTCAAATGTATAAAATGTATTAAAATCTTTTGAAAATAGCAGATCTACAAGCTCACAATGTGTTGCATCGAGACGCATTGTGAGCTTGTAGATCGGCTATTTTCAAATGGCCGAAATGTATATGAAGTGGGTAATGTATAACTAGTAACTAGTTTTCAAATAATTGTAATGGAGTAAAAGTACAATATTTGCCTCTGAGATGTAGTGGAGTAAAAAAACTGGAAATGTAGTTAGTAACTTTACACCACTGAACATAAGTGAATAGTGAGTAGACATTTGGTTATGTGGAAATAGGCTAAGTATGATTTGGGGCTAAACTAGTAATTCAAAAACTAGTAATTCAAACAACTTTGGTAAGGCCTCTTATAAGAAAGGAAGGCACAGACGTCTATCCTACTGAACTGATTGCTGGTTGTCTCAAATGATAGATGATAATCAAAATCAGTTTCTACTCTGCAACTGACAATATTAAATTAAATATACCACCACATCAAACCCTGCATCAATCCCTGCTGAGCTCCTCAAATAAATCTAATATCAAATAGATAAATTAATAAATGATAATATCAAAACTAATGCTCAGTTTCTACTCTCCACAACTGACAAATGGCTAAATCCCACCAGATCAATCCCGGCTGAGCTCCTCTCTTCAAATAAATGATACATAATAAAAATAATATAGATATTAATCTATCATGTTGATGATGGATCTGGACGGTCTCTTTCCCCACATCAATGTACCACTCAGGCTGGGTTTGGAAGGTTACTTTTGAAGTGTACTCATTACAGATGACTCCCCTCATAAAAATTAAAGTAATAATAATAATAATAATAATAATAATAATAATAATAATAATAATAATAATAATAATAATAATAATAATAATAATAATAATAATAATAATAATAATGTTTTTGATAATAATGATACTTCTTTAAAGAAATGTAAACTTATTAAATTAGATAAATTAAAACAAATTACTTTATTTAAATAAATTAAGTAAATGTTTTAAACCTGGATAGTGTATGCATCCAATAAGAACAGGCAATGTTCTATTTCTCTAACACTTCACTCTTTATTATTATTTATTATAATATTATATAATAACATAAATAAAGGTTGTCTTGTTTTTATTTGGAAAATAGTATTAGTAGAATAGAGTAAAGTAGAGTAGAGCATGGAAATATCATTTTGGAGTTTCCAATTATGGTGCTTTTTACCATCCAAAGATAGTACCTCATGTTGTTGATACACTAATTACTCACTTCCCCCTGAAAACCTCAGTCCTGTGAATGAACTTGTGTTAATTGCATCAACACCAGTGGATGTCCCAAAACTGAACAAAAACAATACTGAGATCCTTATAGATCCTAAAGGTCAGAGACAGCAGGAGATCCATTCTGATTTGTCTTTGAAACCAAGTGAATGGGTCAGACACCTGTGGATGCAGATCTTAATGTCCAAAATGATATAACTAATATTAGGATGTTTGTCATTTAAAAGACATCTCCGAAATTAGAAGCTTATACTCTGAAAAACAGGTCCATGCATTCATCTTCAGCAGGTCGCGTCGTTCATTTCATTACATCTTCATTTCATTTCATCAACAACGTCTAGCCTGGTTTTGTATTGGAATTGTCTGTGAGAGTCTTGATTACAGCACACTTGGGATTTTACACTTGGGATAATGATGGCTTGTTGGTGTGGTCAGTGTAACACTCCTTTGGCAAGCCTTGTGAACCGTATCAAAGAGAGTGGTACCCTTTTTGGTGTAATGGTAACACAGATACTTGGGATACTTAAGGTAATGGAACTAATCCCCGCCAATGAATACATTATTTACCCATTCGGTCTTCTAACTACAAACAAGAAATACAAAAAATCTTGTGAAACTGGTAAATCTCATAAAAATTGGAAGACTGATCATATGCTGAATTGGCTGAACTGTCTGACAGTGATGAATGATAAGAAAAGATGTGAGGACTGCTTCTGGTCTTCTTATTTACTAGCCCAATTCACTCAGCAGAAACCCTAGAGGGGACAGTCCAGCCACAGAGACATTGAGAGGCCCCAGTCCTTTGTAACTTTAATCTGCACCCTCTGTCCCCTATCATTTCACTGCGAAGTTGACTTTGAACCACGTACCATTTGATATAGTTTGCCTCAACATCTTCACAAGGTCACTATCAATAAATAACAGAAATGTCTCTAATACTTGCATCTTGTACGCATCCCCTTTCTTCTTAGTTGACTTTTTTGACAGCTACAGTATACTGTAGGTCTTGTAAACTGAAAAATGACGTTTATCCATACTTTATACGGTGACATACGTACAAAGATGGCATCCTTCTTTCAAGTAAGTCTACAGTAAGTAATTAAGAAGTAGCCTAAGTAAGATTGGCCCAAAGGAGGGCTATATTGACTCTTGTTTTAAACTTGACCACCTAGAATGGACAACAAACTTTCTGTATGGTCTTATTTATACGGTCTAAATTAAATCCTACTCTCATTTACAATGGAGGCATTCATTAGTGTGCAGTTGTGAAAACCTTTAGATTACGTTTTGAGACTGTATATAAATCTTTGACTTTGACTGGTTAGCTGTTTTTCAACCATGTAGTACGAAATGAATAAAAAACTGAACAGAAAGCAACCGAGTAAGTTCATACATGTTTATTTGGTCATCTCATTCATCATCAGTTGTGCAGTGGTGCGTGCATAGAAACAGAAGAAGCAACACAGTGATACAGTACACTCACGAACAAAAGGCAAATAAAAAGTGTTTGTTTTTTTAATCAGGAAAAGGACATTTAGAAACAGTTCAAGTGCACAGAGTTTCGGTAGTAAATGAAAGGGAATGTATGTCGGGACCTGAGGACTCCTGAACAAGAGATGAAGGGAGGAGAGGATAGAAGACCTGAACACTTGTGCTCTCTTCCTCTGCAGACATCTCAGGACAGGACCAACGTCTTGAATTCTAGAGTGAGAAACAGTTTTGGGTTACTTCCCAGCTCATTTATTGCACAAAAAAACACAGTTCTTCACAGTGAGATTAAGCAGATGATGTCATTGAATGCATTTTAAATATGATTGACATTCGGTTTCCAAAAATCCTAGATTAACCAGCCATTTTGCAACAAGAGATGCTGACTTAATGTGGATTTTCTTTTTAAGGATTGTCCTGATGACACGGAGGTGTCCGTGGCTAAAGTTCAAATACAATACTACCAGGCCATGGTATTAGGAGTCATACATGTTTTTACAGGCCAGATTACATTTTTAGCCGATATGCAACAAGGTCACACAATGCTGTATGCTAAAGATGGAAGGAGACCTGCTGCTGGGAGAGGATTATTATAAAGAGACAGACGTGTTTGTCCCATTACCAATGGGATTTTTCTGTTAAAATATCAGAGACTGTCTTTGAAATATAATATTAAACTCAACGAAAACGTCATACAGTAATAATATATATATATTTATACTTATGGTACTGTGATTTTTAAAACAAAAGTCCTATAATGTGATTTAAAATATAAATTGTAGCTCTTAATGTTCTTTACATAACATGACAACGAATTTAAAAGAGCAGGTGTTATTATTTTCAACTATTGGAATGACAACCAGGTCTTATCAGTTACTGCAGTAAGCGCAGCATAGCTTGCATTATGTGACACCCTGTCCTCATCATAGCCAATCAGGAGTTCATATTCAGAACTGACCCTCTGCTCCGATCTTGCCATCACCATCATCATCAGCCGCTGAGATGAAGGCCGTGGCCTCTGCATCAGACAGCTCCCGAGCCCCAGGGGAGAACCGCTGCAGGAAGCCTCTGGATGGAAGCAGGTGTGTAAAATTAATATGAATAGAAGTAGACAGAGCCTATAGTATATACAGTTTAGCTAGGTCCTGTAAAGACTGTAAAAAACGGGTTCATTTGGTTCCACCTGTGCACCCTAGTCAGTTAAATTTAAATTTTAAGCGCACGCGCGCACACACACGCGCACACGCACGCGCACGCACACGCACACGCACACACACACACACACACACACACACACACACACACACATGCACATGCACACATGCATCAGAAGTGGCACGGTCTCTCCCCAAATAATACATTCATGAGTACGTAGCATCCCATAGGTCCTAAACCCTCATCATAAAATTATACAACTGTGGATTAGTATGTTTACAGCTTAATGGCACCATCCATTAAAACAAACAGTGGACTTTGTATTAAATCTCTATCATTCAAACACAAACACACACATGGACAGACA
>NC_137617.1:24074511-24107011 GCF_963280865.1 Gymnoscopelus braueri
CCTCTCTGACCACCTATGCCCCAGTCATCTCCGCAGAGAAAGCGCATGAGCAGCTGTCGGTTGCCCAGATCACCCCACTAACCCTTTACCTACCAAACACACTATTGCAGCATCATGACATACAGTGGTGGAAGAAGTACTCAACATGTTTTACTTAAGTAAAAGTATCAATACCACAATGTGAAAATAGTCTGTTAGAAGCTAAAAGTTTGGTATTCAAAATGTACTTGAGTAAAAGTGCAAAAGTATTGGCATCAAAGTGTACTTAAAGTACCAAAAGGTAAAAGTTCTCATTGTGCAGAATGTTCCATTTCACAAGTTTTCAAAATGCATACACATCTTTTGAAAGATCTACAATGCAACGTGTTGTGAGCTTGTGAGTACTAGATTGGCTATTTTCAAAGACTAGACTAGAGGGATTGCAATAGTGGTTTCCAACTCTGGTTTGTCCAGCACTGTTCTAGTTATTAGGTCATGGACACCACCTTGTGGTTCCTTTATGCCAATGCAGGAGCAACACTACTCATGTGACAACAAATATTGATTATTTCACAAGAAAACTAGACGTTTATTAGGCTACCCATGGTAATTAAATAAAAATAAAATAAAGCGATGATTAACTTGTATATTACTTTTTGTCGTGAACACTGGAGATTAAAGACAGTGTAGTGGAAGAGCAAAGATGGAGAGAAATGTGCTCCAGACCTCAGACGTGGGAATGCAAAGTCTGAGGTCTTGTACAAGTACTAGTACAACTTGTACAACTTGTACTTTGTGTCAGTGTACCGAAGACTCCTGGCAAACATCTGTATATTGTGAGTATAAGTGTAAAACGAATTCCATTAATTCAGACGTAAAAATTGAAAGCCATGAATTCCCATGTTATAGCTACAACAATAGCATTCTTTGATATTGGAAAAATAGCAAAAGACAGTAATAGTATTTTAGTCCATAATTGCTGTCTGGTGCAGTGGGTAGATGGATATGTGAATAATAACCATTATCTGAGTGGTGCATTAAGGCAATGCATGACTAATCATCATCATCATAATCATCATCATTGCTATAACCTTATGAAAGATTTCATGTCTCACCCCTGAGGACAAAGGTCACATCATGTGTCTTATTGAAAAATAATCTTTATTCCTCTCTTATCGTCTGTCTGTTTTCCATCACAGTGCATCATCATAATCATCATCATCATCATCATCATGACCACAGACAGTAGAACAAAGCTAACACAATAGCACTATGACAGAGGAGAGAGAAATGTCAGCCACACATTACAGTCAGGTACATTCACCATGGACAGAGACATGATCAGACAGAGAGAGTGACAGTGAGAGAAGGACAGACGGAGGGTTGCTGGCAGTCAAGGTTTAAAGATCATCCATGTGTGTATAAAAGTATGGGCTGGGTGTGTGAGTGAGGAGTCAAAGAGAGAGAAGAACGGGGATGTGACATCTTGTTCCTTCGAAGTAGGTAGTTAAGGTGTTGGTCACTGCGTGTCATTTAGCCCTTGATCATTAGAGCAAACTCTGTGAGAAGAAAGCGAGATAAAAGATTATTTCAAGCTTTATTTCTAAACTGGTCAAGTTAGCAACTGTTTATGTGGTGCAGTGTAAATTCTGGATGTTCTTTCAAATCACATGCCAGTTCTCACAGTTTAGTTTTTACTGTAGACAATAATGGTTATTGCATTGGTTTGGTATATGAAGTTTAGTATTATCCATCTCCTTGTCAGATCTTTCAGTCTTGTATTAAAAAGAAAGTATTCAAATAAATCTTAACGATAGCTACTTTTCCAGCCACAGTTTACCATCAAGTCCTAGACCTCAAAATTAAGTCAAATCTATCTGATCCCTGATCCCTGTTATAGCCCCTGTTTTTAATAGAATTAAAATCTCACCATCTTCTCCGATCATGCCATCACCATCAGCGTCTCCGGCCGCCAAGAACGTCTTGGTCTCAGCGTCAGTCAGAGCCCTGGCGCCTGCAGCGAAGTTCTGCAGGAAGAATCTAGAGAGAACGACCAAAAATAAATATTATGAAATGTCACATGATAGATTGTGTTTATTGTTAATTCGTCCCTTATTGTATTGAGACAATCAGTATAGACCTCTGACTGCTCTGGCAGGTCATGAAGTTTCATGACATGAAAGATATGCTCTATTCAATTCTATTCTATGTCAGCCTTTAACATGAGACTCAAGGAAAATGTTGGCGTATAGAGTTACTCCTTTGAACCGCAAGGGCTGAGTTTTTCAGATTCCTCCAGGCATGGACATCACGCTAGATTAACTGTGGCCCAAACACAGAAATATGATCTGGGTGCCATTGAAGAGAACTGTTCTCCTGTACTGTATGTGTATCTGAGGCAGTCTAAGAGAGTTTTGCGTACTTCAGCTCCTCCTCCTCAATGAAGCCGCTCTGGTCCTGGTCAATGATGTGGAAGGCCTTCTTCACATCCTCTGCGGACTTGGCTGCCATGCCGATCTTGGCAAAGAACTCCTTGTGCTTGAAGGTATCGGGAGCTGAGGAATGAGAGAGACAGAGAGATAGAGAGATAGAGAGAGAAAGAAAGAGAGAGAGAGAGCGAGAGACACACAGAGAGAGAGACAGAGGGGAATTAATCTTCAAATCAAATCTTCAAATCTCGTGAATATATAAAACATGCATGAATATTATTCTTGACATGATCTATGTAGGCCTACAGTGTGTTTACATTAAGGTCTCCTAGTGTGTTAACATTAGAAGTTACCGGTATGCTAATTCATGCTCCGTCGTATAAAATAGCAGATCTACAAACTCACAATGCGTCGCAACTGCGACGACAAAGTATAAATCAGGGTTTTCTCTCTTTATTATGCAAGCTACCTTTCTCCTTCCCAAAGTAAATATTAATATTGGGATATTATAAAACCTGGCATTTTGAAGGAGTGCCACAATGGCTGTCACTTCAGTCTCCTTACAGTACAGTATGTAATCCTACAAATGCCATTGAATTCTGACTATAGCCTCTATAGCATGACTGAAGTAATGCACGTGCATTATTTCTGAGCTCCATCTACAGTATCTATCTATGTGGGTGGTCTTACCTTTGCAGGCTGCAAGGGCTGCAGTGATGTCAGCTTCTACGAGTACAGCGGCGAGTGCCATTTTTATCTGAGGGTAGGAAAGAAGTAGATAAATCATCATTTAAGCTCAAACAAAGGAGAAGGAGGCATCATAGGGTACATCAGAGTGTATTGCACTCAGCTGTTGAAGCATTATTAAGCATGATACTACTAAGCATTATATCAGACATCTTAAATCTATTGCAGTACAGCTAGTAAATGACAGGGTATTATAAGTCTGAATCTCTTCATAAAGCCATACAATGTATATTGTATCCCCTATGCCAGTATTCTTTTGAGTTAATCACACACAACAAAAAGTTTGATTCAAAGGATCAGAAAAGGTAGTCCACTTTTCCCAAATCAGGACCTCCAAGCCAAAAGATTAAAGATCCTTTGCAGTTCTGTTTAAGGTTTGGTAATGAATTCCTTAATTCCTTGGTTAGTCCAAAGATAAACTTGGTTTTGTTGTTGTTTAGGATTATCCCCTGTAGTCCTTCTCCTGTTCCAGTGCAGGAAGCTCATTGAGTTCAATTGCAGACTTGCTGAAAGATTTGCTTCTTTTCTGTGGAACTCACCTCAAGTTTCTGAGCACTAAGATTAAAATGTGGATTCGCTCAGATGAAGCTGGCAACTGCAGTAAACTCCCCTGGATATCCTCACAAGCTTATATACCTTCTCTCACCCGAAATATGAGGCATATGTAATAGACACGCATCGGAGTGGGTGAAAATGTGGCCAGTGGTCAGAGCTGTTCTATTTATATGTACATAAATGAAGACGCTTAAATGGTACGCATGGGCCTATGCAAAAGAAGTTGATATTGCGTCGGGCTAATAATATACGGTGCTGATTTGGGTGATATATGCTATGCTCTGATCATGGATATCTGGACCATATTAAATAGCACACAGCATCATGGACGGAAAAGAGAGGTACTGTACTGTGTTTCCTGAATTCAATTACATTTAGGTGATTAGATGAGTAACCTACTAGTTTTATTATCAATCAAGGATAAGCATTTAATTTAGGCCTATTGAGCGTTTAATAATCTGAATTGTTATTGTGTAGCTTATACAGCAAAATATACAACTAATGTATTTCTCCAATTATGACTGATTAATGATGCATGCTCTCTCTGAACAGAATAGTTTGGTGAGAATTAACTTTCATATTGGCATGCACATTGGCATGCGTAAAATGTCTGCAATGTTACTCACATTACCAGAAGATTTGGCTCTGAGATTGGAAAAGGATAACTCAAGTCACAGTGAATAGACTGCCTAATACATTGCAATATATGTATTCTATTGTTTTATACTTAAAATAATAAATATTGATATAATAATCAATCAAATGTGGAATAAAGAACCATAGAATTTCACAAAATGTCAGATTTCATTTCAGAAGGACAAAGGCTGTGTGTAACCTAAAAACGATAGGCTTAAAATTGCTGTAGCATGCGTGACACTGTAAATGGTTTGGGAATCTAAGATTGAGTCAAAACATTGGAACTGTCCAAATTCCGCCAAATATATTATAACTGAATCAAACCATGATCCAATTTGAACACTCTATGGCACTTTTTTAAAACATGGTTTTGTCAGGTGCACAGTGCAAAATTAAATTATAGAATTTGGCACTGTGGTTCAAAAAGGATAACTCAAGTCACAGTGAATAGACTGCCTAATATATTATTGTAGGCAATATATAGCCTATTGTTTTATATTTAAAAATAAGAAATATCGATATAATAATGTTAAAATGTGGTATAAAGAACCACAGAATAAATCAGATTTGTAGTGTAACCTAAAAACAATAGGCTTAAAATTGCTGTAGCACGGGTGACACTGCAAATGGTTCGGGAATCTAAGATTGAGTCAAAACATTGGATCTGTCAAAATTCCGCCAAATATATTACAACTGAATCAAACTATGATCCAATTTGAACCCACTGTGGCACTTTTTAAAAACATGGTATTGTTCGGTGTACAGTGCTAAATGAAATCATAGAATTTGATTTTAATCTGTGCACTTTCATCCAGTTGAAGACTTCCAGCTAGGTTATAGTCTTCCTCTCTTACACTCATGTAGGCTATTTCTCGTTAAGGCTTTGGAAGTATTTATGATGCTATTTTAGGAAAGTTTATATTTGCATAGGCTGTTGTCACTCAAGCCCTTTAGATCTTGTGTAGGCCCAATGAAAGAGAGGTATCTAGGCTATAACACACAACTGTTTGTACTGGGGAACTACAGTAGTCATCTACATTTACAAAGAAAGGCTTATAGCTTATTAGAAGTTATCCCAGTGAGACAATGTATAAAAATGCCTATTTAGATAATAGGCTTCACTCTCTCCACTGTTAACTCCGTACTTACTGTACAGTAAAGACAGGTGTAGAATTCTGTAATAAATCAATTCTATAACAACAAAAATCTTCTCTTATGCAGTATCTGGCCTTGACATGAAAATGTCTGAGAAGGACTCATTTTATACCAGCTAGTTTTATGAATTATGCGTTCTTGTATAGGCCTACCTCCCCCGAGCTGTGCATACTGTAAGTAGGCTTATGCTTGTTTTCTTCTTATTTTTTTAAGCCACTTTTTCAAGGCCTTACAAATCAGCCTATAGCCTTCTGGGTGGTCAAATAAGGTCCCTCACCCTGAATGACTGGGTTATGGATACAGTCACTATTCGTGCCCTTATTAAATATCAGGGTTATATTACAAATGTACTGTCTCAGACTTGGGTTGACAAATATAAAGTAAAGCTGTAGGGTATCTCCAGACAGAAAGCTTCCGTCGTCATTGAGGTGTGCTTCAAATGTACATTTTATAAGAACTCCTTGGGGCTAAATTCTCCATTCTTCCCCATTTTCATAGTTAAAACACCTTGCAATGGCACTTGTTTTATATTAAGATAAAATGTTTTCACTAAGCACATAATGTGGGGTGAGATTTTTAGGATGAGCACTTTTCTGAATAAAACTTCAAATGTTTGTTTTTAGTTTCTTTCTGTTTTCACTGCTATGAAGAAAGAAGTGAAACATATTCTGTGTGTCCCTTACCTAGCATTATAGCTCACAATCTGAGAGAGAACATTGCAAATCAATGTGCCTCGCTGACAAAAAGCCATGTAATTGGGGACTAAAGTAACCCTATCCCAGTGCTGGCTCCATTCCTGTGGAACATACTGTATTGCCTCAGACTATGCAGTTGTGCTCAAATCACAGCTTTTGAAGCACATCCAGAAAGCAAGTCGCCTCCAGTGCTGTTCTCACTGAAGCACCTGTCTCTGCCAATGCTGACCATTTATCTAGCAGCCTGTACCACTGGGCTATGCCAAAGCATATCCTCTTTCACTTTCAATCACATCGTCAAAGATGTATAATAGGTGTAAAGTAAGCTATGGTATGGAGGCTGCCATGTTTGGATCCAAAGAATCCTGCTCCAGACCAATATGCACATGCAGACACGAAACAACTCCCCCCCGGAACCAATATTGAACACAAGACATTGCTTTTTTCTTTTAACCCAAAATGTGAGTTTATTCCACTTTCAGAAAAGTGCAAATGAGTGGTAGTACTAGTTTCTCTGAATGCAAGAACAAAACATATTTAAAAAAAACATGGAGTGTAAACACGCTTTTGGGTAATAGGGGAGTTACAGTACAGGGCTGTGACATTCATAAATAAAATGAATATAAAAAAGATACGGACAGGCATAGTGATGGCATTCACAGCAGTGGTTCCATAGAATGCAATTAACCCTTGACGAGGAGGGTGAACTCTGTGGAGAAAATAAGACATGATAGTTAAGAGCTCAGTTTTAGCTAGCTATGGTTAGGCAAAATTCTGAGGGTATGTCCATTCATATTGTTCATCCATATCCATATCAATCCATATCAAAACATATATTTGTGTACAAAACTTGCAAAATCAAAAAAATCTTTCATACAAAGGACTGCTATTACATTTGATCACCAGTAGGGACCACAATTGTAGAGGTCAGACTTGCTAAATGCCCCCTTGGGAATATGTAATGCCTTATACTTAGGCTGTCAATTTGTTTTGATTGTTTACTGGATAACTGAACCTGATGTCTAAAAATGCCATTTGAAAATACAACTTGTCTGCAAAGCTCTGGTTACAGGTCACTGGAGACAGACTTTTACTCTGTGCTCTAGCACTGTACCAGCAAGAAAACACCAGTTGATGCGAAGAAATCAAGGACTTGAGATTGGTTACCTTCAACTCCAAAGGCACCATCGCCATCGGTGTCTCCGGCTGCCAGGAAGGCCTTGGTCTCAGCTTCTGAGAGGAGCCTGGCACTAGCATCAAATGCCTGCAGGAACAGCCTATGGACAAACAATGCCACACAGGTTAACAGGAAGCAAGTGCAGATCTTCTCAACATGTACCAAGACAGATGATGTTGTGTAACTGTGTTTAGGGAGCAGTGGTGTAATGGTGATTTCTTTTGTCACATGCACGCGCGCGCACGCTCACCGACACCGGTAAACCTGTTATGCAAAGTAGCCATTTGGGTATTTGGCTCGTGAATCTAGGCGGTGAAAATTTGCCAGTGGAACACTGTGGTGTCTCATGTAGCAACCAAAAAGGTACTAGAATATCCTACTGTCATTCTTGCCTTTCAAAAGATGTTTTAGAACAACTCATCAAAAATCTATAGCAACAGTGGAATTTAAATGAATTTCAGTGTACTCAAAATGTATTTAATTATTATTAATACATGAAAACACTACTCAGTAACAGTAATGAGAGTACTTGCAATTAGTTACAGTGCTTTCACCACTGGTTATATATAAAACCTTGACTGGGGGTCGTTTTTGAAGAATTAGAATTAATTAGACCCAAAACAAATAGTGGCAATAGCAACAAACTATACCATGTATAACCATTAACATAAACTGAGCCTTTCTAGTCTGGTGTAGTGTCTTTCCAGTGAGAATAAAGCAGAGAATCAGGGCGCTGCAGCGCTAGGAGGGTAATGAACTACTGCAGTACATAGCATATGCTATACGTTGATATAAGAAACTCCAAGCATTTTTAAATAAAGAATGTAATGGAGTAAAAGGTAGCCAATATTTAAAGAGAAATTCAACTATAGGCTATTCATGAAGTTTGAAATTAACAACGTAATAATGAAGTTTGTAGTGCTTACTTCAGCTCATCCTCCTCAATCAAGCCACTCTTGTCCTGGTCAATAGCATAGAAGGCCTTTTCGATAACTGCATCAGACTTTGTGTGCAGACCAACCTTGGCAAAGAATGACTTGTAGTCAAAGCTACCAGCAGCTGTTAGAGAAAGAGAGAGAACACATGGAGAGGGAATAAGTTTCATGCAGCAGGATAGAAAGTGGAAAAGCGTGCATTTCTGTTCTCAGTGAATTTTCACTGCTAACTTCAGATTCCAAGCATTGCCTTTGAAGCTGCATAATGCTGCATTTATTTTAGCTAGAATTTTGGACAAACACCGGAATGGACCATAGCAATGGTTATAAAAGCCATGAAAAATGTGCTTATTTATCTAATACATAATTAGTCAATTCAGTCACTGTCATTAACCAGTGACTGAATAATGATATCATTTGTAATAATAATAATAATAGTAATAATAATAATATTAATAATGAGATAGATTAGGACTATTGGTGGAAGAAGTAGGCTACTCAGATCTTTCAGGCTACTTTCCTAAAATTAGGCCGCCTACCACAGTATAAAAATAGCCACACAATAAACGTTATTTTTTTTACATGGCCTACAAAAGTAGTAGCATCAAAATATATTTAAGTACCAAAAGTAGTTAAAGTACAAATGCTTCTAATTTTTTATTAGCCAGGCCTATGTAGCTTACTTGAGTAAATACAACTTAGTAGCCAGTGGTGTAAAATAACTAAGTACATGTACTGAAGGACTGTACTTAAGTACAATTTGGTGATATTTTTTACTTTCTTCTGTATTTCAAATTTGCAATACTTTTACTTCTACTCCACTACATCTCAAAGGAAAATGTTGCACTTTTGCTCCACTACAATTATATGAATATTTTGATGCCAATACTTTTTTTTACTTTTACTCAAGTAGCCTACATTTTGAATACAGGACTTCTACTTGTAACAGAATACCAACGTTGCAGTATTGATACTTTTACTTAAGTAAAACATGCGAGTAGGCTACTTCTTCCATCTCTGTTAGTAGCCTACATTCCATTCCACCACTGATAGGTGTGTCTTCTATAGACTTACCTGCGCACCCAGCGAGTGCTGCAGCAATATCAGCTGCTTCCACAATACCAGCGAATGCCATTTCTGATGATTTTTGTTCTATGGAGGAAAAAAAGAACATTAACATTTTTAGATTCAAAATTAGTGATCATCTCTGCCTTACAGGCAAAAAACTAAGAAGATTATGTACAGACCTATAGGCTACTATGTTAAACACCAAAAAAAAGCTATAGCTTCCTTTCATTTCGGCTAATGTTGCATTCAATCAATCACAGATGTATTAATATTATTAATAGCTATTATTATTATTATCATTAATAGCTCATAAATGTTTCTGGTTCGTGTTTTATCAGTATATCATGGGAGACAAGATGTTTAACAAGCTTCTTCTTTTTTTTAACCCCACCCAAGGTGTTTGACACCAAGATAACTCGATCCCCCCATCAATTTATAATGTCACATATTAATTAATATCTTCTTTAGCATTATTTGCCCTGGTGGCACATGTCATTCGGCGCCCCTCGGCCTTCTCGTCACAATGCACATGCAGTGTAGGCCAGGCCTATGCAATACTGGCCCCGAACCTCAGTAAAGGTAAATAATGAAACCAATTAAAATAAATAAATAAGGAGGCCTTCCAATCAATCCATTGGGAATTCCCTCCAGTTTTAGGCCTGCGGAGTTTCAGCGTATAGCAAAAAAAATCACAGCAAAAAAACACAAGTTGTAATTCCAATGCAAGTTTCTTCTATTATTCCATTTCAGTGAAAAGAGAAAAGTCCTCGCAATGTCGAGATGAATCAGAATCAATGCATAAAGTGAGCGATCCTTTTACTTCCATCCAGAGCTGAGAGGAGAGACTCACCTTGCTGTCGACCGGAGCAGAATACACCTCAACTTGAGAGCAGGATGAAGCAAGAGGGCCTTCACCTCCCTAATTTATAGTCCTAGGGCTGTGGCCCCTTCGAGGTGTCACTTACACCATATAGGGTTGGTTTAGGACAAAAATGTGTCTAGTTGTCGGATTGTGCTATTTTTACCGCTCGGATCGCTCCCACCGAGGGACACACTCCATATGTGAACAGCAAGAGGGGCATATTTTATGCATACTAAATATGATGCATGCTGCTCATTGGCTGCAGGTTTGCACCGTAAATTGTTTGCCATGCGTTTCCTGTGTAATCCAATTCGGCTAATTGCGGTATGTGGCACCTAGGGGGCACGCGTTGATGGGGAGCTGGTAGCAAGTCAACCCAATTTCAGTCAATGGTCAATGTAGGCCTATGGTCCTTGGTCATTATGATTCATTATTATTATAATCATTATTATTATTATATATATTTTTGAATACAAAAATGATTAAATAATAATAATCTTTAATTTGGTATTTTTGGGAGTTTGTGTTGTCAAAAGTTTTGGGCCATTTTTGGAATAATTATTTTAATTACAACCTTTCTTCTTCTTCTTTTTAATAGACCACATATATTCACCTATCAAGAGACTGGATGGAGAATGCAATTCAAAATAAATGGATTGAACATTATGCAAATGTATGGCCAAATTCAGCAGTATGTTCAGTGTATGTTTTATATGAAACTGCACATAATTAAAGTGTCAAACTAATACTTTGTTTCAGCATTTGAAAGCTGCCCATGCAGTTAAATGGAGAAACCCAAGCCCTAAACTCTTCACCCGATGCTGAATATAATATTTCTAGAAGATGAGTGATGGGCATGTGCGTGAGCTACATTTACATTAGACACTGAAGATATATGGTCTGTTGACTGGGCATCATGCTCATGTTCACCTTACCAGGAACACATTCACTATGATGAGTTCACATGCACATTAGATTTACTCTCTAACAAATAGTTAAATGTTTTTATTTTATGGATTTGAAAACATTACTATAATAATATTTACAAATTCTGAAGCAAAGGTTAATCCATGAACTGTTTATTTGAAAGTGAGTTTACCTCACACATTTTCTACTGTAACTACACAGCATATGAGTCCATGTTATGTTTCCACAAGCCTATACATTATTATAAAAATCGTGTCCATCTTGCCATCATCACCACACAGGTCAGGGATTATGCAAGGCCTTATGAAGACTTGACCATTGCAGAGAACTCTGAAAGAAGGAAAGAAAGAAAGAAAAAAGGAAAGAAAGAAAGAATGAAAGAAAGAAAGATAAACACTTTATACATTTTTGCAGTCAGTGCGTTGGCCAAATCAATATATAATGGGAAAGTGGATCTACTCTAGTAAAATCATTATCGTAACCTCATCCTGCAAGTGACACTTAAGATACTGAAGTGTAAATCTCTGGTAGACAGTTTATGCTAAGTCTGTACTACTACTACTGCAGTTGCCCAGCAACCATCCTCACAAGCATTGAGTAGTTAGAGTAGTAGTAGTAGAGTAGTTTAAAGTGACCTGTGTGTAATTGTTAATGGACAAGTTACAAATAATACAATAAAATTGAGCATCTTTTACACTTGAGCATATACCATCCCAGCCGATCTTTCCATCGGCATCCGAGTCTCCGGCCATCAGGAATGCCCTGGTTTCTGCAGCAGTCAGGGGCCTCGCCCCCTTTGAAAAGTTCTGCAGAAATAGTCTGAGGAGAAGTATCAGTTCAGTGGCAGAACAAAATTGAATATGACTGTTGGTCCTTAAAGGGGAATGAAAACCTAGGCCTGTAAAGGTTAAAAACTGCAGGTTAAATACATGTCAGGCTGACCATAGTTCACTGTGATGGAAGCAACACAGTTTATAATCAATAATAAAATCTAGTGTGTTACACCAGATTTAGGTGTGGTACTGCTGTGGTGCTTAGAATAAAGGTGTTCATTCATGTTATATTTTGTTAAACCTGCCTAAAGATAAATACACTGGATTACCATTTCAATATGATTTAATTTAGCACTAGAGCTCTACTGAAGTACAGCTTTGTATAAATATGCATGCAAGTCTCAACCAATGAACCACTTTCAAACCTGGCGTCCCTATTTTGGGTATATATATATATATATATATATATATATATATATATATATATATACATATATATATATATATATACATATACATATACATATATATATATATATATACATATATATATATATATATATATATATATATATTTATATATATATATATATATATATATAGTCTCAACCAATGAGAGGACAAATACTTCTCCAGTACCACTTTCAAACCTGGCGTCCCTATTTTGGGTATTTTTGAAAGTAGCCGATCTACAAGATCTACAAGCTTATTGATTGATTGATTGATTGATTGATTGATTGATTGATTGATTGATTGATTGAATACTTTATTAGACAGAAATGCAAACAGCACAGGTACAGTCATACATTTGGGCTAAAAGGATAACACAAAAAAAGTCCTGAGGACTTGTTTCCATTGTGGTCCTATTATTAATAGTCTTATTATTCATAGTTATTCATAGTACAATGCAGTATTATAAGAGAAAGTAAAGGTGTCTAGAGGACAGTTTAGAACATGTTTTTTAGGTGAGACTCAACCTTAGTTCATCTTGTTCTATGAAGCCACTCTTGTCCTGGTCCAGGATCTTAAACACCCTCTCGATCTCTGTCGGAGTCTTCTTGGACAGTCCCACCATTTTAAAAAACATCTTTGGGCTAAAGGAGTCTTTCGCTGGAATTCAAATAATTGAAAAATGAAAACTGATCATGTAATAGGGGTCAGACCAAGCCATCCTTTGAAATCTACCATAGGAGAACATTTACACAAACCAAGGCCTCAAGTCACAGGACAAAACAAATATTTTAATACAGTGGTTCTCAACCTGTGGCCGGGGGCCACTGGTGGGCTGTGAGGGTATTGCAAGTGGGCCCCCAAATAATTGGCAAACACTAATAACATAAATATGTTTTTTTAAAAGAGTTTTCATTGTGATACTGCTATAGGAACTTAAAGTAGGCTATGTTAGTTCCCTTGATCCAAGCTGGAACTCAATCGATTGGTTGATATTAAAATAAGCAGGCTCTGAAAATGGCCGTGGCCCATCCATCTGACCACACGGCAGACGACAGACGTGGTAAGATGAATGGGCCACAAACATTTTCAAGATTTTCAAGATTTAATACATCACGTCCCTCTACAATCTAAACAGTGATTCTCAACATTTTTGATTTCGAAGACCCATAGTTGGGGGATTAGGCCAATAGGCCATGGACCCACATTTGATACAATGTTACATCTCTGGGACTCCAATCTACACTGAAGACTCCCCAGTGTTCATTTAAATCTGAGAGAGTACAAATGGAACCAAATTTGATTCCATTTGGTTCCATTTGTACATTCTCTTACAGATCCGCAAGGATCCATTAGTTTTTTTTAAACTATCAATCATTTAGCTGGGGACTCCCTGGAGCCTTGTCAAGGATCCCTGGGAGTTCCCAGACCCCACGATGAAAACCTGTGATCTAGAGCTTGTCAGCTTGCCCAGCCTTATCAGAACCCATTTAAAAAATAAAATAGCTGAGACCACACAACATAACCTGAAAACCTCCCTTTACCTTTACAAGCGTTAATAGCCGTGGCGATATCTGTGGCGGCCAGGAAGTCAGTGATAGCCATGATGAAAGAGGCTGGTCTGCTCCTTGTTGCAGCAGGCTGGTATTGTGTGATAGCGGACTGATTGACGAGCAAAAGAAGAGAGATATGTTACTCGTGACTGTAAATAGACCTCTACCTGCTGGTGTCAGAAACCACCAGCGTCCTTCTGTGTACCCTGTCAGCTACAGCTGACCACACAAAACCACTTCTTGTGTGTGTGTGTGCGTGTGTGTGTGTGTGTGTGTGTCTGTGTGTGTGTGTGTGTGTGTGTGTGTGTGTGTGTGTGTGTGTGTGTGTGTGTGTGTGTGTGTGTGTGTGTGTGTGTGTGTGTGTGTGCGCGTGCGTGCGCGTGCGCGTGCGTGTGCGTGTGCGTGTGTGTGTGAGCACGCGTTCGTGCCCGTAGACAGAGACTGGGAAAGAGTTTCTGTGTAAACAGGCATGTACCATGTTTTTATCTTTATGAGGACCAAACTTCCTCAAGAGTTTATTAAAACCATAATGAATGTACCTACCTGGATAATCCATCACTACTCCTAGTATCTTGCTCACAGAGCACAGAAGCATCAGACAAAGTTATTATTATATATTTGGACTATCATTCCCAGGTAGCTATTCAACCCAAGGTTTTACCACAGCTCAACATAGCTGGAAATGCTTTGTTTGGAACTGCATGAAATGGTCTTGTTGCCATCATGTGACATCCCATTCGTATGACCATAATTCTGCACATGGATGAACTAACAAATGTTATAGTATTTGGGTTGGCCAGAAGAAACCTGACTGACCCACACCACTCACTCTGCCAGCCACAGGTTTACTGCTCGCCTGTGATTGTATGGCTCTTCTCTGTGACCCTGGCAGCGTCACTACAGACCGTAAACATCCTGTTATTCCTGTGTCCGTTTTAGGCTGACTTCCACAGCTCTGTCTATCTCCACTATGATGGTGTCACTCCATTCGCACAAGCTGCAGTTAAGCATTCATGAAGAGCTCCATGTCAACATGCGGTGTCAGCCATTTGACAAATGTGTAGATGTGGCACCCTGCTACCACAACACGATTAACAGTAAGGTAACCGTATTCATACCTCTTTGTGTTTCATTTATAATGTGATAATGCATTCTTATGATGCTTTGAAAAGCCCTTTGGTCTGTCCAGCAGCCACCTGCTGGTGTATGCTCACTCTCACTGGTGGCTCTGTATTGATGATGGTTACTTGGCAAAGCTGAGGGCCTCCGGAAATGGTGAGATACAAATAATAAATTACTGTAAGATTACTTTTAAAGCATCGTTTGAAATACAGTGTTATAAATAATACCGCGACCCATACATATTAATTGATGATCTTGGAACAGAAGTCAATTCTGCTGTTGGACTCGTTGTCCCTCAAGTTTCACTGGCTAAAATATTGGCCTATACACCTTCATACCCCATACGGTATATGTTTTAATTTGTGTGTGATCCATCTTTTGTGTACATTATTTCTTCCTTTCATTCATTCTTTCTTTCTCTCTCTTCCTTTCTCTCTCTGTCTCTTTCTCTGTCTCTATCTCTCTGGAGGGCTGTTGTCTGCATCACACAGGGCCTGCCAGGTAGCACGTGTGGGCCCAAGGCCCAGCCAGAGTGACGTTAGCCCGATTTCCTCAGGATGGACTACAACAGGCCCCACAGCAGCCACGGAAAAATGACAAAAACATCCTCTACTTCCCCCTCAACCCCACTACCCCCCCTCGTACCTGCCCCCCCTCCCCCTCCGTCCTTGTCCCTTTCCACAGTCCGGTACTTGTTTGCAGGAAGGCCAGACTTCCTCTGCGACAGAGGGAGAAGCGGGGGGTAAAGAGGTGAACGAGAGGAAGAAGAGGGGGATGGAGTAGAGTAAAGTGTGTGTGTGTGTGTGTGTGTGTGTGTGTGTGTGTGTGTGTGTGTGTGTGTGTGTGTGTGTGTGTGTGTGTGTGTGTGTGTGTGTGTGAGAGAGAGAGAGAGAGAGAGAGAGAGAGAGAGAGAGAAGTGGATAAGGATGGGTGATGGGTCTTGTGCCCGTAAATGGTTAAGGAAGTCAGATTTTCCGCTCAGAAAAAAAGATGCGATTGCAGTGTTACGGGCAGGTGTGGACAACTGTAAGGGTGAGTGACCAATAATTGCTGATTGCAGGGAGCTGATCTGATGTTAAAAGTCTGATTTTGTTTGTCTGTAGCACTAGATAAGAGTCTAGTGGTTGATTAAGAGTACTTATGCCATCTAACCAAGCCAGGGAATGGCCTCTACGCCACAGAGCTCATTTTGAGAAAGCCGTGGGACTAGCAGCAAAGGACCACAATTAAGGTAGGTATTTTGTGATTGTTTGGTTTTTTGGAATAAATAAATATGTGTGAATTAATCGGAGAGCGGTTTTATTGTTTCAGGACTGATTACGGTACGCCTAGTACTAGGGCTGTAGTACTCGAGACCGGTCTCGGTCTCGAGACCGGTCTCGAGACCGCTTTTTGATTTACTCGGTCTTGTCTCGGTCTCGCCCATAATTTGACTCGGTCTTGTCTCGGTCTCGCCCATAATTTCACTCGGTCTTGACTCGGACTCGGACTAAGGGACTCGGGACTCTGCCCCCACCGAGTCCACTCGAGTCCAAGACCAAGTCACTACAATGCAAAAAATTATTTTATTATACCCATATTATGAGGAGCCTATTCACATTAACATTCTAAGAGAGCTGTCTGGCGCTTATGGACAGCTGTCTTGGAGCGCATCATCTCGTGGTTGACAGCGCAGCAGCAGCAGCAGAACACACTCTGCCATGTCCCTCTAGTTTATTTTATTTTTAAATTATTTCCACTAACAGCGCAAGCTTTCCAGGTGTTTATTTATTTATTTATTGTGTGTTCACTGTGTAGCCTGTGGTTGTTTTAATAAACGAGATTCTCTAAAGATGATTAGAGACGGCTTTCAGTAAGGTTTCCTTGCGCACATTATTGATTGCCAGTGGCTGACAGCGCGTGTGCGCATCTAATCACAAAACCCGAGGCTTGATCAACAGAAAAATATAGATTAATACATTTGACAAAATACAGCGAAATCCCAAAATTATTAGTCTTAATATCCAGTAAGCAATAGAAATGAACTGCAAACAAATTCAAAGTTATAGGCTATCAATATCACACAAAAGTAGAGAGAAGCTGTGATCTCACCTCACAAACAAATGGACAAGAAATAAATAATCCTTTTGCAAACAACATCCATGTTCTGTTTGTTTGTCAACAATGATCTAAATGGAAAGTTTATTTCAGCTATGTGACAGTCCTTGTTTAAGTTCATTGCCTTCACCTGTTGTTCTGCTGTGCGCAACAGGGCATATCTCCGCCAGGCCAGGTTTACCTACCCAGGCCATGAAATTCATAGGCAGTCATCGTAGCCAATTAGAATGAAATATGCTAAAACTGACTCATGTACTGATACAGTACCGTCGCTGTTGGGTGGAAACCTTGTATGTTCCTTTTTTTTATTATTATTTAAAAACTGGTGAAAATAGCCAATCTACAAGCTTCAATTATTAATAATTAAGAAATATTATATTTTAAATAGTGCAAAATCAACTAAAGTCATTGTTAGTGCAAGTTCAATCGCATTTAATTTGAATGAAAATAATTTGTGGGGAAAATACATAAAATCTGTGAATCTAATGTGATTCATATGACCCCTACTTCAGGCTGAATGTGACAAATATTGAGACCAATATAACTTAGTACAAATATTGGTCATTTGCCAATATGGGTTATATTACACAGATAGTTATACTATTCTTGTACTATATTAAAATAAAATCATCCTTAACCTTCAAATTAAATTCATTATGTCCGTGGACTTTAAAAAAAATGCCCTGGCATTTGGCCTTTGTGCCCTAGAAAATGACAAAAGGCCAAGTGGCCTTGCCCCTGGCCTAAAATGATGAAATTCCAGGCCTGGTCACAATGCATCATGGGACGCATTGTGAGCTTGTAGATCTGCTTTAAAAAAAATATATATATATATAACTACTGTAGCCTGTTATTATGACGTTTACATATTTTAAAACTGAAGATGCAAACGCATATTGAATGACAGTGCGTTTAAATCGAATGTCTCACCAGTGTTTGAAACACTGATTCATTGTGTGAGACTTGGTTGGTCAATAACTTTACCATTCACATGTAATTCAGTCATTAAAGTAGCACATATCGATGTGCTATGTAATGATGGCTCCTTGTCATTAAAGGGGAGTAGTTTTCATTGTTCTGTCTGTAAGGAACATTAATGTGTAATGATGATAATGGCTCATTGGTCAATTTGGTCATTGTTGTTTGGTCTAGGTTTACCATTGAGATGTAATTAATTCAGTAAAAATATCTAAATAGCTAATTGCTCTGCCATTCATTAAAAGATGCAAAGAATGTTTTAAATGTCAAAATAAAAACAAAACAAAACTAGAAAAAGTGCTCCTCGGAGCACAGGTCTCCGCCAGGTCAGGTAGGTTATTGTTGCTTCCTGGTTGCACTATAACAGGCCAATGTGAAAAGGGCGGCATTTCTTCCTCTCTAGTGGGAATGTGTGTGGAAAATTTCACGGAAATCGCATGCTGCGTTCATGATTTGAGGCATTTTGTTCCAAACTGATCTATCCTGCAAACTTTGGAAGCTAATGTTAGCAAATTAGGATGCAATATGAAATATCGGACACATCCGTCTTGATCACATGACTATAGAGATACTGTGTACTGATTTGCGTGATTTTTGGATAGAATCTGAAGGACTAATAGCAACAAATTTGTTTTACAAAAGTCAGCCTCCTGGTGGTGCTCTAACAGGCAGATGTGAAAAATGCAGGGCAAGGGTTTTTCCTTGGCCTCTAGGGAGTGTGCAAAGTTTCCTGTGGCCTGTCATAGCGCCACCATGAGGCTGATTTGAACATTTTCTATAAAAAAAAAAAAAAAAAAAAAAAATCTGGTCTCGGTCTCGACTCGGTCTCGCCTCCGGTCGGTCTCGGCCTCGACTCGGTCTCGCCTCCCGTCGGACTCGGTCTTGACTCGGACTCGACCCCCTCCCTGGCCTCTCGGACTCGGTCTTGACTCGGACTCGCCCCCCCTCGGACTTGGTACTGACTTGGACTCGCTTTAGGTGGTCTCGACTACAGCCCTACCTAGTACAGGTATGATATGGAAATGACAGCTGGTGTGAAGTCTAGATCAGAATTGGGAGCTAGGGTTCATGTAATTTAGAAATCTAAATTTAGAAATCTATAATTAATAAAAGGTTGTGCTCTTTCTCCAAGGTGCACAGGACACATCGATGTACACAGACTAGCTGTTATAAAGGTTGAACATGTGATCATTTGGCCACTGCCCAGTCTTTCTAACCACCAAGCCATGTGTTGCCCGACAGCCATTTGATTTCTGTAACATACAGTAAGAAACATTATGTTATTTAGACAAATGTGATTTCTTTACCTGCTGTCCTAGTTACGTTGTAGCACTTGTTTGACAAGGTTTCATGCACCTTACTCAAATCTTGCACTTTGTAAATCGCTCTGGAAAGAGCGTCTGCTAAATGCCTAAATAGTAAATTGCCGTGTTAGGTTCTATCCTTTAGCCATTTTAAGTATACAATAGCTTGCTTCTCATTCAAATCGCAGCATAATAACTTTTCTTTACCATTTAAACACCAATACCGTATGTGTTATGATGACACCTTCATTGGGAAAATAAAAGCCAAATCTTTCAGACAGCCAAACACATTATCTTGCATGCAAAATGCCCAGTTAAGCCTCTGATGATAAGCAGTGCATAGCTGTTCAATCAGCACATGCCTTGGATGGATTGTTGCTGTTACTCTCAAAGTACATTATTAGCATCTCTCTCTCTCTCTCTCTCTCTCTCTCTCTCTCTCTCTCTCTCTCTCTCTCTCTCTCTCTCTCTCTCTCTCTCTCTCTCTCTCTCTCTCTCTGTCTGTCTGTCTGTCTGTCTGTCTGTCTGTCTGTCTGTCTGTCTGTCTGTCTGTCTGTCTGTCTGTCTGTCTGTCTCTCTCTGAGCAAGCAACAATCATTTTCATTAGCTTTTTGAATTATCATTGCTTTAACTAAGCAAACTGGAAAAGGGCTTAGGCAGCATTTAGCCTCATGGCTAATTTAGAGAAAATAAATCAGTTTTTAAAAAAAATCTATTATAGGGGGGCTGATGGTCATACACAAAGTGTAAATCAGGCTTTAAAGACCAGACCACACCCTGTGTTTGGCCTCTCTGGCTCAGGAGAATAGAAACAGTAGCTACAGTAGCTATACTCCTAACCCTTGCAGCATTATTCTAAGGTTTACACGTCAGATACAGACAGATCTGAATTCTGCATAGGATAAACACACATTTGGGATATACTATGAAATCTCATGATCTTAGCCAAATGACCTTTCTCAGGCTGGACTAAAGGACTGTTCACACAGAGCACAACAACTTTAACTATAACTTTCACCATTCAATGTTATAGTTGTGGTGTGGACTTTGCCATCCACCTGACTTAGAACGACTTTTAAAAGTATATCTTTATAGTTATACTGTAGCTATAGTGCTCGAATGGCCATTAAGAATGGCTTTATTCTCTCTTAGTTTGTATTTTGACCAGTTTATTCACTGACATTACATTTGTACAAATTGGGGCGTCAGTCAATCGACATTTATTTCAACTTTATTTCGCCTGCTCTCTTCATGGTGAGAGCAAATCTCTGCAGGCTCAGTAGCCGTAATCCCCCTCCTTACGCAAAACCGTTTGATCAGCAGGTTATTAGCCTTAATGTAGCCTAGCCGCACAACATACTCCATGTGATATCTCTGACCGCTGAAGCAATGTCTCAAACATTTTGGCATGAGAGAGAGCAAGAGAGAGAAAGAGAGAGAGGACCATTCATCCACAGATTCAGCCCCAAGGACAGTGATTGCAACTCTTTCCTCCTCGGGCTCGATTACAGTCTTGTCTATTTCTATCAGAACAGCTGTGGTGGTAAGGGGCCTGTCGGAGACGCTCTCAAATTCAGCCAAATTCACCCCCGCCTGTGTCCTTCCCTGCCTCTTCCCTCTCCCCTCCCCCTTCTTGGTTCCATCTTTCAACCCCCAACCCCTCTAATGGTTTTTATGTCAATCCCCTCTCTACTGTTTTGGCAGCAATTACACAAGTCTGAACAATGATGTGTGTGTGTCTGTATGTGCGCACTATACATCTGTTCATGGATCAGCGCTTGTGTCTGCGTGTGCACGTGCTTCAGTGTGTGCATCCTCACAGTGTGTGCATGCATCCACTGTGCATGATACGCACGTGGTGGTGCATTTTGTCTTTTGTCGGTGTGTGTGTGTGTGTGTGTGTGTGTGTGTGTGTGTGTGTGTGTGTGTGTGTGTGTGTGTGTGTGTGTGTGTGTGTGTGTGTGTGTGTGTGTGTGTGTGTGTGTATACAGTACGTGTATGTGTGTGGGTGCACGTACATGCACACGCACACGTGTGATTGTGTGCACTTATACGCATAATTGTGTGTACAGTACAGTATGTCTGCAGAACTGTGTGAACCACCGTCCTATCATTTTCCCACAAATCTCAAGGAACCTGATCTAGAATATGCAGACACGCTAATCACCAGTGTTTTACATACATTATGTAATGATATTATAATTTAATGAGTAACAAAGTAATACAACGCCTTCATTTTACAAATTGTGTAATATTATGATGTGAAATAGCAAATGCTCTAATCTATATTTAAGAGTTTCTAACACATTCATGCACACTAATAACAGATTGTCTACCATTTACACATTCATTCAAATTGTATTCAATTTTGATTGGGTGCCACAGCTGCTGCAGCCATATTGAAATGTATAGGCTGCTAAAATAGCATTTCAATACCAATTATTATGGCATTTCTTCTCTATTCCATTTAAGCTACTCTGTTCCATTTAATGTAACACTCATTTGAGGTTTTTGAAAGTAATGCAAAACTAACACTAAAGTAATAGAACATTACTTACAGTAATTTCCCCCAACAATAATACCCTTGCCCAATGGCCAGGGAATAGACTGATCACAAGTACCATTATGAGTAGTAGCATTCTGTACAGTACACACACTCTCCCCCTTGTATGCACTTCTACAATGATCTCATCGGGGTGCACCTGTTGCACAACTGTCCCAAGGGGAGCATTGCAAAGCGTTTGTCTGCTGGGCTTCCCTTCGCTCCCATTAGCAAGTACTTACCACAGGATTCCTAAAGAGTTTCTTGCATGCATTTACTGTACATTCTCCCTTCTGTGAATCTGGCTTTCAAGTGTGTCCTTCTGTTTTATACATTCTCTGCCTTTCTTTTTGTCCTTTTTCTAACAGACATTGAACACATTTAACTTTTTCTAACTTTCCTTTTTGCCTTCCACGCCTTTCCGCCTTATTAATTGAGTCCCCTGTTCATGTTGATATTCATTGTATAGGTCGGCCAAATGAACGTTGGAAGAACGTGCACCTGCCAGAGAATCAGCTAAAATCTCATTTCAGCCTTAGCCCTCGGGCATGTCATACTAGACAAACATTTGGTAACATATGGTTTAAGGGGTTAAACCACAGAGTCCAATATTTATTTATTGGTCAATCAGTTTTAACGCATCCAAAAAAACGCAGGAATCGAACTGGGCTTGGTTGAGGAAAATTACGTACCATCACAGCCACTCTTCGGACGACAGAGTTTAATTTAACATTTAAAGTTTTAAATTTAACATTTTCGACGTCCGTTTTTCTGTGCGGACTCTGTGTGCAAGGACCATAAAGATAGAAGGTATTTCAAGGTTTGATTATATTTGGCCAACTACAGTGGATACTGGGGTTTGATTCCTCCACCCTGTCCGAGTAGCTCAGTCAATAGAGCACTCGCCTTTGGACCACAAGGTCATGGGTTTGTTCCTAAGTACCGTCAACTCAGCCACCGGCTTGGCCGGGCACTACAACAAATACAATTGGTCGTGTTCACAGATGGGAAGCCAGCAGGGGCGGGCCATCTCTACCGCTGTACTAGTGACTCCAAAGGTTGGTCAGGGGCCAGGGCACCTGTTCAGCATGGAGCGTAACTTGGAGGGATAGCATATTCCTATGCATGCATAACCTCCTCCTGGATGTGTAACTCCTCACTGTCAGGTGAAAAGAAGTGGCTGGCTACTCCATGTGAACTCCATGTGGTTGTCAACACCCTCCCCAGAACAGTAGGTGTTGGCAGTTACAGTGAATATTATGGCATATCAATTAAATTGGGGAGAAATTTAAGGAGGAATGAAAGAAAGAAAGAAAGAAAGAAAGAAAGACAGACAGACATGAAAACATATACCCTATGGGGCACAAAGGTGTAGAGGACAGTCTTAGCCAGTGAAACTTGAGGAACGAGTCCAACGGCAGAATTGGCCTCTGTCACTTCATCAAAATGAAATGAATGAATGAAAAATAACTGGATTGCTTATTTCTCAAATGTTTGGGTTAATGACTATGCTTTGTAGTGTACCTGTATATTATGGTAAATGGGCATAAATGGGTTGTGGTAGCCCTGTCTGAGCAAGGTCAACTTCTCACGGAGTTGACGAGGGTGAATTGGATATGCAGGAGTCTAAATTAGACTTTAGACACTATGCATTATGCAGTCGATCTGTTTCTTATCTGTTTAAACCGTTACCAGGGGCAATCCTGACTCACTGCATTTTGGACCAAAATATCATCGGTGCCACGCAACTGGAGCAGGGAGCCCTGAATACCGACCGGCTTTAGGTAGAGAGTGACAGGATCTGGGCAGCGATGGACAGTCGGAGGAGTAGTGGGGGCGGATGAGGGAGTCCCCTGGGCCCCTCTCATAGGAGAGATGGGGGTTCAGGGGTGGAGGTGTGAAGTAGTGAGCTGGGGTGAGGTTGGTGGAGAGTCCGAGTGGCTAAGTCTGGATTTATGGGCTCGCTGGACAGATCCTTTTCAATGTGCAGGATACAGAGCGCTAAAAGGGAGATGCCAACACACTGGTCCTCAATGAGTCCCCAAATTATCACATCCATTTTCCCCCCACAGTCACCCCGTAGCATGATGCAATGGAATAGCCCTGTTCATACAAGAACAAAGCGTATAACAAAACTAAGCCAGTGAATAATACACGTATAAGCTCAATGGCAATCATTGGAATCTCTTAGCAACAGGCCTCTGTGTAAAAGGTACATATTCATTAGCATGGAGAAGCCAGGGTCCTGTCTCCTGTTTCTGCAGCTTTAGGAGGCTTTAATATACCCAGTGGGTGGAGCAATATGGTCCATATCATGAGCTTAATCTTAAACGTATGTATTTCTGTATGACACACACAAGGCCCCTATGTAACCTCATCACAGTTAAGATTAGCTGCAAAGACGCGGCATGTTCTTATCAGATCATATTGTAGTGTAGTGTGAGTGTGCATGTGTGTGCGCTGTGTGTGTGCCGTGTGGGAGTGAGAGCTCTGTCAGTGTGCGCACAAACTCTGCCCCGCTATTAACACTTTAAACCGGTCGAGGCGTTCCACAGCTGTCTCGCCGTGCGTGTGTGCGTACGTCTGTGTGTATGTGCGTGCGTAGTCGCGGGTCAGAGGTCATAGTCTTGCTTTTCAACACTTCTCCCACAGGCCTCGGCTGCCTGAAATTGCCAGGAGATTTTTTCCTTGCCTTGCGTGTGTTAGCTTCATGTTATTGCTGAAATATCATTTCACCCCGCTTAGCTGCTCTCATGGTTTTATTACTGTCCCCGATGAGGTAAGCATTCATGTACGCAGTCAGTCACCGCCGGCCAGCCTTGAAATGGCACACGCACAGACAAACAAGTGGTTCCACATATGAAGACATTCTCGTTTGTACAACCAACCTTAAGATATCCCATCCCATGATCATTTTCTATACTTTCCATGTTCTTCTTTTAATGTGTCTTAAATATATTTCTTGTTCGTTTTGAGCAGATGTTGTTTTGTGCCTTTCTGCATACCAAAGCTTGAACTTGAACTCAAATTCAAAGGGACAGACAGGCATGGACATTTAGTTATGGACCAGCACTGGGGGGAAAAAACCTGATGAACACAGTGAGTCATGTGTGTGTTGGTTCATGTGTGAAAGTTTTTTCAGAATA
The DNA here is from genome assembly GCF_963280865.1 of Gymnoscopelus braueri. Taxonomy (NCBI): domain Eukaryota; kingdom Metazoa; phylum Chordata; class Actinopteri; order Myctophiformes; family Myctophidae; genus Gymnoscopelus; species Gymnoscopelus braueri. The sequence goes on from NC_137617.1 coordinate 24,099,642, forward strand.
GAGATTTGTCACATGCTCATGTGTGTACGTGCAGTGAAATGTTGGTGTGGCAGATTCTGCCATTCTTCTGTACAAACAATGTCCAACATACGGTATATTACAAGGTATACATTTTAATATAAGTCATAATATAAGTAAGGTACAGTAGTAAGTAGTAATAAAGTTTGAAGAGAATTTAAGTAAACCAAAAAATTAAATGTCTACACAGACTTTGGTGTAGGGATACGGTGGTACAGTGATTTGGCTTGTAGAAACCATTGATTACTGTAGACTAGCTTATAGTACAGTATATATAATTGCACAACTGAGCTAATAACTATCTATATGCTTTAGCCCCTCCCCCCCAAAAAATACAATATACAAAAATAAATGGCTGAATAAAATAGCAACCAGAGATATACAGAACATTCCTGCAGCAGAGATTAGCAACAAAAGTATATACATAGTGCAAATAAAAATGCATACATATTTTTGAAAGAGGCTTAAGTGATTAACATCTCAATGTTCATGACAACATTCAATAACTACCGTATTCTATCACACATCCATGTCCTTAGAAGGTCTACCCACCAAATTACTCAGTGAGGTCATCTGGTGGTAAATAACTGCAATGACACACAGTGGGGAAGAGGTTATGGTTGGAGGGACTTAATAATAATATTGTAATAATAATAATAATAATAATTATGTACTCTCTTGGTAGGTTTGTGCGAACACTTATTTGCTCTACTTCACATGCAAATGCCACCTGCATATATATGCATATACAGTATGTTATACTAACTGAGACAATAAAATAATTATCACAAATGAATCCGTAAGGTTGCATTCGGGTACATTTTTACACTTCCAGAGCTAAATGAACACTGAGGATTTCTGCATACATGTCAATGTACTGTCATTGACTGTCAGTGATTCTTGACTTTGATGTCACTGCATCACCCATGTTTTTTCCTGTGCGTAAAACTCTTATGAGGCACCGATTTAGGTCTTAGCGATGGAGGCACTTGAAGTGTGTGTGTGCGTGTGTTGTATTGTAAAAAGCAACAGTCATTAGCCCTTGTTTTCATTTATCATATCACCCTCTGTATTTCTATGTGTGTTCATTTTCATATGTTGGTGTCTCGTTCTGCCAGCCCAGTGTCCGTGTGTTGATGTAAACAGGTTATTTATTTCCTTGGTGGAGTTTAAATGCATTCTATACGGTGATAGATGGACCAGTGAGTTGTCCTCAGTATAAGCCGTGCTCCTGTTGCACAACAAAATAAGTAAAGATAGGCTGACCTCGATTGGCCTCACTTGCCCAACCACTTACTAGTTGCCCGCCCCCCCCCCCCCTCCCAACCCACCATACCCACTTTACCACCGTCTCACTCTAACCTTCTCTCTCTCTCTCTCTCTCTCTCTCTCTCTCTCTCTCTCTCTCCCTCTCTCTCATACACACTCTGAATTTGACTCTCTCTCTCTCACCTTCTCTATTCTCATACACGCCGCACACACATGCGAATGCACACACATAAAATGCGCGTGCATTTATTCTATATGCATACATGCGTGCCCAGTCTGCACACACAAACACATGCATGGACACATGAGAACACGTTGTCTGATATGGCAGCACCATGGGCTCCTGGCCCGGGGCCAGGACTCGGGAAAGGCAGGTGTTCTGCTGTCAACAGAGGTTCATAAATACACATCGAGCACTGAGAGATGGATCACACTTTAATGTCATCATATTAAAGACACTGTCAGCAAAACACTTTAAAGAGCCTGTAATCTCTTTCTAAGAGAAACGTCTTTGCGCCTCAGAAAGGGGAATGAGGGTACATTTTTAACCCTCTCAGAGTTAAATGAATACGACGATTTTACAGTGACCTCACCACCGTGCTACGCAGAGCGAGAGAGATACGACACATTAATCTGCTACAGGTTGACTGTTCATACGTCATTAGGGTTGAATGTGACACCCATATTATGTAAAGCTCATCCCTGGGCTTTTAGAGTCCATTAGAGAAAAGGTTTTATAGCAAGGCTTACCACACTGCCACACAGAACCAGTGGCCATACAGCATATTAATCTGTTATCAATTAGCTGTTCATCTGTGTTCAGCGTTGAGTTTAACACCCAAATGCAGAGCTCATGCCTTGGCTTGGACCTCACTGGACATTACCCACAGTGTGTGTGTGTGTGTGTGTGTGTGTGTGTGTGTGTGTGTGTGTGTGTGTGTGTGTGTGTGTGTGTGTGTGTGTGTGTGTGTGTGTGTGTGTGTGTGTGTGTGTGTGTGTGTGTGTGTGTGTGTGTGTGTGTGTGTGTGTGTGTGTGTGTGTGTGTGTGTGTGTGTGTGTGTGGGGGTGTGTGTGGGGGTGTGTGTTTGTGCTGTTACTTGTACCCTTGAAGGGTGTGTGGGTATTTGTCCAAGATTTTCGGACTGTACATTTTGTACAGCACCTTGTAAATATTTGTGTCCTTGTATTGTATCTCTTATGTGGACATAAATAAATTATTAAGTGTGTGTGCGTGTGTGTGTGTGTGTGTGTGTGTGTGTGTTTGGGATACTTATACCCCCTATAGCAAGACTATGACCTCTGACCTGCGACTAATTGGCTTGAATTGTCAGTAATTAGCCTATGAGTAGCTGTCACTCTTTTTACATTGTGGACAACTTGTTTGGAGTGAAACGCATCACATGATAACGACGCCTGCGGGTTGGGGCATCGACTTTTATTGCTGTCTGAGCTACACACACCCAATACAAATATGTACACAACAGTGACATAATTTACTGTGTCACCCCTCCACTCCTCCTCCTATCCAAACGGGATGCCCCAGGACCAGGAGCCATGAGCACTGTGTCCAAATAAAGGCTATGGATAGCAACGTTAGTTCTCGGTTTCATTTTCACACACATGCTGTATAATCAGAGGTGGACGAAGTACTCGACCCCAGTACTTGAGTATAGAGTACAGATACTCCTGGTCAAATTTACTCCACTACAAGTAAAAGTAGTTCAGTCAAAATAAGAGTAAAAATGTAATTACTTTTAAATATACTTAAGTGTTCAAAAGTACATGCTTTTAAAAATACTTAAAGTACAAGTAAAGGTAGAGGTACATTTCTTAATGAATAATATCAATGAATTGCTAATGTTTTCACAACGAATTTATAGAACCTTGTAACTCTTGTTTCAGAGAAGTAACTCTCTGAAACCACGCCACTGCATGCACTGTGTATGTGCTTGCTTGTAGAACCCTATGTTATGACGGTTACTGTATGTGGCCAATTGCATTTTAGGGGAGAAAAAAATAACAGCCAACCTAAAAGTACTCAGTAGGCCTACTTTACAGTCTTCGTAGAAATGTACTTGAGTAAAAGTAAAAGATTTGAAGATTTGTCTTGGAAATGTACTCAAGAGTAATACGTTTTTAAAAAATCTATTACTCAAGTAAAATACAGATCCTCAGAATCTGTACTTAAGTAAGTAACAGTACTCAAGTACATTTACTGTTACTGTCCACCACTGTGTATAATGATGCATAGGAGTATGCACACAGCCACACACACATCCGAAACCAATAAAGGGCAGGAGCCAAAAGTGAGCGAATCACAAAACCAACAAACAAAACAAAATAAGCTTGCACACTGCAAGGCTCCAATGTCCACTTTTATTATAGCAGTGAGGTTGCACCGAGGCAGCTAAGTGGACACTGGAGCCTTGCAGTGTGCAAGCTGGGTTTTTTTTGTTTCACACACACACATATTATACCCAGGGTGATGCAGTGCCCCACTCCGGGGCCTCCATGTGTTGCTGCCCAGCTCTGGGGGTGTCTGTGTGTTTGGCATGCTCAGAATAAGCCCCACTGCTCTCCAATTACCCCTCCTCTCAGATTGTTTGGTGTCACTTGCTTGTCTGCCAGCTGCATATGATGATTGCAGTGTAAAAGGATAGTTCAGCCGTTCTTTTGGCATGGGGGTGTGGGTGTTACAACTCAATTGGAGCAATGTGGTACAGCTAGCCAAACCAGATTAATAAAAAAAAATGTCACTCTCACTTCTTCTTGACTTCTTCTTCTCTCTCTCTCTCTCTCTCTCTCTCTCTCTCTCTCTCTCTCTCTCTCTCTCTCTCTCTCTCTCTCTCTCTCTCTCTCTCTCTCTCTCTCTCTCTCTCTCTCTCTCTCTCTCTCTCTCTCTCTCTCTCTCTTCATCCCCCTCCTTCTCTCTCTGTCTCTTGTTCTCTTGCACATGCACCTTATATTCCTTTCTTTCTTACACTGCCTCTCCCTCTCCACAGATATGTTCCCATGGGTTTCTACTTCCTACGCAAGTACAAGTTTCTCTGCATGTTGCAATGTTCTAGGGAACTGATGCATTTGTCTAGGTTGTCATCATCAGCAGGTTGTTGAGACACGAGGAGTGCATGTTGCCTGGGTGCTGCTTGCTAACTGGCTGACCGGCCTCACAGCAGATTGATTGGTTGACCGGAGGGCTGGCTTGGACAGGTGATTGGCTGTCTTGACGACCGGCTTGTTGGGTGTCAGGAAAATGAGATTATCATCCCACAGCTTGAGGGAGGGGCGTACAGCAACGTGGGCCAACGTGGAAATGCTGCCCTGCTCCAGTTTAGAGTAATCAACAGAAAATGCATGTGTGAGTGTAACGCTCCCTTGTGAAAAAGAGGGGCACCTTGTTTGACATGGCTGCCTCAGCTACCAACCAAGTGTCCAAGTCAAATGAGGTGAAACCAAAGCAGGCTCAAGCATTCGGTATCCCGCGGTTGGATATAGAAGCTGTTGAGATATCAAATGATGAGACACCAGACTGGCCTCATCAATCACAACCCAAATGTGAAATTGAACGTAACAGCCTCAGATTTTTTTCTGCAAGCGAGCCGGCTTACAACTCAGCGGCTGTGTCTTCCTAAGTACTGCTAAGGCCAGTGGAAAACGACTCTCCAAGCGGTGTACAGAGAGTGCCTCACAGAGGCTGAGTGTGCCTGTGTCTTCTTGGCTGACCTGACAAGGGTCCCTGAGTGCAGGGTTAGAGATGATATAAATGATTGGGAAGAGGAGAGGGGGTTCTAAGGCGAAAGGGCGGCCAGAGAATGTTGTGCAAAATGAAGAGAAACAGCGATCAGCAACATTAAACAGGAAGGTAAATGTTCAGCAGAATGGAAGTGAAAAGGAGGGGAAAGAACTCAACAAAATCGAGGCGTTGGAGGAAAGCGAGGGGGGGGCCACACCGAAGGGAAATGCAATCACCCTCGTCCTCAGGAATGGATGCACCATCTGTCCATCTCTCCGCCTCTTCCTCCACGTCTTCCCCCCTTTGCTCCATCTGTTCCCTTCTTTCTCTCCCACTTTCGAAGCCAGAGATGGACTGAATGGTAACATTGTTTCTTCCTGGGAACAATATCCTGACGCTGTCTGAGTGTATGAAGCAGAACTCCAGCATCAGTGATTTTGTTGCCAGGGGGAGAGCAATAACGACTGGAACTTCCTTTCCATAAGTGACCGTTTTGGTTTTGTTTTTATCATTGAATATCCATATCCATATCGATAACGGTGCAGATGTTCAAATACATACGTATGGGTATGTATAGGATTGTATAGCATTGCCTAGGTTATTGCGTGGGAGAAATAGGCTCTGTCAACCTCTCTCTCCCTCTCTCTCCAATCCCCTCTGTCTCTCTGTCTCTTTCTCTCTTGCGCAAGCACTGATCAGGCTCTGGTCTGGCATCATACACAACAGAAACCGTTTGCTAACAACTCTAGTATGGGTGCGTACTCACTCAGACACACACACACACACACACACACACACACACACACACACACACACACACACACACACACACACACACACACACACACACACACACACCAGAACAGCCTCAATGTGCCTTGGCATATAGGTTCAAACTCTACTGGAGAGGGATGGAACACCATTCTAACAAAAGATGTTCCCTCATTTAGTGTTTTGATGATGGTGGTGGCCTGGTGGGATGCACTGACTAATACATCGGTCCTAAATCTTCCTCAGATGTTCAGTTGGGTTGAGCTCCGGTGACTGCCAGGCCATATACTGTAGCATATGATTCACTTTCATACTCCTCAAACCATTCAGTGACCCCTCATGCCCTGTGGATGTGGACATTGCCATCCTGGAAGAGACAGTTCCTATCAGGATAAAAGTGTTTCAAAGGTGTTTGTAAAAGTGATCACTCAGGATAACTTTGTATTGATTTGCAGTAACCAATTCCCTCTAAGGGACAAGTGGACCCAACACATTCTCACTCCCTACTCATCATACTGTATTTGTGGTCAGATACATTTGGTATTTGATGCTGATGCAGAGGATGCCCTTTTGCGTACCATGTTGACAACGCTGTAATAATCATAACTGATTCCCACTCTCTCCGTATGCAACTCTGACAACGCTGAGTCGGCAGAAGCAGGCTTCGCACCCGTTTGAACGGCTCTGTGCCAAATATGTACTGCTCAGCCGAAGTGGGATCCCCCTTGGCCAATAGACATAGGCTTCTGGGCTTCAGACATGGCTACCCTGATACATATACACAAACATAGAGCCTTTGTAAACTCCACTCTCACTCGACATCTCAGTGTCACTACTGTTCCACTCATCGCCACCAGATGTCTCTGATGCTCACTCACTAGAGTCCCTAATCAGGGCCCATAAATAAGTCACTCATCTTCCTTATCTTTTTTTTAAGATTTATTTTTGGCATTTCATTCTCTGTCTCAGATAGGTCAGTGCAGGGAGACAGGAAACCAAGGGCAGACAGAGGAGAGATGTCCAGACTCGAACCCAGGTCCTCTGGCTCACAATGAGCACATGCGCAGTGCGCTAACTACTGCCTAAGTCACCAGGCACCCACAAACTCACTCATCTGTCCTTTCAACTTCTCTTAACTCAGCAGTGAGGACGGAACCCCTGAGGTTTCTAAAATCATAGATGCAGATATTATGGCTTAGTGGATGGAGCGAGCGACACAGATAATGTAACTGTGCAGGTCCCTCACTGCAGTCTTGTGTTCTGTCACTGTGTCCTTTATTAACAAGATGCTGAATCCTCTGCGCCCTCGTCACAAACCTGCTGATATGGATGATTCTAATGTAAGTTATGTCCATAGCTGAGTGGTTAGTGAGCCCGCATGGGGAGCCAGAGCACATCATTGTCCCAGGTACGATTCCAGGCCAGGCCACCAATGTGTGAGCATGAGCAGGACTCTTGATAGCTCCCAGAGAGCACCGCATAATGGCTGCTCACCGTTCTTAGTGATTGTAGGATGAGTAAATGCAGAGGACGAATTTCATGTATGTGCAAATATACAGTGACAAAAAACACTGCAAGG